>NW_027206374.1:0-464924 GCF_024711535.1 Dipodomys merriami
AAAGGATGCCCTTGCATATTTGGCAGAACAGTGAACTCATATATGGTCAGAAAAGTGTCTGGCAGTGACTTCTAAAACATGTGGAGTGATTACAGGAAACTACCTGGTACCCACATAGTGCCACAAGAAGAGATGAACTTATGAATTACAGGATATTGAATAATCATAAAGGTCTTGCTTCAGTAGTACAGAGATAAACTTTAATAAACTGTTGTGAAAAAACTAACACATTATAAACCAAGACAAGGAAAATTATATGTATATATATATATATGACTCTACTGTGTGAAACAATAGAATTCAAGAAATCAAATTAAGTAATGTACATACCAAGTAATAAAAGTAATGCAGAAGAATAGCATAATTAAGGTAATCTTTCAACAATACGTATTTTATTTGAAGAGTGCTGTTTATGAATAATTTGCTTTCTTTACAGATTTTGAATGAACAAAAACAACAGCAAGAAACAAAACAAAACAAAAACACTTGATAATAAAGGTGGATGCCAGTATCCCATCAATATTCCTATATAAACAGGAGGCTAAGATTGAAAGATCAAGGTTCACAGCCTTTTGCAGTAGCAATCCATGAAACATTTATGTTCACTTGTGCAGACAAAGGCAGAGTGAAACCTTGGCTCAAGTAGTATAGCTTCAGTCATGAGTGAAAAAAACAAGCAAGAGTTTGAGGTTTGGAGTCTAATCTTATTACTACACACACACACACACACACACACACACACACACACACACACACACACACACATATTTGAGGCTTGGAGTCTCTCTTTACTACAGAGAATAGAGGGAGGGGGAAGGAGAGAGAGAAGGAAAGGAAGAGGGAGAGGGATAGAGAGGCAGAGGGAGAGAAAGGGAATATTAAGCTTATAAAGTGAATCTATTCTATAAAAATATCATTTTCAAAATAATACATCTGTAAGAATACATGTGAGGATTTCTACAGTTGAGTCATGAGACCTGGAAAGGGATAAGAGATCGAAAAGCCATCTCAAACAGCACTCAGAAGAATGAAAGCTATGCCCTGGAAGGGTCAAACAGTCAAGTGAAGACAGACACATAATTTTTTGCCTTAAATTTATTTAAGTTAGAGCTGTTAGGACACTAAAAGATTAAGGCCTTGGAGATAATATTGTTGTCTGTGTTACGGTTGATATGATTATTGCTCCCTTCTGCACCCTAACAGTAAGGGAGTTACATACACAGTGACAACTATGTATACAAACAATACCTCATGTTAATGACTAGATTATGCCATAGTTTGTGCACATACCTCTAACCACTGACCAAAACCCTGTAATAAAATGAATATAAAGCATATTAAGAAGGATTTTGGGATCCAGAACAATGAGCCTTCTGATCCCCAGGTGTCTTCTTTCCTATCCCTCTCTGTGATTTCTCAGTTCTTTGTCCAGGTATCCCATCATCTGTGCTGTTCTATTGTTGCAGTTAGTGACAGTACTGATATTCAGAACACCTCAAAATAAACTGTGGAAACACACTTTCCCAACTTTTCTTTTTCCAAAGAAGATCCTCAACAGTAATGATATGAACACCTCTAAACAAACTGTTGATACACTTTTTCCCAAAGAAGATACATAAAATTATATGAGCATCTGTACATTTCTGGAGTATTGTTACTTCTGCTAATATAAGAGATGGATAAGTGTCCCTTTTATACATTTGGTATGTGGTTTTGCATAAATTTTCACAAAAATATATACATTGTGAAATAATATGATTTATTTCATAGGTCACAAACTGACTGGAGTGAATGACCCTAAAGTCTTATCTCAGTTGCCTGAATCAGACTTAGATTAATCTGAATTGGTTAATTATTAATATTTCTCCATGAAACTCAACAACATAGAATGAAGTTTGAGGGTCGGGTCATCCCATACCTCTAAGGTTTATATGTGTATTAGAGTAATACACACCTACCCTGCTCACTGCTCACACTCATTGCACACAGAAGTGTTATAATTGTCTTCAGATCAGAAATATGCTAGAGCCTAAAGTAAAATGAGATGAGCTGTACATTCTCAACGCAAGAGGGAGGATCACCCCTGCAATTTTTCTCAGTGGAGAATACTTCCTATAACTTTTACTGACTTAGCTTCGACTCTGTACACTACCATTATTAGGGAGGGTCACACTGAATATGCAGCAACAATACTGCAGCAACCTTAGCTGCCTTTGAATTGTACCTCCAATGTTGAGACCAAGGTCAATCCTGCAATTTAATCACATATTTAATGACATCTGATCATTTCAAGCCCTGGTTTAAAATCCAGCTATCAATGCTCTTACCAGTGTGAAAGGTCTCACTCATTTAGGTTTTTTGTTTATCTTCTTGTATTTCAGATACTGATTAGATGTTGGTTTTTGAGATCGAGCTTTTAGTTTGCATTTGATTTGTGGAGGTGTTAGTGATTCCAGGTGAACTGCATATATTGTAATGTAAATAATTTGATGTTTTGACATATAAATTTAATTTTGGCAATTGAGGAAGTGAATACACATCACTTACAAAAGTTTCTTTATATGTGTTAGTATTGCTTTATTGTGAACTTCCTTAAAAGCAGTCATAGTAGCACATATCCTTAATCCCATCTCTTCTGTCACTGAGACAAGGCTTGAAACGTCTAGATCATTTGTCACTTCATAGTGAGAACCTTTCTACAAAGAAGGGGGAGAGAATAGCAAAAAGAGCAAATTAACCTACCATCAGTTTTGTTATATATTCCTTACACTTTGTCATTAAGACCACCATAATAGTACTTTTTATTATTCCTTACAATGCTCTTTCCCTGTTCTGAGCTATCCTTTATGGGTCTAAAAGAAATTAGAAATATACTTCAGGAAAGTATTAAGCATATAATATGCAATGTTTGCCTAAATTGTCTTGTTATTGGAAAGACACTTGTATTTTTTATTCTGGTAACAAAGATTATAAACTAAGTTACAATTGTATTCCAGATGGAACACAGACTAGAAACATGAAGGGCAGCACTAAAGAATGCTACTGGTACCACTAATATAGTAAATAAATTTAGGCAAACCTCCTTCAGAATAAAAGCCACAGGACAGCCCCAACATTACTTTCATTGTTTCATGTGAAGAATAGAACATTTTTTTTAGTAAAGACAAATTTTCACAGATATTACCATCAATTGGGTAAATATTTCTGAAGGCATTCAGAAAGGATGCTGTGACCATGGTGAGAGAAGCAGATTTATCTGGGACTTATTCAAAACACCATTCCAAGCACTGCACCTGCACTAGAGTATTTATAGTCCTCATGACAGTTCTGCAATTTAGGAAAGGAATTCAATATATCACTCAAAAAGACCTAGCCAACAAGGCCAAGCAAATTTCCCAAGTACCTAAGACTGACCATAATTCAAATCCAGTTTTCCACACGGCATATCTGAGGCAATTTTTTAAATGTCACATTCATTACCTTTTAAGAACTATGGAGTAGATGAAGCCACATTATCTTCTTCATTATGGTTATAATGGCAACAAAATTGCTACAGAATATAAATATTTTTAAATGAAAAGGGTATGGGTAATGACTTTGTATCAAATGATCTTTGTATCAAATAAAGATCGGTTTAATTTCTAGAGATATAGCTGAATGAACATCATACAGCTTTCAATGTTTGTGGAAGTAATTGGTGTAATAGTTTAAGGAGTAACAAATCCATGTCAACGACACCTATGCTTATGAACACAGGCTTTTATCATTAAGTACCTTGAATGCACATGGAATAGTTTGTTAGTGATATATAATCCAAAAGGAATATTTTTTTGTGAATAGGTACTTTGTTGTACTAAAAAAATCTATTCACTGTTCTAAAACATGTATTAATTTAATGGATAGTATTGTTATTACTATAATGTATGTATAATATATGTAATGTTATTATAATATATAAATGATATATGTATAGTATAATTACTGATATTCTATTACTACTATAAATTATATATGTATAAAATTTGTTTTATTATTATACTGTGAAGGATACAAGGAATGACTTTATTTAAATAAACATATTTGTATGTTTTAGGTGCATAAGTTATTTTTGTGCCAGTACTGAGGTTTGAACTATGGCCTGGTGTTTTCCTTGAACCATTTTGCTCAGTGCTAGCAGTTTACAACTTGAACCCCAGGACAACTTCATACTTTTTTCTTGGCTAATTGTCTGTATGAGTCTCAGAGTTATTTTCTGTTTGGGCTAGCTTCAAACAGCTATCTTCAGATCTCTACCTACTAAGTAGCTGTGATTATCCGTGGCATGTTCTTAAGTCATTATTATTGAGTGTTCAATAATATTTTGATATTTCATTTCTAAACCAATTCAGAATAAACAACTACTTATTGGGTAAAACTTTATTTTGCAACAGAAACTGTAAGGACCCTTACTTTAAAATCAGTTTTCAAAGGTATTGCTAGTATAATTCTTTGTCTTACAAGCAGAAAAATTACATAAACATCCCTATCTTAACCGTCTCATTTTCAACAGTATACAAACTACAATATAAACATTCATCTTCCAGAAATCACACCTCTCTAATTGCATATTCACCTTTGATTATTCTCCACATGATTATGAACATCCTCTAAGATAGGCTAAACTTATCCACTAGAGTCAGCCTACCACAGCAAACACATTGTAATACTTACTGAATAAATTTGCTTGTCCTCATCCTTATCAGATTTGCAGCTACTTCAGTAAAGAGTATTTTCTGCTGCTTTGCTTGTAGAAAACATCATCCTGTTCTATCTTCCAGCAAAGAAACTGTGGTTGGCAGGCTTGAGAACTGTTAGATTCAGAGGTTCTTTAGTTTTGAATTTTTCCTTTTCTTTCTTGGTAGGTAAGTTGGAATAAGAAAAAAAATTAAGCAGTGTAATTTAGTTTAAATGAAAAGACATTTATTTGAAAATGTATATGTCTGAGTCAAGCAGAAAAGTTCAGATAAGTTGATGTTAGGAAAATGAACCCTAAGATATGTATTCAAATGTTTTTTTCTTTCAGGTGATTTTTTCTAACACATTTATAAGATTATTTCTTTCTTGCTTTGTATGTCCCTCCCTCATGGTATAACCCCTGCTTTCACTGTATTTGAGGTTGGTATAATTTGTGGAGGGGAAGGGAAAAAACAAATCGTTTAAATAGGTATACAGGTGGATTCATTGCAACAATGAGATGTACAAGTAGTTATGTGGAAAAACGAACTTTACAACTTTGATGGGTGGGGAGACTAGGATTGGGGGAGGGGTGAGGGGAGGATGGGAAGGGATGGGAAAGGGAAACAAAGGAGGAGGCTACAATGCATGATTGGAAATGTACTTATTATCTTGACCATGTAATTGTAACACCCTCTGTACAGTATTTTCACAATAAAAATGAAAAAGAAAGAAAAGAAAGAAAATACTACAAGTTATTGTTATTTAAATTAATTTTTAATTCAAAAAGAATAGGGTTGGGTTTAGTGGTGCTTGACTTACTATTTAGAAGGCTGAAAGTTGAGGATCATAGTTTCAAGACAGACAAGCTAAAATGGACCATGGTACTCACAGAGAAGGTGAAATGGACTATGGTACCCTTACCTTCAACTAAGAACCAAAAAGCTAAAGGTGGATCTGTGGCTCAAATGGAAGAATGCCAACCTTGAGCAAAAAAGAAAAGCAAAAGGACCTGAAATTAAGTCCTAGCTCTAGCACATAGATAATATATATATATACATATATATATATACACACACACTATATGTATATATATGTATGTCAATATGTAAATTATATATGTATATGTATGTATATATAATTATATAATAAATTATTTGCAAGTGTCAACTATATAAAAGCAAGCATTTAGTCTTGCTCTTAAAAACAGAATCATACACAATTATGAATCCCTGTGATTTATAGGAGCCAACATATATAGAAATGTAAATGACTAGATTAGGAAATTAATAGAATGATTTTTGTTATAGAATAGACTGTATGCACAAGATTAGGCAAATGATACTAAGTCTTATAGTACAAGAAATCGCATTTAGATATGGACTATGCCACTCAGTAAACAGGTTGATCAGGAAAATATGATAGCTATATGCATATAAATATGCATATGTGTGTATAAACATTCACAGTGGAATTTTATTTATCCATTATAAAGAATGATAATGCATCATTTGCAAAGAAAGGAAAGAAATTGGGGGAAATCATGTTAAGTGAAATATGGGAAGAAAGTCAAACCCAGGGAGATATGTTTTCTTTTATATAGGAAGGTAGACATGATCAGGATCAATACAATATGCACACTTTGGGGTGGAATCCAAGTATACACATAGTTATGAACTGAAATATGGTTGGTTCAGAGAATTTAAATAATGTAATTCCTTAGACTAGCTAACTAACCTTCCAACAAAATAAACACCAGGAATCAAGTACTCAGAAGTAGGGCTGGGATCAAGGTAGGGAGAAATAGATATATGAAGCAATAAAGTGGGGATAAATGCAATGATCTAACTTAATGCATATCCCATAAAATGAAGAAATTGAGGAAAAGTTGGTAGTGAGAGCATTGGGGAAAATTATGAAAGAGGTGACATTGATCAAGATCCAGTGTACTCATGTACTCATGAATTGAATGTCAACTCCTATGTACATGTTGAAATCAAAATAAACTTTAAAAGCCCAATATTCGGTATGCTTATGGAAATATTACAGTGATGGTGGTTCTCTGAATAACTAACCAAGAACGAAGAGTTCAAGAAAGTAAGTAGCAGAAAGGAAATCATGTTCAGCTGGGGAAGAAGTTTAAGATGGGGCAGATTAATGAAAACAGGAAGGGATAGCAAATACAATCATAATATTAATGATACATATGTAAAAATGGAACCAGGTAACTTGGAGGATGGGTAGTGTTGGGAAAGATGGGGTAGATCAATGTAACACTAATCAAGATGCATTATACTAATAAACTCATTGAATTGAAACCTCTTTGCACAACAACTTTATGATAAATACAAATGAATGAAAACAAACACAAGAATTGAATTTGTATTCCATTTCTTATAGCACAAGTAATATATAGTAAGCTATAATTTGGACAAAATACAAAATTAATAAACTACATGACAAAATAGGAAACTGGAAATATGGGTAATATTGCCTTTGGAAATATACATGCCTTATACATTTCAAAAATATCAATATTGTGATTACTTCGATTTTCTTTTGAAAATAAAGTGATCTATAAACTTTGACACACGATTATCATAATGTTTAATAATACATAATTTAGCTAGATTTCCTAAGAAAACCATTTTTATTTATCTTATATTATAAAATATAAGGAACTGTTATGACACCACTATACTGTAACACAGATACTGAAGGTTCGCTCTTAAATCGCTTCACAGGAGACTGTTACATATAAGCTGCTACAAGTTGCAAAATCCCAAATATAAGTTAAATTACTTAGAAGGAAATGGTAGGAGGACAATTATTATCGTTCACAATCAATATCAGCCTTGGACATCCTGAAAGAGAGTAAGTCAGAGACAAATGTGTTTGTTTCACCAGGCCTCTACTTCCAAACTAGAAGTGTTGGAAAGACCCATCATGTCAACCTACTACTAAAAGCCAGACCACTAGATAGTCAGATCCTCTAAGACTCCTACATGGAAGACTATCTCTGACCCGCATGCTCTTCTTTTCACCAAAGAAACAGTGCATTTAGTAATTTATGTTTTTTGAATTTAGATAATGAATGAACATTTTTCATACAAATCAAGTTTGAAATACCTTTGATATATTTTCCCATGCTTAAAACTAGCAATACAATAAATAATAGTAGCCACAACTTGGAACTTTTATGCATCAATGGAAAAACAATCTTGAAAAAATGGATTCTGGGAAGAACCTATTAAATCCAGGGATGCATCTATTTTACACACAATTGTTCAAGTGGAAGGAAGGCCAACATAGTTTCATTAAAGTAAGAATTAGTCAAAGGTCTGCACATCCACACTTAAAAAATATTATATTTGTTTTAAACTTGCTGATTGTACTCTAGGTAGACTTTGTAGACTTGGTTATTGTTGACAGACAAAATCTACTTGAGTGAGACATAGGAACCTTAAGCAAGACTTCCTGATAAAGCACATGGTAAGTTAGAAGAGGAAACCAGAGTCAAAAAATGAAACTTACTTTTTGTTGGTCACAGCGCATGAACTCAGGGACTGAGTACTGTCCTTCAGCTCTTTGGTTCAAAGCTAGCCCTCTCCAACTTTGGTACAGAGTACCACTTCTGATTTTTTGTTGGGTAACTAGAGAGAAATCTCATAGACCTTCTTCTCAGGCTAGCTTAGAACCCCCATCCTCATATCTCCGTCTCTTGCATATGTAGGATTGTAGTTATAAGCCATCAGTATCCACCACCCCCAAACGGAAACGTTTGAGATTCTAATAAGTTCAATTTTCAGTGAAAACCTCAAAAAGTATGGCAAGGAAAGACCTCCTAGAATTGTTCTTGCTACTAAAGAATTGAAGCTACAGAGTGAGCAACCAGGAAGTTGTCTGTTTGTATAGATGCAAGTCTAGAAGGGTGCCATTAATTTCAGTTATTTTTTTCAATATGATGATCTTCAGTACAAACCTGAACTTGTTGTCACAATGCATCTACCTCTTGGCATGAGCTGAGCCTGGACCTATTCTACCTCAAATGCAAGAGATGCAAAAGAATAGCTCACAGTTTTGGAATGAGTTTCATCAATGTACACCAAATATGCATATACTTCAGTCGAGTTGACCATGCAGATGAATCTGTTTTTCTAACCTTCTTCCATCTTCTATCATTCACCAGCTTTTGATGAATCTCATTTTGTACCTCTTTATTCAACTTCTCAAGATAATTTCTTATTAAGCTTCTAAAATTGTCTTTTCCCCCAATTGTTGCCTTCTTAACATTGCCTCAAATTATAAACTATATATGATTGTCCTGTATGTGTTTACTGATATATTTAAATTTTGGTCTACCATCCACATATTATAGGATATCTTTAACCTGCTATAACTGCTCTGAAAATCATTATGGAGGTTCCTCACCAAAGCAAAAACACAATGCCATAAAACCAAGTGAAATTAAAATTGTGTATATCCAAAAATATTTTTGAAATGAAATAGTAGAAGCATTCACTTCTCTTATATCTCAGTATATGTTTATAGCTATGAATATTACATTTTCTTTATTCCCTCTTTCTGGTACACCTAGGTGGACTGCAGAGATTGATTGTTATGAATGCTCCTGCCATGAACATGGATATTCATGTTGAATCATATTCCTTCAATATGTATCCAAGTTGTTGTAAAGGTCATTAAAATATGTGTCTTTTTTGGCATTGTGTAAACTTCCATTCTGAGCTGCTTATGGGTTGCACTAGTTTATAATGCCACACAACTGAATATTCCTGATTTATTTCAACCTCTCCAGCATTTGTTTTTATTTGTTTGAGTTGTGATAAGTATTCTGATGTGTAATATGGAATCTCAGTGACTTTTTGATACATATTTCCTTTGTGGATAAGAATTTCAAATATTTCATTTATTTATTAAACATTTATATTTGTAATACATTCCTAATCAGTGACTTTCTTTTTTTTTGTTATTTGATCAATTTTTAAGTTTTAGAATTTGTGATTTTTTTTCCCATTCCAACTATTCACCTTAGTAAAAAAAAATTATCACTACAGTGCACAATTTACTAAAATCAAGCGATTGTACATTTATAACACTGTTTTTGTTTTGTTTTTTTTACAACCAGACAATTATTTCAATAAAGACGCCCAACTTCTTTCACTAGAAAGATAGATTGAAAGGATAGTATCTCATATTAGCCCTAAGCTAATCTCAGAATTACCAGTCACAGGGAAGGCCCCAAGAGTTGGGCTAAGTAAAATGCACTTACACAGTAAAAACAGCATTTCAAGTGATCAAAGGGCTTCATAAATTTTTTAAAAGGCACCACCTTCAACAAGCAAATGGTGCAGTTCACAAGCAGACCATAGGAATCTGAACATCCAGAAGATCCAAGGATAAAAGTATACAGAAGGGGGGCTGAGAAGGTGGTTCAGTGGTAGAGCGCTTGCCTTGCATGCCTGAGGCCCTGGGTTCGATTCCTCAGCACCACATAAGAAAAAAGAAAAAAGCCGGAAGTGGCGCTGTGGCTCAAGTGGTACAGCGCTAGCCTTGAGCTGAAGAGCTGTGGGACAGTGCCCAGGCCCAGAGTTCAGGCCCCACAACCGGACCCAAAAAAAAATTTATAAAGAAAGACAACTTTAGAACGTTGACTCAGAATTGGGGGGGGGGACAACCACTAGATACCAAAACTCAATGCTGAAGTGAAGAAGTGTTTTACCCCAAACCTCAGCTGTGTTTGATTCTCTCACATCACACAGACACAGACACACACAGAGACACACACACACACAGACACAGACACACACACACACACACACACACACACACACACACACACACACACACACACACACACACCCCTCATGTACACAAAGAACCCTAGGGGCAGTTGTTTCTGGGACAGTGAAGCTTTTTTATTCTTCCTTTTAGATAATCAAATGTGATGTTGTGGTTGGCTTCACAGCCACCCCACACCTGAGCAGGAGGGAAAGGATTCCTGAGACTGCAGGATGGCCTTGTGTACCCCTGGCTTCCTGTGTAAGATTGTAGTTCGTGGACCCCTAGGCCAAGCTGAACAGCGGGTACAGTTTGGCTGGAGGATGGCACCCCAGAGCTCTGCATGCATGCATGGGAAGCCCTGTGAGCATGTCTGGGATGGCCTTTCAGCAGTGTGGAGAAGTTGACACCTGTAGTTGGACATGGCAGCAGGCAGGAGAATAGCAGGAATCCTAAAGACAGGAGAGGCACAGGAGTGAATGCGCTTTTCCATGGAGAAACCTAGACTACACGAATGAAGTTCCCAGCCCACACAAGACGGCCACCGCTCAGGTCCCCAGATGCCCTATCTGGTCTTGTCCACAAAGCCTGGTCCTGATCTAGAGCTGGAACCTCCCCGGCTGTCCTGGGCTCAGTGCCGCAGGAGCAGTGAACTCCAGATGTGCTTCCTACGCCCAGTCATTGCAACTCAATGATTATAGTCACAATTCTTCTTTCCCTGGTATCCTAGTTTCTGCTACTCTGTTCTACTACCCATAATTCATAGTACCATGGCTCCAGCCACCTGATTCCCTGACACCCCTGACACTGATACTCCATTCCCTAAGTAAAAAAGTGCAGAGTGGGCACAGCCAGTCGACTTTGGTACTCCTGGCATCTTTCAGGCACATTGGGACCAATTATTCCTCAGGTATTTAACATGAGCTACTAACTGCAGGTGGAAAGGGAAAAAAGTTATACGGAGGTGACTAAAATGTAGAGTCATCAACATATCATCGGTTGCTAGGAAAAGAAGGCCTTAAGGTAAAAGTTAATGAGAAGAGAAAATTTTACAAAGAATATTGGGGATGATGAAATAGGTTTAGCTTAGTCTCATACTAGTGATCTGATTTATTTTATGACACAGATATGCAACTTTTGCATTTTAAAAATTGATGAAGATGCATATATGTGGTACTTATATTAATTTATGGAATAGTTGCATATAATTAATGCTATTCAATATTTTATGTTCTATGATAGTTAACTCATGAGTCTACCATTGTCAATATGAATTGAGCTATTAACAAATGGAATTTCACTGTCAAATACTACAAGGAGATTACTGGTGCTAGTACCGAAATGAAAGCTAGTAAAACTGAATAAAGCTACAAGTTTGAAAGGAGGGGGTAGTGTTAAGGACTTCTTCACCATGGAATCTGGGAAGACTAGAATGTGTTTTCTTGAAATACTTGTTTTTTTAACCTTGTTAGAAATCAGAACATTATTATTTATTCTTGCTTTTTGGGACCTTTTTAGTGAATGGTTTACAAAAAATTATCAACATGACTTTGAAAATTCACTGATGTGAATTATCAGATGAACATTATATGCAAAGCTTCCCTGAGATGCAGGCAAGCTGGATTCCTTTTCTATTAAATTAATGAAATAAGCTTAGTTTTGAATGGATGGACAGTCCATGACATTTGTTCCCAAACAAGAAAAGTTACAGGAGAAAATAAAAGAGAAAGGAGACCCAAGCCTCCTGAAATTAGCGGAAATATATAGAAATATAATTTAAAAAATCATGGTTCAAAGTAAACCATGGTTTTAAAGGTTGAAATAATATAGTTAATATATATTGCTGTAATAAAACATAATATTTCTATGTTCTGGTTCTGTTTATATCACTGAAGGAAAATATTAGAAAATAGAAAGTATATGTGGCACATGTTGCTTCCGGTCCCAAGAAGGGGAGTGGAACTTCTGAATGTGTGTCCTGGGAAGGTCCCCATCACCAGCCCACGAAGACCCATCAGAGGTCCGTGTGGTGACCTTGCAGGGGCTCCAGGGTACCACAAGGATACTGCATTGTATCTCTAAAGCCTTCACCTTTGTACTACACTGAGATTTAGGGAGTAAGAGGGTAATGGGGCTTAGAAAAAGAGTTGTGATATTCTAAGAGAATACCTAAAACACCAGTCCACAAATCCACATTTTCAGTAAGGTACCTTTCTACCTGAATATAGGAAAAATACAGTGAACCAAAGAAAGTGGGCCCTAGAACTAAGCAAAAGTTACTAACCAGATATGACTGAGGCAAGCAAATTTAACCTAACACATAAATATGCAAAATCTGCACTGTTTATATGAATACACTTGGAAACAAAATGCAATAGAAGATAGATACCTTGTATTAATACTTACTCAGCTAGGCCACGGTGGCTCGTAACTACAGTCCTATATAGGAAAATTGAGCTTTTGTGAATAACAAGTATACAAGATTCCATTTCACAAATAACCAGGAAAAGATTAGCTGGACCGGCACTGGTGATACATACCTGTAATCCTCCTTACTCAGGAGGCTGAGATCTGAGGATCGTGGTTCAAAGCCAGCCCAGGGAGTAACGTATGTTAGACTCATCTCCAAATAACCAGTAAAAAAACCGGAAGTGGCACTGTGGCTCAAGTGGTAGAGCACTGGCCTTGACTTGAAGAGCTCAGGAACAGCGCCTAGGCCCAGAGGTCAAGCCCCATGACCAACAAAAAAAGCTAGGTTGGAAGCACGACTTAAGTGGTAGAGTGACAAGCAAGCAAGCTGAATCCTTGAGTTCAAACCCTGGTACAAGCTAACAAGGAAGGAAACATATTCCCAACATTTTCTTTTCATTAAGGGAAGGAATGAGGTGGTTGTTCCATCAATCTTATCTAGGGAAATAATCAGTGATCCTTCTGGCAATCCCCAAGATGACAGAACCGATATCTTCTCTTTTTAAGAGAAGTTCTCTCTTCTCTCTCTCTCTCTCTCTCTCTCTCTCTCTCTCTCTCTCTCTCTCTCTCTCTCTCTCTCTCTCTCTCTCTCTCTCTCTCTCTCTCTCTCTCTCTCTCTCTCTCTCTCTCTCTCTCTCTCTCTCTCTCTCTCTCTCTCTCTCTCTCTCTCTCTCTCTCTCTCTCTCTCTCTCTCGTGTGTGTGTGTGTGTGTGTGTGTGTGTGTGTGTGTGTGTGTGTCCATTGTGGGCTTGAATTCAGAGGCTGGGAGCTGACCCTGAGTATTTTTGCTCAAACTAGTGCTGTACCAATTTGAACCAAATTGCCACTTTCAGTTCTGGTGGTTACTTCAAGATAAGCATCTCATGGACTTTTCCTGCCTGGGCTTGTCTTTGAATATCAATCCTCAGATCTCAGCCTCCTGAGGAGCTAGGATTATAGGCCTGAGCAACCTGTGCCCAGCTAAGGGAAGTCCCTAACAGGATGATCATCTGAATGCCAATGAACGATTCCTACCATTCTCTGTCTGATGTACTGTTAGACTCAAATTTTGTCTGAGTACTTACTAATAAGTTGTTTAACCCCTGTGCTTCCATGTAAGAAAGTTAACAGTTAACTGCTCAGAGCAATCCAGAGTTCAGTGAATTAATACACAGAAGTTCTATAAAGAGAAGATGTTGGCACACAGTAATACTTAGGAAATGTTATTTTTTATAACAAAATACAAGTAGTGACAGTTATCCTCACATATTATTGAACATATGGGACAAGGAACATTTCAACTTCCTCTAAGGAAGCAACATCAAAAAAGAAGAGCAACTGTGATTGTCAGTAAAAAGAAAACAGTATCCATCTAGAATTTATATAACTGAGAAGTGCACATTATATATTATTGAAAGCAGCAATGTTAAATCAGTATTAGGCAAGACTGAGATCAGCCAGTGTTACTGTCATTTGATATAGTTTTTCCAACTTTCAAAAGCTTGACAAGGGAGTACAGAAACAAGGATTTCTCAGCATGGTTGTCCAACGTGGCTACTCTATAGGGCAGCACCAGGAGTTCAACTAGATGCTTAGTAACAGCTATAGTCAGCAGAGATTTGTTGACTAGACCTCATGGAGATTGCCATCTCTCAGATAGATCACACAATCGTTAGTCTTTTATGAATGCTACAGTATCTCCATAAATATGAAGGTTAGGATGATGTTATAATTCATTCTGTTACTCACCCTTATATCACCCAACTATATATAAATGTTCATTGGTTCAGAAAGAATATTATGTGTTCCCAGAGGTATCCAGTTCACATAATTTCCCAACATTCATATAAATTTATATCTCTTTAGACAACTCATGGCTTAATTCATCATATTAAATATTAATCCTATTTTTCCAACATATTTTGTAGTTTTTGTTAAGAAAAATAGAAAAAGAGATAGGAGCAGGTTGGACTCTCCATCTTTTCAAAAAATATTTACAATATTTAATATACAAAAAGTAATAAGAATTAAAGATTAATTTTATAGTTGTTTTCCTTACTCTGATGTCTTTGTTTTTAATGGTTTCCTTTGTACAATTTAAATCTATTGTGTTATCCTATTTATTTAGGTCTGATACTTAAAAATGTTGTTTCTTCTTTCCTTGTATATAATTCAGTGACTGTGAACTCAGTTTTTCTCAGGTTTTCATGTGTTTTAGCCTTTAAAATTTTTCAGAAGTTTAATTTAGAAGTAAAACAGAAAGATCCTTGATAGAAGTCAGTACTATATTTTCATGTTTAGTCATTCTCAGAAAGAAAGTCGTCAATGAAAATATGTATTATGCAAAGTTATGATATGCTTGAGTGTCAAATTTCTGTACAAACTGGGGAGATGTTTAGGTTATTATGAAAACTGACATGTGCCATGCATTCACTTGATTTCAATCTCCTCCCACTCCAATCAGTGCCAAATTAAAACATCCTTTCTCTCCCACATCATCTGAATATTTCATATTTCTGATTTTATATCAAAACATACAAGTAAAAGAAGTGAAGTGAGAACATCATGTGTAATAAATAAAAGGATATCTGCTAATCATTTAGGTAATATAACCAATTTCCAACCTCAAAACAAAATTGTTTCTTATAGTGGCATGCAAAATTCAATATATTCTGGCCAGATACAATGGATTGAGGCTTATGTTTGTTTTTTTTTTGTAACACTCAGGGACTTTTACATGCTAGACAAGAGTTATACCACCATGCCATACCACCAGCCCACAGGGAATAACCCTTGCTTTCATTGTATTTGATGTTGGTATGAATTGTGTAGGAGAAGGCAAAAACAACCCATTTAAATAGGGATACAGGTGGACCCATTGCAACAATGATATATACAAGCCATTATGTTGAAAACTATCTTTACAACTTTGGCCGGGCAGAGGGGCAAGATGGGAAGGGATAGGAAGGGGAAACAAAGGAGGAGGCAACAATGCTTGATAAGAAATATACTCATTACATTTCCCATGTAATTGTAACCCCTCTGTATGATATTTTCACAATAAAATCTTTAAAATAGAAAAGAAAAAAGAATGTAGTAAATCTTAAAAGCTGATATAAACTTATAACAGCTCTTACAGCCTCACCCACTCCTTGTCGGCTGGTGGTATGGCATGGTGGTGGACTCTCCATCTTGACAGGCTAGGACTACTTACTGAGAATCAATAAGGGGCAACCAAACTTCCTGGAGGAATGGAGGCTACAAGGAGGTGGGGTTGGAGGTGGACTTTTGTGGAGTCTCAGTCAGGGGGCAGAGGTTATCAAGGAGGTTATCAAAAGGCTATTAGGGCTGAGAGATGGGGACATTCAATCAGCTCACAGTGGAATGTTGGAGGCCAGGCTTGGGTCAGACTGCCCTGCCTGCACATCAAGTCCACACATACCTGGGTTTTGCTTGGTGTCCATATGCACCTGGGACAGTAGGGGGGTGGTCAATCTTTCATATTCCATCCTTAGGTATATAAGAAGTTTGGGACAAGACGGGAGAAGTAAGTCCTTAATATAGGTCTTTGGATAGATAAAAGGATTGGGCTGGAAGAAGAGATCAGGAAAGAGTTGTTATACTCTTCTTGGAGATCCTTCATCTGGTCCTATTGGGGATTTATTATCCAAACTGTTCTGTTTGGAATTTATATTCCATTTGGGATTTTCTAACTGAGGTATCATCCTAGTCGTGAACTTCCCTTTGCTTTTCTTTTGTCAGTCATAGGGCTTTAACTCTGGGCCTAGGTGCTGTCTCTCAGCCCTTCAGCTCAAGGCTACTTCTCTACCACTTGAGCCACAGTGCCACTTCCGGTTTTCTGGTGGTTAATTGGAGATAAGTGTTTCATGGACTTTCCTGCCTGAGCTGGCTTTGAATTGTGATCCTCAGATCTGAGCCTCCTAAGTAACTGGGATGACAAGAGTGAGCCATCAGTGCCCGGCTTTGGTCTTGCACTTCAGATGGGGTCAGGGATGAAGTACTCCTGAAAACCAGGAAGGACCCGGAGGTGGGAGGGGTGGGAGGTGAGTGATCATGGGAGAAATGTGGAGTTATGAGAACAAAGCAGCTTCCCATCAACTTTGAATAGCAAATTAATTCTTCTGATAATCACCAATCATTGTGGCCTTTTTATTCTTATAAGTCACAGTGATAACATTGTTATTTCTATATCTATATCTATATCTATCTATCTATCTATCTATATATCTATATATATATATATATATATATATATATATTCACAGTGATATTTCTATAGTGCTAACCAGATGCTAGGCATTATGTGTACATTCTCTCCCTTACACATACACACACTCCTTATAACAACTCTGTAGCATAAGTACTGTATTATTACCATTTTACAGATGAAGAAAACAGAACTACTGAAGAAAGATTAAATAAATTTTCCAGTCTGGTGAGTGGTGGAGCTACAATTTGTACTCAGCACTCTGCATCCAAGTCTATGCTCTTTAGACACGCTTCCTTAAAAGTTCTAATGGTTTGAAGGTGAAGATGAGTGGAAGAAGTATAGAGAACAGGAAATCAATACTTGTGAAAGCATGTCAGATGTGAGGATAGTAGGAGAGGACAGGTATATGTCTGAGATTAAAAATAGGAGACATGAGGTGAACCCAGGGAAGGCACGGGTGGAACTGCGGGTCCTATGGGGGAATGACCATGTAGGACTGTGTAGGTCAGGTCAGAAACTAAAAAAGAGAAGGAAATCACTGGGGGGAGGTATGCAGTGAGGTAGAGGGAACAGCAGTCTGAATGCCACTTTGGTACACAAGGTGAAAATGCAGGGAGCCATGTGACAGCCAGATGACTGTGCTGTTGGAGGTATGGTACAAATCACACAGAACAGAGGGACGGATTGAATTTTGGAGAGGGAGTCACAAAGGGAGTTCCATAGGTTATTCCTAGGCTTCTACTTTGTGGAAACAACTGAGGAGGCTCAGAGGCTTGTAATGAAAGTAATTTGCTAAATCCTGGAGATGTGGAGTACAAGGAATATATGGGATCAGGGGAGGTGGCCAGAATTATACTGAAGGAAGGACTCAGAGATAATTCTGGAGATATACATGACAGTTTAAGGCACAGGATACATAAGATCCCACAAACGGGCTCTAGAAGAAGAGAAGCTGAAAGAGATGGCATTTTAAAAGACCTACAAGGCAAGGATGAGCCTTTAAAGGAGATGTTGAGACACAGAAGGAAAACCAGTACTGTGATATCAGAAGCCAGTTAGAGGACATGTTTAAGAAATCAATAAAGTCCAATGATTCTGAGAACCAAGAAGACTCAGGTTGAAACATCCATTACATCAGGAGACATGGTGACAGCTTCCAGAACACAAAGAGGGCAAGAGTGAAGTGAGGAATGAAGATGGGGTATGTAAATGAAGAAAGAGTGCACACAACTCAGAAAGAGGGAATCATGAGAGAATGGAGGCTCAAGAGAAGGGTCAGCAGATTTCTGAGTGCCAAGCACCAGTGCCTCACACCTGTAAGCCTAGCTACTCAGGAGGCTGAGATCTGAGAACCACAGTTCGAAACCAGCCTGGGTACACAAATCCTTCAGACTCTTATCTCCAATTAACCAGCAAAAATAGCAAAACTGGAGGCATGGCTCTAGCAGTCATGAGCAAAAATCCAAGTGACAACACGCATCTCTGAGTTCAAGTCCCAGAACCAGCATGAGAATGACTGTGTTTAAACTGTTGATTCCAAGACCAGAGCAGGGAGAAATGAGATGAATACAGAAGGGAAAAACCTGACATATGAAGCTTCTATGAAGTAGAGAGAGAAGACCAAAAGCTCTAAGAGCTGTGAGAAGATGGGCTTTTACCAGGAAGGCAGGAACTTAGGAGATGAGTGGCTATAGACAGGTTTGTACCTTTGACAGGGAAAAAACTGTGAAGTTCCCATCTGATGACTCCCACCTTGTTTATCACACAAAGCTGCACAGGGAGAATGAAAGAGGAGGTGTGGGGCAAAAGGGAAAGGGTAGTGTCAGAGTTCTGAGTAGATAAGAAGGACTAAGCTGTAAGGTGGTAAAAGTGAAACCCTGAAACAGATTGCTATGTGGAACTGAGGACTCATTTTAGAATACTGGGGGTCAAGCCTTGCAGAGATTTCAAATGATTACAGTGCCTGCCTGTGGGTACAGGCACGTAGGACAACTGTGAGAAGTCATCCTGCTGGGGTTTGGCTAAGCGAGATCCCATACGAACTCCAAAGGAAAAGTGGACTTAAGGTATAAACCTGCTAGATACGGACCAGGCACCTAAGCAACAAGAAGTAAAGAGAGAAAAGAGGGACTTGGTGATAATAACAGGAACAGAAAAAAATGAGTTGAACAGCTACTGATGGAAAGAGGTGGGTAAAGAACAGAATATTTGAATTTAACCCATTAATTTCATTAAAACCCATTAGAAGTAGACACAAGTGGGTCATGCTTCATGTTAGCTCTTCAGAAGACAGATACAGAGGATTGCGGTTTGAAGCTGGCCCAGGCAAAAAGTCTACTAGACTCCATCTCCAAAATAACCACCAGAAACCAGGAGGTACAGCACTAGCTGTCAGCAAGCTGAGCAAGAGCTCAAGGCTCCAGTTCAAATCCCAGTACCTAAAAAAACCACTCATTAGCAATTGTGTAGATTTTAAGTCAAAGCCCAGCAAAATAAGAACCAGGAAATGGGTGCTAGTAAGAAGGGAAGGGGGAGGGGAGGAGAAGGAAGGGGTTGATGAAGGGGGAAGGTTGGAGAATGCAGGCAAGAATCCAAGCCACAGAATTGAGACATAATAAGGGAAAGGGTGTGTCAAAAGGGTGTGTGTGAAGATGTGACACAAATCAAGATGCAGAGTACACAAAAACAGCTTTGGTAAATTGCAAAACTTTCCATACATAACCTAGAATTAAGATAAGTAAAGGAAGGGGTGGCTTGGAGAATTGGGGGAGAATGCTGAAAAGGTAACATTGATCAAGACACATTGTATTCATCAACTGCTTTGTACAACTACCTAAAGATAACAAAAATATTTTTAAAAGGAAACTGAGAATGACTATGGTCATAATGCAAGACACAATGCTATCTACTGTTAAGACAGAAAAAAATGGGAATGCAAGTTTTAGAACCCAAATAAGATGATTATGCTAAAAAAATTACTCATTAGATAGCTTGAGCTGGATTGCTCCTTATTAATACATTAAGATGTATGAAAAGATTACAACCTAATGAGGAAAATACGTGAAACACCCTACTTAGTTGGAGACTCTTCATCCAGGACACACAGGGTCTCCTCCACTGAGTCCTCTTCCTTCAAGGCCATTAACTCCACGCCATTGAAAAACAGCAAAAGCCTCTGCAGTCATATGAATGCGTTTACACTAATGCTTTTACAACCATAAGATTGCAAAAGCAAATTTTAATGGCCCATTTCTTCTTTTTCTAAAAAAATGTTTTATTAAATTTTAAACTTAAGAGCATTGCACTGAAGCAAAATTTTCCTACTTATGCTTTCTGCATAGCTGAGATTACAGATGTATATCCCCATGTCTGGCTTGTTGATATTCAGTCTTTTCCCCCAGATAACCTCAAACCATGATCCTCCCAAGTTTCTAGAAATTACAAGTGGGGGTCACTGAGCTCAAATTTAGTGTCTTATTTCTTAAGTGTTTGCTTTTCAAGGAGTTATGTGCACATACAGTTGCCACAGTAAAATGAATTTTTCATCCATATAAATTTCCAGAATATGAAAATTAATTTTATCACTAGAAAATTCCATAAAATAAGAATGGGCTATATGCCAGGCAACAGTGGCTCATGCCTATACTCCTAGCTACTCATAAGGCTGAGATTGAGAATCACAGTTCAAAGCCATCCAGGCAGGAAAGTATGTGTGAGTCTTATCTCCAGTTAATCACGAGAAAACTGGAAATGGAGCTGTGGCTCAAAGTGGTAAAGCACTTGCTTTAATGCACTAGCCTACGTCCTGAGTTCAAGCCCTACAACCAA
This sequence comes from Dipodomys merriami, assembly GCF_024711535.1. Taxonomy (NCBI): domain Eukaryota; kingdom Metazoa; phylum Chordata; class Mammalia; order Rodentia; family Heteromyidae; genus Dipodomys; species Dipodomys merriami. Next base: position 21,020 of record NW_027206374.1, read on the forward strand.
GAGAGAGAGAGGGGGAGGGAGAATGGACTATAAATAAATCAAAATTCTTATCTTAGAAAATTCCAGCTACTGAATCCTTAAACGACTTGTTTGTCCCCATCTACTCCACATGTTATACTGACATCAAATATAGTGAAAACGGGGGTTACACTGTGGGGGAGGGACATACAAAGCAACAAAGAAATAATCTTATAAATGCATTAGAAATACATGCATGAAAGAAACGAAAACATTAAAATACATATTTAAGGGTTCATTTTCCTAGCATCACATTATCTGACCTTTTCCGCTTGACTCATACCTATACTAGATATTGCAAATAAGGGAAACCATGGGACCTATGCTTCTTTGGGCCTGGCTTACTTCTGTTGCAACAATGAGAAGTACAAAATGTCATGTCAAAACCAGCTTTACAATGCCGGTGTGGGGGGTGGGAGGGGGGTATAATTGGGTGGGGGGAGGGGGGTAAAATTGGGTGGGGGGAGGGGGGAGGCGGGGAAGGGAAGTGAAGGGTAAACAAAGGAGGAGGCTGCAATGCTTGGTAAGAAATGTATCCATTATCCTGCCCATGTAATTGTAGCCCCTTTGTACAGTATGTTCTCAAATAAAATAAAATACAATTTAAAAAAAAAAAAAAAAAAAAGAAAATTCCAGCTACTTAAAGGAGTCATAAACTGAGGTGTTCACACCTGTAATCCTAGTACTCAGGAAGCAGAGGACTGCAATTTGAAGCTAGTCCAGGCAGGAAGGTTTGTGAGACTCCAGTTAATCACCACAAAGGAAGTAGAATGGTGGCTCTAGAGGTAAAGCACTGGTCTTAAGCATCCAGGTCCTGAGTTCAAGCACCATGGTCAACATGAGAGACAGAAAGAGAGACAGAGAGAGGGAAACAGAGAGGACATCATAAATATTATTTTTTTGGTCAGTCCTGGAGCTTGAATTCAGGGCCAGAGCACTGCTTCTGAGCTTCTTTTACTAGCACTCTGCCACTTGAGACACAGCACCACTTCTGGTCTTTTCTGTTTATGTGGTACTAAGGAATCCAACACAGGACTTCATGCTAGCTAGGTGAGCACTCTACCACTAAGCCACATTCCCAGCCTCAACCATAAATATTCTTAAACTACAAGTATTAAAAATACTTCCTAAAAATAAGACTATGTTGGGCCTGGAACTACAGTAGAAGACCAACAAAATGCTGTGGCTTAAGTGACAGAGTGTTTGTTATAACAAGCCAAGTTCAATTCCCAACACTGCTGTAAAAAATTTACAGTCACATATGGAATGCAGCATTTTTTACAACCTGGTTCAGAAAAAAAATTTTCAGTGATGGCTTTTTAAGGTTTAAAAGTACATATAAATTATATTGCATTAATAAAATACATCTCAACTTAAATATTTTTTGTTCTAAGTATGTAGAAACAACATTCAATTTTTAAAAACACTCACAATTAAAAGAGGTATTCGTAAGGAAGGGACCTAAAGGTGCAATGAATGCCTCTGTGCCAGTGAACATATAAAATAATATTTATCAACAGGAATTTCAGGAAATTGCAACAAGTTTTTAATATATTTTTTCCTCTTGTTGATGAAGATGGTGTTTTTTTCTTTTTTCTTTTTGGTCTTTGTTTCTTGCTTTTTGCCTGTTTTTCCTTTAGCTGTCTTTGGTGGGTAATAGGAGGCAAAGCAATGGAAGAACCAATGGTGAAAAAATGCAGCAGTGGTACTCAGTAGACACTAACAGGAAAATGAACTGTGGAACTATACAATTTGTAGGTAGAGATGGGAGAGGGAAACGGAGATAACAAAGGAAGGGGTGAAATTGCCCCCAAAGAAAAAATTCATTACATGCTTATGAAATGGTAACCCTTCTATACAACTCTTTAATAATTAATAACAATTGCTGGGAAGGTGGATCAGTGGTAGAGTGCTTGCCTTGCATGCATGAGGCCCTGGGTTCAATTCCTCAGCACCACATAAGCAGAAAAAGTTGGAAGTGTTGTTGTGGCTAAAGTGGTAGAGTACAACCCATGAGCTGAAGAGTTGAGGGACAGTGCCTAGGCTAAGGTTACAGGCCCCATGACTGACAAAAAATTTAATAACAATTTTTTAACCTCACAGTTTCTTTTTGCCATGAACTTTGATAAAATTCTACTTTAGTTTTGTTTTTCTTTTGTTGTATGGGTTCCGAGTCTTGAATTTAGGGTCTCTCTCTCTCTCTCTCTCTCCCCTCGCTCAGCTTTTTCTCTCAAGGCTGGCACTCTATCACTAGAGGTACACTTTCACGTCCAGCTTTTTATTTTTTTTTCTTGTTTAACTAGAGATTCGAATATCTATCTCAGTTTCATTTGCCTGAACTGGTTTCAAACTTTTAATTCTCAGATCTCAACCTCCTGAGTAGCTAGGAGTATAGATGTGAGCAACAAGTCCCTTCCTTTAAAAAATTATTATATATTAGTTATACAAGGGGAGATTTTGTTGTGACATTTCCACACAATGTTATCCTTCTCCCTCTTCTTAAAACAATTTCAAAAAGTTTCAGTTTTACTTTGACAAAAATCTACTTAACCATATTCATTCTCTTTCCCCTTAGTTAGCCAACCTTCTTGCTAGTTCTCTGCCTCAGCCTCTCTCTCTCCCCCCAACTTTCCATTGATCAACAGTTTTCATGTTATGTTCATATATAATTATAATGTATCTCAAAATTATTCACTCTCTTTTTCCCTTTCCCTTCCCCTCTTAAACAGTCCTGTAGACTCAATTTGTAAATCTGCCCATATACACAAAGGTACAATCATGTCTATGAATATATATGCTCTTTAGGCCTAGCTTCTATATCGGAAACAAACACATATCTTGTGTTTTTTTTTTATTTTTATTTTTAGCTTGGTTTATTATGATGTCCTCTGTTATATCCACTTTTCTGAGAGCGACATGATTTCATTTTCCTTCATGGCTGTGTAACATTCCATGGTACACCTATATTACTTCTTCTTTATCAGTTCAAGAAGATTCCAGGTGTCTGATTCCATCATTTGGCTATTGTGCACAGTGCTGTAATAAACATGAGTTATGCTGGCATCTTTCAGGTATATTGATATATTCTACTGACATACGCCTCATATTGGTATAATGGAGTCTTTGGAAGGGTCTGTTTCTAGACTGATATCCATAGTGGTTGCACTAGTTTGCATTCCCACCAAAAGAGTATAAAGATTCCTTTTCTAATTCATCTTACCACATTTTCTTGGTGGCTGTCATTCCAACTGAAGTAGATTTAATCTTATTGCAGTTTTAATTTGCATGTTCTCTATTATAGCTAAGGCTGTTGAACATTTCCTCATGACTTTATTAGCCATCTTTTTCTTCTTCTGAAAACTATGTAATTAGATTATTTCTGGGTTTTTTTTGCTGTCTAATTTCAGCCCTTTATATAGGATGGATATCAATCCTTTATTTGTTGAATAGCTGGCAGCCCTAGGAAACTCCAAATTGTCATTACAGTGTTTTCAGCATGAACAAGGGATGAACTGCACATCTCTTGGCTTTCACTTCCGCATGGATCCAAAGTTCACATGACAGCACTGACTGCACATTAGCTGATTAAAAACAACAGGAGGGCCTGGGGACTTGCTCAGTGTAAGAGAACTCATCTGGCAAGTGCAAGGATTTAAGTTCAGACCTCAGCTCTGAAAACTACAGAAACAATTAAACAACAATCAAACTCAAAACCACAAAAAGTGAGTCTTACCTGATGCTGGTGGCTTATACTGGTAATCTTAGCTACTTAAGAGGCGGAGATCTGAGGATTGTGGTCCAAAGCCAGGCTGGGCAGGAAAATCAGTGAGACTCTTATCTCCAAAAATCCAGAAGTGAAGACAAGGCTCAAGTGGTAGAGTGCTAGCTTTCAGCATAAAAGCTCAGGGTGAACACCCAGGCCCTATGTTCAAGCCCCAGATCCTTCACACATTAAAATGTCTTACTCTAAGACTGATTTATTAACTATCAACACCTAAATTCCTGTCACAAAGAAACCCAAAATGAATGCCAACACCACTCCTGGAAGCCCCACAAGTGACACAGCCACCTCTTCATACATACATATAGATATTATGTGTATATGCGTATATATGTATATCTAGATACATACATACAATTGAAGTAAGAAAAAGATCATTGAGAATATGGAATTCCAGATTGAGTAACCACTCAAAAAGTTTCTCTTCAGGTTCTATAGAAGAGAATGGTAGTAAAACTAATGTTACATTTGGCATTATTATTTTATACATTTGTCTTTTAGAACAGATACTCAAAGAAGTATAGTTCTGCCTGGCATTGTGGCACATGTCTGTAATGCTAGCATTTAGGAGGTGGCAGTAGTAAGCTAACAATTTAGAGACCAGCCTGGGACACAGAGAACTCCAGGTCACCGTGGAACTGTCTGTATCCAGAATAATACTAACAACAAATAAAAACAAGATTGCATAAAAACTTAGACTCTTTAAAAGAAGAAGAATAGAAGTACAGATGCATCAAGTTTCTAATTTATGGAAAGCTGGTCTTGCACAGTTCCTTGCTCTACATCATCCCTTACCCTACAGTAAATCCTACCACTTGGTCAGCAGACACCATGAAGGTCAACACCCCTGTAAAACCAAATACATACCTACTCTAGCAGAACTGGCAAAGATCGAAAGTATCATTAAACCATAAAGAAATGTCTAACAGGAGGAAGATACAGGAGAAACTTCTCTTGGAGCTGCAACCCACATCTACAAATGACTATAAAGTAAGAAGCAATACCAAGAAGCTAAAAGGACTCTGAAAGGTCTCCAAAAAGTATATAATATGTGGGAATTAAGAAAGCTTATTAAGACATACATAAATATGCCAGGCCATATACTTGTTTGGGCATCAACAAGTATGTAGACATCTGTCACAAATCATTAGCTAAAATAAAATACGAAAAGATCCTTAAAAGCAGTTTCAAATCTAAATGCAACAGAGCAAACTTGTTTTAAAAAGTTATCACCTAGAAGCTGGGCACCGGTGACTCAGGCCTGTAATTCTAGCTTCTCAGGAGGCTGAGATCTGAGGATTATGGTTCAAAGGCAGCCCAGGCAAGGAAGTCTGTAAGACTCTTATCTCTAGTAAATCACTGAAAACTGGAAGTGGCACTGTGGCTAGAGTGCTAGCCTTGAGCTGAAGAGCTGAGGGATAGCACCAAGGCCCAGAGTTCAAGCCCCACAACCAAAAATATAAAGTTATCACCTAGGTCCTTCACCAAAAATATTATGTCAGTAAATCAAAGCCCCAAATCAGTCTCTGCTTAAGGATACATAATTATAAAGCATAATTCAGTGATCACAATTCTCAATAAAAGCAAATAAAGGTACATAGATTTACACTACATCGTAGGCTCTCAGAAGACACACATTCACCCCTTACCTGGTCTCTTTACCTAATCCCCAGGTACAAGCTCCATATCTACCTATGCAGTCTTCAGTTCTAATAGCTCTAGAGAAATGAATAGTATTCCTTTAAGCTACTACTGACGCTCTAGTCAATTTCTACATCAGAAAAAGCGATCATAAAAGTTGTCCCAAGATAGCCTTTCAAAAAGTAATAGCATAATAGCATACTGATATGAATTTGGCTAAATATTCATACATAATGAACAGATTCATATATTATTGAAATTTATGTAGAAAATAGCACATATAAAATGACTTACGTTTTATCATTCCCACTGTATGTTTCAAAATCTTGTTTCCGTGTGTGGTCAAATGCATCAAAACCTCTATTCCTGGGACCGCCTCTCCCTCTGCTTCTCATGCCCCCTTTTGGGCTTCCACATCCTTTCAGCGGCCTGTCTCAATCAAACCTGTCCACTGGTCTAGTCAAAGATGACAATGCAATATGATAAGAGAGCCCAAGCCTCTGCCCGTGTTCTGCCTCATCCAGGCTCCTGTATGGTGTGGTACACTACCAGGATCTGGTGGTGTAATCACCTGCCCGCTTTCCCTTCTGCCCATCCTTGTGCTTTCTGAGGACCTACTTTTTTTCTACTAGACTCCAAGATGTAGTTCTAAATGAATACATCTTTTTAATCATTTTAACACCTTGTTTATTAACTTTTTAAAATTTGTATAGGCTTTCCAAAACATTTTCCCTAAAAACAAATTACTTATTTAAAAGAGATCCTGGCTGGGCGCCGGTGGCTCACGCCTATAATCCTAGCTATTAAGGAGACAGAGATCTGAGGATCAAAGTTCAAAGCCAGCCCAGGCAGGAAAGTCTAAGAGACATTTTATCTCCAATGAACCACCAGAAAACTGAAAGTAGAGCTGTGGCTTAAAATGGTAGAGCACTAGCCTTGAGCAAAGAAGTTCGCAGAAAGTTCCCAAACCCTGAGTTCAAGCCCCATGACTGACCAAAACAAAAACGGATCCTGAAATCAAGTAATCCGGATTATTAATAGCTTCAATACTTGCACCAGTAAATTATCCTACCATTCTCTCATGGCTAAGAAAAGCCATTCTTACCACAATAAAAAAAAAGATCGAATTTACAATTTTCTTTTTTTGAAAACAAATGCAGAAATGAAGATTAATCTTACATTTTTCATATAAAACATTATGCTAAATAAATTCTCTACATTGGCTTTTCTACCTTCTAACAAAACCCAAACCAATTTTAAAACAGAACATTTTTTTCTGATTTAAAATTCTATTCTTTTCCAATTTTCTTTATTAGCATTTAATGTAATTTTGAGAAATTATTTTTTTTTAATTGTATTTTATTTTATTTGAGAACATACTGTACAGAGGGGCTACAATTACATGGGCAGGATAATGCATACATTTCTTACCAAGCATTGCAGCCTCCTCCTTTGTTTACCCTTCACTTCCCTTCCCCGCCTCCCCCCTCCCCCCACCCAATTTTACCCCCCTCCCCCCACCCAAATATACCCCCCTCCCCCCCCCACACCGACATTGTAAAGCTGGTTTTGACATGACATTTTGTACTTCTCATTGTTGCAACAGGTCCATCTGAATCCTTAAACGACTTGTTTGTCCCCATCTCCTCCACATGTTATACTGACATCAAATATAGTGAAAGCGGGGGTTACACTGTGGGGGAGGGACATACAAAGCAACAAAGAAATAATCTTATAAATGCGTTAGAAACACATGCATGAAAGAAATGAAAACATTAAAATACATATTTAAGGGTTCATTTTCCTAACATCACATTATCTGACCTTTTCTGCTTGACTCATACCTATACTAGATATTGCAAATAAGGGAAACCTATCAAAATTCCTTACGTAAATTATACTAGACATAGAAATACAGAAAAAAATCATAGCACATTATGAATTGTTAGAATATAGTCCAAAGGCTAATAATTTTTAAAATAATTTTTATTGAGATTCAGTGATTACATAAAATTCACAAATTTCACAGTATTGTGGGATAGTAATACTTAAAGTCATATACACATTTTAACCTTTACAAGGCAAATTGTCATTATCATGGTCTATAAAGTTTGTGAATTCTATAAGTTTTGACAATACAACTATTTCTTCCAAATCGGTTGATATGTACCTTTCTTTCCTTTTGTTTAGTGTAAGCTGCTCCCTCTTTCCCTCTAATTCTCTCCCTTCCATTGCTGCCCTTGAATTCCTTAGTTCATTTTCATTCAATGTCCAATGTAGCTGATGTGCCCCTCTGTTATATAGTCTCCTATTTTCCTCTGATTCTGTGTCCTGCTCCTAGCTCCCCTCAGATGTGCACATATATATGGTAAATATATATGGTACATATATATGGTACATATATATGGTATCTATCTATCTATCTATCTATCTATCCATCTATCTATCTATCTATCTATCTATCTATCTATCTATCTATCTATCTATCTATCTATCTACCATATATAAGGTCGAGAACATGGAGTCATTTAGGAATGATATGACAAATTAAGTAGAGGTCCTTTGTTTCTTGAATCCTGTTTATTTTGTCATATCTCTTTGCATTTTGGATTTAACATTCACATATCAGGAAGCCATGTGCCAATTGTCTCTCTGATCTTGGCTTACCTTGCTTGAAATGATTTATTCTAATTCTATCAATTTCTGGTGAATACCATTATTTTATCCTTTCTAATGCCTGCATATTTCACTGTATGTATGTACTACAAATTTTTGATACATTCATCTGTAATGAGGCATCTGGGTTGTTTCCATATCTTAGCTATTGTGAACAGTGCTGCAATAAACATGGAGGTGCATGTGTCCTTGTATCCTGGTTCCTGTTGCTCAGGGTAGATGCCTAGGAGTGGTATGGCTGGGTCATATGGGAGGTCTATATTTAGCTTTCTGAGGACCCTTCAGACTGCTTTCCAAAGTGGTTGTGTTAGTGTACATTCCCACTAGCAATGCAAGGGTTCCTCTTTCTCCATATACCCTCCAGCATTTGTCATTGGCTGACATTAGGATGTGTTCCATTCTGACTGGTGTAAGGTGGTATCTCAGTGTTTTTATTTGCATTTCCTTTATGGCCAGGGATGATGAACATTTCATGTGTTTCTTTGCCATTTGTATCTCTTCTTCTGAGAAGTTTCTCTTTAGCTGCTTTCCCATTTAATATTTGGTTGTATTTGGGAGGATTTAGTTTCTTGCGTTCCCTGTATATAATGGATATTAGGCCTTTCTCTGATCTATTGCTGGTGAATATTTTTTCCCATTTACTTGGTTATCTTTCTAGTTTGGTTTCTATTTCTTCATCGATGCTGAAATTTTGTTTTAAGATAGTCCCATTCTTCGAGTCTCCAATTTGTTGTGACCCGGGGACTTTGTTCAGGAAGTTCCTGCCTGTGCCTGTAAGTTCAACTGTCTCTCCTACTCTGTCCTGCAATAGTTTCACAGGTTCAGGTTTGATGGGAAGGTCTTCAATTCATTTTGAGTTGATGCTAGTGCATGGAGACAGGTTGGGGTCCTCTTTTAGTTGTGTGCATGTGGCCACCTTGTTTTCCCAGCACCACTAGTTCTTCCACTGTATGTCTTTGGCTCCTTTGTCAAGTGTCAGATGAATATAGGTATGTGATTTTACTTCTGGATCTTCTAGTCTGTTCCATTGCTCTTCGGGTCTGTTTTTGTGCCAATACTAAGCTGTCTTTGTTATTATGGCTCTGTAGAAGAGCTTGAAATCTGGTATCGTGATTTGTCCTTCATGTTTCTTTTGCCTATAATTGCTTTGGCTATTCTCGGTTGTTTGTAACACAAATCTTTAAAAAAAGTCTACACAATACTTGAACAGCAAACACATACATGGGAAACAACATCAGTGAAAATCAGTCCTACATTTATAGAAATCTAGATCAGATAACAACAAAACACCAAAGTCTTCTCAAATATATTAATGATAGAAACCAAGCCTAAAATCATCCCTGTGTATATTGTAATCCTTGAAAACAGTATATATTCCATATACTTTTTTCCCATTTCCTTTGTTGTTGTTGTTGTTGTTGTTGTTGTTGTTGTTGTTTTGAGTTTGCATTTTTTGAAACGTAGTCTTCCTAATCTAACCCAGGATACAAACTTGCAATTATCCTGCTTCAGCCTCATAATTACTAGAACAACAGGTGTGAAGCAGCACACCAGGTCTTCTGTATTTTAAAACTTGATGAAAATTAAATAATCTTGTACTCAAGAAGTTTAATTCTTGACAAACTCCAACACAAAATGCAGAAGATTAACATATGGATCATGAAACCTGAGCTGGGTGTCAGTGGCTCACACGTGTAATCGAGCTACTCAGGAGGCTGAGATCTGAGAATTGTGGTTCAAAGACAACCTATGCAGGAAAGTTCGTGAGACCCTTATCTCCAATTAACCACCAGAAAACCAGAGAACACTGCCATTTACATTTGGTAGGAGTATCAGAAGTTGTGTCCTCTCAATGGGTCATGTGAGAAATACGTATGCTACAAAAATAACTGGTCTACACTTTATTCCAGATTAAAGAAGATAGAACACTTCGTGAAATTTGAATGCAAATTAAATAATTTAAAGAATCAGATAATAGTGCTATATCAATATTAATTACTTTAATAATTCTCTCATGGTTTTTGGCAAATACATAAAGTATTTAGGGATAAAGGAACACTCACAAATCTTATTTCTAAATGACAAAGAGAAAACTGTAGAAAAGGAGAGAATGGTAAAGCAAATATGTTAAGAAGTTTATATTCAGGGAATCCAAATGAAGGGTATAAGAGAATACTTTATGTAATTCTTGCCATGTTTTTATAAATCAAATTACTTTAAAAGAAATAAAGAAATGTCACTTCATTGTCTCATATCCCTGTGCCCCTACCATTACATATGTTATTTCACTTCACAGACAGATTTTCATGTCACAAAAATCTATCTTTTTAAGCCTACCATACTTATTAAAAAAAGAAAAACTGACATGTTCAATTATACTTTTTAAAGTTCCATACTTTTTAAAAATGATGGCAACGACGGTTTCTGCATTTGAACAAAAATTTCATTTTTTCCATAGAATAAAAGTCTGAGTAGAGAAAAAATACATAAACCTTTCAAAAATTTAGTTCTGCTCCAAGAAGCTTTACATATAAAAGTGGCCATTACAGAGAAAATTTGAAATAATCACCAAAAATAAAAAATAAAGTGAGCTTTTCCAGAACTTTCTCTAACCTTGTGAGAGATCCACCAGGTTGTGCATTGCTGTTTTATGTGTCCCTTCTAGTTAGTCACCATATGCACACCACTTCAGATGTGCTGCTCTCTGCTACAGGTCCTTTATTTACTTATTTCTAATTGACTCTAGCAGGGATGAGGTACACTTGACCCATGGGCCCTATAAGGCCTGAAAAATCATTTAGTACATGACAGGTTATAAATATCCAAATAGCGCTTGGTGGAAAATGGTTCCTTACTCCAGCCTTATAAAGCCATGTTCTTTGACTAAGACTTTGTTTCGGACAGGGTCCTAAATGAATTTGGATGGCAGGAAGTCAAAACACTTTGAGAAACTTGACTCCCTGAATACAGAACTATCTTACTAACAGGAGGCATAAGCAAAATAATAACTACGTTTGTAGAAGGCTTTGCTCTGACTCAGGAGACATGGTAGAATGCACCAGTCCTATGCATTACTTCACACCAGAGAACTTTCCAGAGTTTGGTATCATGTATCATATTAGACTTTTCTTCACATGTCTCATGATAGCCTACTTAGCTGATCATAGAATTAAGAATCTGTTTCAATCTATTTAAGAGACAGAATTCATAATGCTAAATCAAAACCCTAATTATATCCCTACTCTAAAATTAGCTCCTTAGTGTAAAACTTCAAAGTAAAATTTTAAAGAATCCAATATACTCACCTGTTTTGGTTTTGTTTTGTTTTGCTGTGCTGGGGCTTGAGTTAAGGACTGTATGCTTGCTACAAAGGCACTCTACTTGAACCATGCCTCCAGTTCCTTTTGATTATTTACTTGTTTATTTTTTTCTGGTGTCAGTATTGGTCCTTACACTCAGGACCTTGAGCTTTTACTTACCTTTTTTTGTTGTTGTTTACAGCTGCTGCTGTATTAGGCCTCAGTTCTAATCTGGCTAATTGGAGAGAAAATATTATGGATTTTACTGCCTGGGCTGACTTCAAACTGTGATCCTCAGATCTTAGCCTTCTGAGTAGCTAGTACTACAGATGTGAGCCACTAGAGTCCAGCTATTTTGTTACTTTTGTATACTTGCTTTTGATTAGGCCAGCCTGGACCGCATATTTATGCTTCCCACATAGGTGAAAGGCATGTACCAGGACACTCAGCTTTTTATAAGTTAAGGTGGTGTCTCGCAAAACAGCTATGTTAACTCGTGTGAAACACTGCACTGTGTGCTTCTCATATTATGGAAAATATTTTTTTCCTTTGCAGTGGAATTAGACATTGATACTAGGGCCTTGTATATTCTAAAGGGCTCTCCCAATGCTCTACTGATAAAGTACATTCCAAGCCCATGGTTAATTTATTATTTATTTATTTTTGTTGTTCATGGGGTTTGAACTCTGGGCCTGGGTGATATCTTTCAGCTCTTCATCTCAAGGCTAGCACTCTACCATTTAAACCATAGCACCACTTCCTGTTTTCTGGTGGTTAATTAGAGATAAGAGTCTCAAGGATTTTCGTGCTTGGGGTTGCCTTTGAACCACGATCCTCATATCTCAGCCTCCTGAGTAGCTAAAATTACAGGCATGAGCCAACAGAAACCAGCTCCACATTTAGTTTTAATTATACAACTGGCCCTGAATCTTGATATAAGGTCATCTCTGAAATACATGAAGATCTTTCAGGTGTCATCTAAAATAATAATGACTTGTTGCCTAAACTATCAAAATGTTCCTAAGATCTGTAATATGGAAAGGTCACAAAGGGTTATGGCTGTTCTGAAAAGTCCTCTGGTTCCCCAACCAACCCAGTTGAGGACTGTACATACATTTCAGCTGAAAACTTCTCAGCTGTAAAGTCGGCCTGCCTCTTGGCCTCAAATGGTCCATATTCCCTGTAGGATCTCTGCTCAGCTCTATTAAGTATCACCTCTTTTCTCCAGCTGTCATTCCAGCATTGTTGCTCCCCTTTTCTAGGAGTCCATTTCTGGCCTGCCAGCAGAAAACCAAAGCAGAGGGCTAAAACACAACATCCATGAAACACTAGGTACAATTCTATAGGTTCCTTAAGATTTCATTTTTCCAAAAACCAGTTGGAATACCACTGGATAAATGGGAATTTCAGGGGAAAAAGTTGCTGATGTTATTTTCTAGAATTTATTCATTTTAATAAAACCTTATTACTATTATGACTTCACTTATGTTTTAGAGAGTATACAATAAACCATATACTTATAGGTATCTTTTTCTTTCTTTTTGTTGTTGCTGTGTTTTGAAATAAGGTCATTACATATGTTTGAGATTAGCCTGGAACTCACAATCATTCTGTATCAAGACTCCTGAGGGTTAAAATCATAGGCATGCACCACACCTGGTTAATTATAGATGACCTCTATTAACACAATTTAATAAACTAACTACATTTCACATTTCAAAAGCAGCTTTATGAAACCATAGTTCTAAACCTCATCCAGGAAAGTAGTACATACCAGTACCTTTGATTGTAGTTTAAAGTACAATATTAGATTGTACTTAACATTGTATTTTAAAAAGATTTTCCTTCCCTTGAATGGGATTTATATATTTGCTATATGTCTCTAGTGTGGGCCTCAACTCAGTTTTCAACTCACTCAAGAAGGTATCTTTTTTTTGTCCATTTGAGAATCCAGCATCCAGGTGAAACAAGGACAAAGTGCTAACCCTCTTTTGTCTTTTCTCTTCTGCTGCTTTAGAATATGCAATCAAATCCTGTATTTTAAGCCATCTAATAAGTTAGTAAATAAATTTTGAACTTTGTCATTTCTTAAACTGTCTTCCAAAATTGTCTTTTTCCCCTTAGATTTAGAAGGGTCCTCAAATATTATTTATAGCTTTTGCTATACTTCTTTGATTTTCCTTAGGAGTAATTACACCACGCTGATAGTACATATAGAAAAATATTAAAATTTATTCAAATAATGGATGTACATCTCATTAAATTCCTCTCATGTATCCACAATAAAAATACAGGCATAGAGCTGGGAATGTGGCTTAGTGGTTGCCTACCATGCAAGATGCCCTGTACCACACAAACAGAACAAGGCAGAAGTGGCACTGTGGCTCAGTGGTAGAACACTACTCTTGAAAAAAAGCAGTTCAGAGACAGTGCCCAGATCCTGAGTTCAAGCCCCAGGACTGGCAAAAATTACAAACTTTAAAAATACAGGGATTTTTTTTCAGTTTTCTCATTATTATTTCCTAACTAAACTTTATACTCTAACACAAATAAGTAAGTACTATCAAGTCTTAAAATAAAAATCCTGTTTGTACATCACGAATATAAAATTATGTAATTACCTTGAATATAAAATGTTTTTGAGTGTCAAATATTGCACAAGGGATTTAAGTTCACTCTATGGCTCTAATATCCTATAATATCAATAACTATTTAAATCTAACTTACATCACTTTATGATATTTTCATAGAGGATTATACTTCTACTGTAGAAACAAATCAGATCAACCAAAATAGAAGGGGTAGTTGAAATCAGGGGGAAAATGTCACTAAGTTGTTAATAAGTTGAGCCAGGCACTGGTGGGTCACACCTGAAACCCAAGCTACTCAGAAGGTCAAAAGCTGAGGATCATGGTTCAAAGCCAGCATGGCAGAAAATCCATGAGGCTCTTATCTCCAATTGAGCACCAGAAAAACTGAAATTAGCACTGTGGTTCAAAGCGGTAGAGTGCTAGGCTTGAACAGAAGATCTGAGGGACAAAATCCAGATACAGAGCTCAAGCTCCACAACAACAAAACAAAACAAAACAAAACAACAAAAAAAACAAGTTGAAGGTGAGTACTGGTGGCTTATTCCTGTAGTCCTAGCTACATGTAAGAATGGAATTTGAGGAGCAGAGTTGGAAGCCAACTTAGGCACAAAAGTTATGTGATCTCTAAGAAAGCCAGAAGTGGAGCTGTGGCTTCAAGTGGTAGAGCACTAACCATAAGCAAAAGAAAAAGCTAAGGGACAGAGCCCAGGCCTTAAGTTCAATTCCTAGAATTAGCACCTACATAAATAAAGTTAGCAAAGTGAAAAATTAAAAGATTTGCTGTAGATTTTCTATTTGCAACCCATAAGCATTTGTGTTTTACCATTATAGTATCTCCATTCAACTACAGAATTACTTCATTGATTATTCTACCTTCTTTCTGCTATCTCATTTTTAACTATATCAATTAAACTTGCTTTATAGTAAAGTCATTTCCATCATTTCTGTATGTATATTGAAGTGTTAAATAGAATTGGCTACTTACTAGGATATTTACCAATATCCTGCAAATACAATATTCTCCCTCTAAATCTCCAAAGACCAAAGCTAATAGTGACAGACATTTTCCCCCCAAATCAGTTGTAAGAGGCCAAAACTGCAATTGAACCCACCTTGCTTTTCCACACTAGAACAGCAGCTTGCATTTCACCAGCCTTTTCCAATAAAAGGCTTGCATTAGCATTGGATCACTGATCTAAACACAAGCTTAGAAAAGGAAAAGAATACAGTAAAATTTCCAGCAAGAGTTCCCATAAAATAGTTGCATTTTGGCTCAAAGGGTTTCTAGGCTCTGAAGAAAGCTGAGGAAAGCGAGCTGAAACAGTCTCTGATGGTTCGAGAATATACTGAGCAAAGGGCCTCTCATAGGTTTCTGTACAGCTTTGGATAGTTTAGTACAGTAAAACTTCCAATTCCACGGGGCAAGCATCTAATTCCCACATTCTGGAGGATTAATGTTTCTGGTGTATGTCAAAAAGTGTATTCCCAAATGCTTGACATTTCTCTATGCTAAGCATTCACTCAATCTTCAGACTAAATTTAAAATGTTTCATTTTGCCTAACATCAACTTATCTGACAGTTTCTGTTTGTCTCAGACATATACTAGTTGTTGCAAATAAAGGAAACCATAGGATCTATGTTTCTTTGGGCCTGGCTTACTTCACTTAATATGAGTTTTGCCAAGCATTTCTATTTCCTAACTAATGGGGCAATGTCATTGTTTCTGATGGAGGCATAGACTTCCATTGTGTATACATACCACATTTTCTTGATCCATTCATCTATTGAGGGGCATCTGGATTGGAACCCCAAGATAAGGATTCAAATGTTTCTTCTTTTCTTTTTTATTATGAGAATACCGTACAGAGGAATTACAATAACATGGGCAAGATAACGAGTACATTTCTTATCAAGCATTGTAGCCTCCTCTTTGTTTCCACTTCCCATCCCTTTCCATACTCCCCCCTCTCCCCACCCGACACTCCCCCCACCCCTCACCAAAGTTGTAAAGTTCGTTTTTTGACATAACGATTAATACATCTCATTATTGCAATGAGTCTACCTGTATCCTTAGTTAAACGATTTGTTTTTTCCCTTCCCCTCCACAAATTATACCAACATCAAATACAGTGAAAGCATGGGTTATACAGACAAGGGACTCATATCTAGAATATACCTAGAACTTAAAAAATTAAATCCCCCAAAACCAAATCTTCAAAGAAACAACTGCCCAATAAATAAGTGGGCTAACGACTTAAAGAGAAACTTCTCTGAAGAGGAAAGGATAGTCAATAGATACATGAAGAAATGTTTTTTTTTTTCTCTCCTGCGGTTGTTTCGAACATATTTGTAAGATGATTTCTTTGTTGCTTTTTATGTCCCTCCCCTATGGTATAATCCCTGCTTTCACTGTATTTGATGTTGGTATTGAAAGGTTAAAGTTTTGAGGCAGTGACCACTTGTTGCTTGTTTGTAGCAAAGCAACAAATGGGGCTAAACTGCACTGTTGTGTGCCTTTATAAGACCTGAAAATCCTTAGCTCAGGGCTCTCCTCCTGGGCTCCGCTGTGTCGGAGTTGAAGACGAGGCCCAAGCTGCAGCCTGTTTAAATAAAACAGCTGTAGAATCTGACTCTCGGTGAGAGGTCTATTAGGGATCTAGTAGCCGTGGCAAAAACAGGAAAGGAAGGACAGAAAACATGAAATTGAGCGTGAAAAGAGAGACTGGGTAAAGGAAAAGAGGCCAGACTTGTTGGAATCGCCACTATCACATGCTGAGCATACATGGTTCACAGAGGGCAGCAGTTTCATTTGAGATGGAACAAGATACGCAGGCGCAGCAATCATCACGGACACTGAGATAGTGTGGGCAGAAGCACTCCCCCAGGGAATGTCTGCACAAAGAGCAGAGCTAGTGGCACTAACAAAAGCCCTACAAATGGGAAAATGGAAGAGACTAAACATTTACACAGACAGTCGGTATGCTTTTGCCAACGTGCATGGCCATGGAGCCATTTCCCAAGAGAGGGGGCTGCTGACAGCTGAGGGAAAATATATTAAAAACAAACAAGAAATTTTAAGCCTCGGCTAGATGGGAACCAGCAAATATTGCCATTATGCACTGCCCTGGCTATCAAAACGGAACTGATTCTATAACCAAAGGAAATAACTTGGCCGATCAGGCAGCTAAGGAGTTGGCCCTCCAGCCCAGAGCTGACTCTAGTAGACCCAGGGCCACGAGCTTTGCCTCCTGAGCCTCAGTATCCCCAAGAAGACTTGCAGTGGATAAAGAAAATTCCCATGGCCTATAAACCTCTGGACAGAGAAGGAAAACTGGTGAGGGGAAAGTTATCTTGCTAAAAAGATTGGGGAAGGGGATTCTAAAGAGAATCCATTGCGTCCCTCACAAGGGAACACGAAGACTGCAGGACATGCTCTAACACTCCAAAGTAAAAATCAACTCATCAAGGACATTGTTAAAAATTGTGAAGCCTCATAGCTAGCAAGATCAATAGAAAACCCACCGATTGGGAGAAGATCTTTACTAGCCATACAACTGACAAGGGTCTCATATCTAAAATATACTTGGAACTCAAAAAATTAAACCCCCCAACAACAAATCCTCAAAGAAACAACTGCCCAATAAATAAGTGGGCAAAAGATTTAAAGAGAAACTTCTCTGAAGAAGAAAGAAGGATGGCCAATAGACACATGAAGAAATGTTCAACATCCCTAGCCATAAAAGAAATGCAAATCAAAACAACATGGAGATATGACCTCACTCCAGTTAGAACGGCAAAAATCAAGAACTCTAACAACAACAGATGCTGGAGGGGATGTGGACAGAAAGGAACTTTACTTCATTGTTGGTGGGAATGTAAACTTGTTCAACCACTTTGGAAAGCAGTATGGAGGTTCCTCAAAAGACTTCACATAGAACTCCCCTATGACCCAGCAATCCCACTTTTGGGCATTTACCCAAATGTATACAAACAAGACCACACTAAAGCTACCAGCACAACTATGTTTATTGCAGCATTATTTACCATAGCTAAGATATGGAACCTACCCTGATGCCCCTCAGTAGATGATTGGATCAAGAAAATGTGGTATATATACACAATGGAATTCTATGCCTCCATCAGAAAGAATGATATTGCCCCATTTGTTAGAAAATGGAAAAACTTGGCAAAAATTATATTAAATGAAGTAAGCCAGGCCCAAGAAACATAGGTCCCATGGTTTCCCTTATTTGTAATATCTAGTATATATATGAGTCAAGCGGAAAAGGTCAGATAATGTGATGTCAGGAAAATGAACCCTTAGATGTGTATTTTAATGTTTTTTTCTTCCATGCATGTGTTTCTTACGCATTTATAAGATTATCTCTTTGTTGCTTTGTATGTCCCTCCCCCACAGTATAACCCCTGCTTTCACTATATTTGATGTCAGTATAACTTGTGGAGAAGATGGGGAAAAACCAGTTGTTTAAGGATACAGGTGGACCTGTTGCAGCAATGAGAAGTACAAGTTGTCATGTCCAAAACGAGCTTTACAACGTCGGTGTGTGGGGGGGAAGGAATAGGATTGGGATGGGGGGGAGGGGGGAGGCTGGGAAGGGATGTGAAGGGTAAACAAAGGAGGAGGCTGCAATGTTTGGTAAGAAATGTATGCATTATCCTGCCCATGTAATTGTAACTCCTCTGTACAGTATGTTAACAAATAAAATAAAATTAAATTTAAAAAAAATTGTGAAGCCTGTCAGCTCACCAATGCCACCAATCAACTGGTTACAAAGGGAGCTTGCCTCCGTGGAGATAGGCCAGGTGTGTATTGGGAAGTAGACTTCACAGAAATTAAAACTGGAAAATTTGGATATAAATATTTGCTAGTTTTTGTAGACACTTTTTCAGGATGGGTTGAAGCCTACCCAACAAACATGAGACTGTGAAAATCATGGCTAAGAAGATCCTGGAAGAAATCCTACCCAGGTATGTCTTCCCATCCACTGTTGGGACAGATAATGGATGGGCCTTCATCTCAAAAGTAAGTCAGGGAATAGCCACAGCACCTGGGATGGATTAGAATGTGCACTGTGCTTATAGACCCCAGAGTTCAGTGCAGGTAGAAAGAATGAATCAGAAAGGAGACCTTAAATAAATTGGCCTTGGAGACTGGCGCAGATTGGGTATCACTCCTTCCTTTTGCCCCTGTTTAGAATAAGAACTTCACCCTATCAGTTTGGCTTTACTCCTTTTGAAATAATGCATGAACCCCCTCCACCCATTATCCCTAGTCTTCAGACTGAATTGCTTGCTGATTTGGATGATACTGAATTTCTGTGTAAGCTTGACTATTTACAGCTGTTGCATAAGAGTATGTGGCCCCAGCTTAGAGCATTATGATTCTGCTTCTATTCCTACCCCCCATTTGTTTAAACCAGGGGACTGGGTGTTTGTTCGAAGGCACAACTTGAGATCTCTGGAACCACGGTGGAAGGGACCTTACATGGTGCTACTGACTACTCCTCCTGCCCTTGCTGCTTGGATCCACTGCTCCCATGCCAGACCAGCTGAACCCTTTGCCCTGGATGACCGTGGGGAAACATGAGAAGTCTGCAAGCATCCTACCCAACCACTCCGCATACACCTCAAGAAAAGAAAAATAAACTGATTGTTATTGATATTATTGTTTAATATTATGGCTAAGGTCAGAGAGGGACTATACCCGTTCAAGTTCGAGAGGTATTGGAATTTAGTTTTGGCCCAGAGCTACAAGATTGTGTCTCAGGACTATAAGTCAATGGGGGGGAAATGAAGGGTTAAAATTTGGAGGCAGTGACCACTTGTTGCTTGTTTGTAGCAGAGCAATAGGTGGTGATAAACCACCTGGGTGTGTACCTTTATAAGACCTGCACATCCTTAGCTCAGTGCTCTCCTCCTGAGCGCCACTGTGTCAGAGTGTAAGATGAGGCCCAAGCTACAGCCTGTTTAAATAAAACAGCTGTAGAGTTCTTCTTGGTGGGGGTCCTGTGACCTTGGCATAACATGTATAATTTTAAAGGGGAAGGAAAAAAACACATCGTTTAAATAGGGATACAGGTGGACCCATTGCAACAATGAGATTTACAATACATTATGTTGAAAAATGTACTTTACAACTTTGGCAGGGGTGGGGGTGGGGTGGATAGGGGAAAGGACGGGAATGGGAAACAATGGAGGAGGCAACAAGGCTTCATAAGAAATATACTCATTATCTTGCCCATGTAATTGTAACCCCTCTGTATGGTTTTTTCACAATAAAATAAATAAATAAAATATTTAAGTAGAGAAAATCACAGACCTTCATAACAGGGCTTACAGAAATTTGTGTAGAACTTTAACACTCATTACAGATAAATTTAGTACAGTAACTACATAAATGGAAATTAATGAGGTGCTTTCTTCTATTATGCACCTTGAAAAAAACTACAATGTTATTCTACCTATAAAATTACCTCAAGATTTGTAAATATATATCTCAAAAGCCAGATTGCCTAGACTCTAAATGGACAGAAAAGTTGGTAGTGCACTGTCAGGCAGGAAGTGGACTGCATCCCAGATTATATCACTTAAGTTTTGAAAAAAGAAAAAGCACTGTGCATTTATGTAATTAAATTTGTGTATATAAATTCACAGTGCTGATGTCAGGAAAAATAAAGGGTGTTCATTCAATGTCATACATGTTTAAAATTTCCACCACAGGGTAGGACTATAGTTCATTGATAATGTCCTTTGGCCTGGCTTGCTTGAGGCCCCAAGTTTGATCCTCAATACTATAAGAAAAAAATGACAAAAATTTATTTTAAAATTGAAAACTGTGAAAAGTCAGCTTATTAGCAATACTAGCTGCAGTGTCACACTCTTCTAAAGGACACAACATTTTCATTTGTTTAAAAAAATGAAGCTAGACATGAAGTCATGATGGCATGCACTTCTAATCTCAGCTTTGTAGGAAGCATAGGGAGACAGCTATATCTAAAAATTAGTGAGGCCATCAGTTCAAACTATTACAGCAAAAACTACGTAGATCAGTAAATAAATGGAGAATCCTTGCCTCATTTAATTTTATATTTCTCTAATTTGAGAAAAAAAGTAAGGTAAAAGTGCATTATCTCATTTGATTAAGTAAGGTCATACACTTACTGACATACCGAATAGCATTTGGTTTTCAGCATCTTTATTTTACAGATTTTATTTTACAGACTTCTGATTCTCAAGCAACAAATCTTCTCCACACAGATAAAGGTAGAGTCGCGATTTTCACAAGTCAAGGTGCTAGCACTTAAAATTTTCTGACAGGGCATGAACTCACACTTTGTGTGTGTATGTGCACACATGTATATGTGAGTGTGCACGCATGTCCATGCTCAGGCCTGAGCACTGTCCCTCAAGATTTCTGGCTCAGGGTTGTCACTCCACCAATGAACTGCAGCCCCACCATGGTTAACAGGAGGTAAGTGTCTCCTGAACTTTCCTGCCAGGCTGTCTTTGAACCTTGATTCCGTTTTAGCATCCTGAAGACCTAGGAGAACAGGCGTGAGCTTCTGCTGCCTAGAAAGCAGTGGATGAGTCTTGACCAAGCCAGGAATAGGCAAACAAGCTCTGCTAACGATAACAACTACACACCTAAGATCACTACTCAGAACATTGACAACTACACACCTAACTGCAGTACTCAGAACAGTGACAACTGCACACCTAATCTCAATACTCAGAACAGTGACAACCACACTCAAAACTACAATACTCAGAAAACTGAATACAGAACACCAAACCTCAATACTCAGAACAGTGAAAACTACACACATAAGCTCAGTACTCACAACATTGACAACTGCACACCTAAATTCAACATTCAGAAAAGTGACAACTACAAATCTAATCTCAGTAATCAGAACAGTGACAACTGTACAGCTAACATCAATAATTAGAACAGTCAAAACAGTGACAAATGCACACCTAATCTCACTACTCAGAAAAGTGACAACCACACACCTAACCTCAATACTCAGAACAGTGATGACAGCACACCTAACCCCAACACTCAGAACAGTGACAACTACACACCTAACCTCAACACTCAGAACAGTGACAATTGTACACCTAATCTCAACTCAGAACAGACACAGCTACACACCTAATCTCAATACTCAGAAAAGTGATAATTTCACAGCTAACCCCAGTACTCAGAACAGTGAAAAATACACACCCAACCTCAATACTCAGAACAGTGAAAACTACATAGCTATACTCAATACTCAGAATCGTGACAACCACACTACTAACTTCAATACTCAGAACACTGACAACAGCACACCAAACCTCAATACTCAGAAGTGACAAATATACACATGAACTCACTACTCAAAACAGTGGCAATTACACACCTCATTTCAACACTAAAAACAGTGACAACCAAACACATAACCTCAGTACTCAGAACAGTGACACCTGCACACCTAACATCAATACTCAGAACAGTCAAAACAGTAACAAATGCACATCTAATCTCAATACTCAGACTAGTGACAACTGCACACCTAACTTGAATACTCAGAACAGTGACAACAGAACACCTAAACTCAACACTCAGAATGGTGACAACTACACATCTAACCTCAACACTCAGAGCAGTGACAACTACACTCCTAACCCCAGTACTCTGAACAGTGACAACCACACACCTAACATCAATACTCAGAACAATGACAATAGCACACCTAACCTCAGTACTCAGATCAGTGACAACTGCATATCTCAAACACTCAGAAAAGTGACATCCACACACCTAACTTCAAAACTCAAAACAGTGACAACTGCACACCTAACATCAATATCAGAACAGTCAGAACAATGACAACTGCACACCTAACCTCACTACTCAGAACAGTGACAGCTATATACCTAACCTCAGCACTCAGAACTGTGACAACCACACACCTAACTTAAATACACACAAAAGCAACAACTGTACATCTAACTTCAGTCATCAGAATAGTGACAACTACATACCTAAACTCAATACTCAGAACAGTGACAAATACACACCTAACCTCAGTTTTCTGAACAGTGACAACTACCACATAACCTCAGTACTCAGAACAGTGACAACCGCACACCTAACCTCGACTCAGACCAGAGATAACTACCCACCTAATCTCAGTCAGAACAGTAACAACTACACACCTAACCTCAACACTCAGAATAGTGACAACTACACATTTAACCTCAGTACTCAGAACAGTGACAACTACACACCTAACTTCATTTCTCAGAAAAGTGACAACCACATACCTAACCTCAATACTCAGAACAGTCACAATTGCACATCTAACCTCAACACCTAGAACAGTGACAACCACACAGCTAACCTCAACAATCAGAAGAGTGACAACCACACACCTCACCTCATGAAAACCACTCGCCTCACTCAGCACTCAGGGAAGAAGTGGGAGGCAGGTGCAGATGCCTCAGGCCAGGGCGGGTCAGGTGGAAGTGTTTTCTGAGGTGCCCTTCCTCTTCCTGCACCAGGCCATGGTCTGATGAGGCAGGAGACATCTAGTAGCTTGGAGGTGCCAGGGTTAGGAACGCCTGTCTTAGAGCAGTCAGGGGTGATTCAGGAATGCAAGTGCAGCCAGGCCAGCGCCAGTTAGAGAAAGGCAACCCCACCCCCCGTCCTCTGTGGCCCCCCACCGGCCACCCCCTTCCCTTCATGCTGGTAGCACCAGCCCGCTCCAGACTTGCTTGCTGGCTCGGTGGCACCCCAGGACCACCTGGGGCGCCAGCCAGGCTCCCCGTTTCATAGGCTCCCACCTTCCTGGCCAAGAGCACTCTTGGCACATGAAATGCCTCCAGGGCGCTCATCCTCGCTGCACACAGTGCCTTGGTCTCATGCCGAGGATCTAGGCAGCTGGCCTGGTTGTCCTGCACCCGGTGCCCTTCCTCTCCTCTCCTACCCATGTACCTGGTGGCTGAGGGCCTGGGCTGTCCTGCCAAGGCTCACCGGGCACCGGGAGGCTCTTGAGCTCCTTCTGAGACTCCCTGTGGCTGCCGCCAGCGTCCAGCCTGGGAACCTAAGTTCCTGTGTAGCTCCACCGGAGCTGCAGCCACCATGGCGGTCTTGTCTTGCTTGCGGCTATGCAGCTGCTGCTGCTGGCGAGAGCGATTGGCATCGCACAGGATGTGGAACTGGTCCTACTCACCTTCCAGCAGCTGGTAGAAGCGGTTGGCCACGACCCAGCAAAAGCTCTCCTGCATAGAATCGCTGGTGGTTGTCACAGGGCACCAGAACACCTTTATCCAGCTTTGGTCACTGCAGGTCTAGGCTGGCAGCCCACACAAGCAACGCTCAGCACATCCTGTGGCAAGGACCCATTCCGCCTGCCTCCTCCCTCTCTGCTGGGCTCTGTCCAGTCCCTCCAAGCACCTGCCCCTGCCACTGCTGCTACCGCTGCCTACCCAACCGCAGTGAGACAGCCAATCAGCACCCAGAGACATTCCCCTTTCCCAACCGGCGAGCCAGAGAGCCCAATCACAGGCCGGTGGCTGTTACTTCACTTGACCTCTGCACCCCACCCCCGGCCCATTCCGGAGAGATGGGGCCAGAGGTGAAACCACAACAGATGGACGCAGGTGACTTGCACTGCCAACCAGGGGGTCAGTCTTGGCTATCCTGTAACCGCATGGAATTGGGGTACTTTCCATGTCTGCCACACTTCTGTTAAGGTTACACATTAACATAGCCATTCAACAGCCATGTACTTAGCATTTAGTGTGTTGTTGAAGAAGCACCAGCTGCTTCTTGTTATGGACCTTAGACCTTAGTCTGCATACTGAGAAAAAAGAAGGAATCCTTTCTAACTTCCAGTCCAAGGTTCTACCTTGAAGATGTGATTCTTAGTGCAAGGAAATAGCCATGAGGACATGACTCCCAGCACAAGTGCAAGGATCTAATCATGAGGTCGTGACTCCCAGTGCAAGGATTTGACCATGAGGATGTGATTCCCAGTGCAAGTGTCTGACCATGAGGATGTGACTTCTAGTGAAAGGGTCTGACCATGAGAATGTGACTCCTAATGCACGAATGTGACCATGAGGATGTGACTCCAAGTGCTAGTGTCTAGCCATGAGGATGTGACTCCTAGTGCAAGGGTCTGAGCATGAGGACATGACTTCTAGTACAAGAATCTGACCATCAAGATGTGATTCCTAGTGCAAGGGTCTTACCATGAGGATGCGTGGGAAAGCTTTCCTTTGGAAATGAAGGTTAAGGTGAAAGGGAAAAGTGATAAGGGGCAGATGAAGACGTCTTGAGGTGGGATGGAGTGCAAACCTTATTAAGCTCAAAGGAAAGCAGTGTGACTGGGACTAGAAGGATTAGACAAAGACCTAATTTTAGTCTTTCTTCCAGGAGCAGTGCCTTAAACACAACCAATTTATATTTGAAAGGACCACTCTAACTGTGCTGTGAAGAAACTACAGTGGATTATCCAGGGAAGAACTGATGAGGTCACTTGGACTTAGGATGGTAGCAGTGGATATAAGTAAGAGTGACTAGATCAGCAGGACTTGGGACTGTGTTTGGTATGGATGATAAAGCTGATGTGACGATTCTTTTGCTGGCATGGGCATCTGAAATGGGAATGCTTGTCACAACTAAATACAACACTGGGAAGGGACCATGAGTTTCATCTTGGGCAAGTTGAGGTTGGTGATTGGATAGTTTTGTTTGTCATTTCAGACATTCAGTTAAGGCCTGGAGCTCAGAACAGATGGGTTTCTTTCAGGAAATCTTTCCCACATACTAGTGGCTGCCCCATCTTACAGACATCACTTTCTCTTACATTTTGGATTTTGTTCAGGTATCAGGTAACTGTGGACCACAGGGGAAACAGGGCCCCTTCCAGCCTCAACCTTCATTAATCTTACATCATTCATTGTAATTCCATTTCTTTGCCAGCAACTGCTGAGGAATAGGTTGCCTTGAATATCTGGCAGAGCAGATTGGAGGGGGAAAATTCAGGGCAAGCTTTTCTTATACGTAAAAAGAAATTGAAGCTGGGTACGGGTGGTATGCCTAGCATCCTAACTACTGAGAAGACTAATATGTCAGGATCGTGGTTCAAAACCATCCTGGGCAGACAAGTCTGGAAAAAACTCTTCTCTCCAACTAACCCTTCATTGCAACTACACATATGGAGAAAGCCTAGATCCTGAATTTTTTGGTACTTCCAACTTAACCCACTTGGGAACCTCCCTACCTCCCTACTTGTCATTAAATAAGTTCACCAATAAAATAAAGTGGGAAAAAGATAATATGGACAGAAGGCGTGTTTCATTTTTTACTTTTTTGTGGTCATGGGGCTTGAATGCAGGGCCTGCTTGCTGCCCTGAGCTTTTTTCTCTCATGGTTAGTGCTCTACCAGTTTGAGCCATACTGGCACTCCTAGCTTTCTGGTGGTTAATCGGAGATAAGAATCTCATAGACTGGGGTTGGGAAGGTGGCTCAGTGGTAGAGCACTTGCCTTGCATGCATGAGGCCCTGGGTTCAATTCGTCAGCACCACATAAGCAAAAAGACAAAAGCAGGAAGTGGCACTGTGGCTTAAGTGGTAGAGCACTAGCCTTGAGCTGAAGAGCTGAGGGACAGTGCCCAGGCCCAGAGTTCAGGCCCCATGACCGCACCAAAAAAAAAAAAGAATCTCATATCTCAGCCTTATGATTAGTATTACAGAAGTGAGCCACTGCCTTCTGGTTGGACAAAAGGTTTTGATAAATGCAGTGACATAGTTAACCTCCCAAACACTGTATTAACTAAAAGAAGCCAGAGGTAAAAGGCCATTTATTGTATGATTCCACTGATATAAAATATGTGTAGAACAGGCAAATCCATAGAGACAGAGTAGATTGGTGCTAACAGGAATTAGGAGCAATGTAATGTTGGAGAATTACTCCTTAATAGGTCTTCTGTAAGGTAATAAAAATACTCCAGAAATAATGCAACAGTAACACAAAATTGTGAATTGCTAAATGTCACTGATTTACACATTTCACATTGTGAAAATAATAATTTTTAACCACAACTTAAGGAGAAAATGTACTTTGTACCCAGATCAAGATTTGAACCCTGTCCTGCCACCCATTAACTCTGTGATTTTGGACACGTATTTCTTGGCCTTGTTTTCTCATCCATAAAATGGAGACATCACAGTCCCTACCTCCAAGGGCTACTTTGAAGTTGGAATGAGATCATTCATATACAGTGATCAGCACAGTGCCATCACATAATAACTCATCATGAGAAGTCTTGTTATTAAATGTTATTAGTGTCATTCATCATCGATCACATAATTTTCAGTCAGACTTAATAGCAGATAGAGTCATCTTAAATTTTCTTAAGATTTGTTTTTGTTTCTGTTTTGGGGCTTGATCATAGAGCCCGAGCGCTGTCGCTGGACCTCTTTGTGCTCAAGATTAGTGTTCTACCACTTGAGACACAACTCTATTCCCAGTTTTTGAGTGTCTAATTGGAGATAAAAATCTCATGGGGACTTTTCTGCCCATCCAGCGTCAAATCTCAATCCTCAGACGTCAGCCTCATGAGTAGCTAAGATTAGAGGTGTGAGCCACCAGCACCCAAATTCTGAAGTTTTCTTTTTTGAATTGTGCTGATACTGGGTCTTGAATTCAGGTCCTCTCATTCTTGCTTTGCTTTTTTTTGTGAAGTTTGACATTCTACCACTTGAACCACAGCTCTACTTTTGGCTTTTTCCTGGTTAATTAGATATATTAGTCTCACGATTTTCTACAGAGGCTGGCTTCTAACCTTGATCTCCTATCTCAGCCTCCTAAGTAGCTAGGACCACAGGTGTGAACACAGGTGTGAACTACCAGAAGATTATTTTTTTGGTCTGTTCTTTTTTGGTTGTGGGAATTGAACCCAGGACACTGTGCTTGCTAGACAATCACTTTGCCACTGAGCTACATCCCATCCTGAAGATTCTTTATGCAACAACATTAATACCTGTACAAGAGACCATACTTTGTGAAGAACGGTAGCAAGCCAATGTTGTCTCTGGTACCTTTAAGCTGTCACTATACTACCATAAAACCATCCACTTGAGAGAAGGAGTTATTGTTTTATTATTGGACTTCTGGAATCAGACAACGTCCCCCAGTTATTCCTATTTTCCTTCCAGCAAGGTTAGCATACAAGTTCTTAGGGCTTGTCCTATGAGCATTGAATCTTAATGTCCAAATCACAAAGGACCATAATAAGTGTAAGTAAACCAATCCTATTTGCTTCAGAACTAAGAACTGCTTTAAGATGGCTGAAATGGAGATAAGTTGTCTCTTGCTGATATTATCTGGTCACTGGTTTCTGAATTTACTGTAGACCTTATAATAATAGGTCTCACCTATTTTACTGATCATTTTTCTGCTGGGAGATTGCAATCTTAAATACATTCATGAAATACAATCAGACTGCATTAGCATGAGTTACTTACAACACTGTGTTTGATGTGATCAATTTTGCAAACATCAAATAACTCAAGATGTGAAAATGATCTGTAGTAATTATAAATAAATACACACATCCCCATGAAGTAGAAAATATATATATAATATTATATATATCCCAGTGGTTATTACAACCAATGGATACACAGTTAAGGTAAACTGTACACAAAATGTAAAATGCTTTGAGTTTCAAAAGTTTCATTAAATATAATATAAAATTGCCAAGTACCAGTGGCTCATGCCTATAGTCGTAGCTAATCAGGAGGCTGAGATCTAAGGATTGTAGTTCAAAGCCAGCCCATGGCAGAAAGTCTATGAGACTTTCATTTCCAATCAACCACAAAAAAGGCCCCAAGAGGAGCCATGGCTCAAATCTTAAGCTGAAAAGCTTAGAGGCAGTGCCCAAGCCTTACATGAAAGCCTTGGTGCCAAAATCTTCAGATAGACTTAGAATTTAATTCAATTGAGAGTTCAACTCTCAATAGTTACTCCTTGCAATTACATTTTGGTGAAGCCAACGAAGAGCAGCTTCAAGCGCCTTGAAAGTCACCTTTCTTTCTGTAATTATTTATTCTCTGGATGAATGAATTTCTTGTTTGTGTGTCTTTGCTCAAGGCAAATATTTTTAATGTGTTAAAATTATATAAAGGGCTAGGTGCCTGTGACGTATTCCTGTATCCTAGTTACTCAGGAGGCTGAGATCTGAAGTTTAAGGTTCAAAGCTAGCCCAGGTAGGAATGGCCATGAGATTCTTATCTTCGATTAACCACCAAAAGCCCAAAGTGGAGTTGTGGCTCAAGTGGTAGAGCACTAGTCTTGAGCACAAAATCTCAGGGACAGCACCCAGATCCTGAGTTCAAGCCCCAGGACAGGCAAAAAGAAAAAAAGCATAAAAATTCAACAAATTAATATATGACAAACAAGATACATAACAGGATCAAGTGGATGTGATACTGTTTATTTTTGCTGGTAATTGCAGCTGAATCTTATACAGTGCCTACTAAGTGCCAGTCATACTTCTGACCTGCTCGTGGAATCCATGTATCTCCTTAATGACATGGATGCCTTCATTTCCCCATGTTCTGTGGCATGAGTGTTCTAAGAAGAAGAGCTAGGTTTGTCAGTCCAGGGAGAGTGTACTGAGTCTTCTCTCCTGACCTGGTGTTTTAGTGATAAGCACTGAGCTAAAAGTTGGGGTTTTAGTAGGGCAAGCTCTTCTTAAAGACCTATTTACAATAATAATGGGAACCAGTGCTCAAGCCTGTAATCCTAGCTACTTAGGAGGCTGAGATCTGAGGATTGCTTGTGCAGACAAGTCCATGAAACTCTTATCTCCAATTAACCAGAAAAAGAAGTATGGCTCAAGTGGTAGAACACTGCCTTGAACAAAAAAGCTAAAGCCTCACAACCAACCAAAAATAAAAATAGAAATGAAGGAGGAGGAGGAGGAGGAGAAGGAGGGGCAAGAGCAGGAGGAGGAGGAGGAAAGCCTATGTAAACAAGGAACAAACAATATTGTTAGCTGGAGGTACTGTTTTTCAGAAACACCTTAAAAGCAGACTTCTGTATAGATCCATAATTCTATCATTAATCCAAATTATATAAAGGAGCTAGTGGGTACAGACAAGATACTTAGATCCTCCAAAATACTGTTTTGCTATCTGAAAACTATACCAGGTCACTGCTAATGCTGGATTGTCTAAGATGCTGAAATATAGCTGCCATTCTACATCTATTTCAAATTTGTGTTCAGAAGTAAGCTAATACCTTTCTCCTCCAAGGATGATTTGTTGACCGGCAGAATTTCAGGCCTACCTTAAGAGCTGCCAA
This sequence comes from Dipodomys merriami, assembly GCF_024711535.1. Taxonomy (NCBI): domain Eukaryota; kingdom Metazoa; phylum Chordata; class Mammalia; order Rodentia; family Heteromyidae; genus Dipodomys; species Dipodomys merriami. The sequence goes on from NW_027206374.1 coordinate 51,415, forward strand.
ATATGAATTTATACTTTATAACATCCCTAGGAAATTCCAGTGCTCTGTAAAACTTGAGAAGCTTTTAGCTAGAGCAAAAAAATACAAAGTCAGCATTTGGATCTCTCAGAACCATCTTTTGGGAGCCCAATCATCATGTACGGCTGAGATATTTGCGTTGGTCATTTTTGTGTAGTTATATCCATGGTATTAGAGATGTTAGCTCATCATGGTTGAGGGTGGGATAGAGTAGAGCAGCCCACATCACGAAGGCCACGATGCAGAGAAAGGAGAGGAAACTGGAGACCCTGTATAACCTCAAAGCCTCCGCGCTGCCCAACTTCCCCTGTAACCTACTTCCTCCAGGCAGTCCTCCCTCCCAAAGATTCCATGGTCTCACAAAACAGCAGCACTAGTTGAGCACTATGCCTTGAAAATATGAGCTGGTGGGGGACATTTCATATTAAGGTATAACATTCTGACCCTGGGCCCTGCAGGCTCATGTTCCTCTCACAAGGCAAATTCTCCAAGACTCTCCAAAGTCTTAACAGTTCCAACAATGGTCAAGAGTCTAAATATAAAGTCTTTTATAAGGCTCAGGGAACTTTAGACTCCTGTAAAAAAAAACAGTAAAATCATAAATACTTCTTCTGGATTCTGGTGCTCACATCTGTAATCTTAGCTACTCAGAAGGCTGAGATCTGATGCTGCTTGTGGTTCAAAGGTAGCCTGAGCAGGAAAGTCAGTGAGACTCTTCTCTTCAATTAACCGCCAAAAAGCCAGAAGCAGAGATGAGTCAAGTGGTAGAATGATAACCTTGAGTATAAAAGCTCAGGGATAGTACCCAAGCCCTGAGTTCAAACCCCAGGACCATTACGTACATGCATACACACACACACACACACACACACACACACACACACACACACACACACACACACATACTCACACACACACACATACAGAAGAATTTTTGTTTTTGGCTGGGCAATGGATGGATCTGATGTGCAGCAACCAGGCTCAGAAAGATAAGGAGCTCATGTCTTCTCTCATATGCAAATCTTTTTAAACTTCTTTTTTGTTGCCAATACAGGACCTTGAATTCAGGGTGCTGTCCCTAATTTTTTTCACTCAATGCTAGCCCTCTACCACTTGAGCTACAACTCCATTCTTAGGTTTTGGCTGGTTAATTGGAGATAATAATATCACAGACTTTCTTGCCTGACTGGCTTTGAACTACAATCAGACCTCAGCCTCCCAAGTGACTAGAATTATGGCCATAAGCCACTAGTGCCTGGAACACATGTGGGTCTTACACCTAAAACAAATATATATAAATACATACAGGTCTTACCAAACTTACTATGGTATAAGCTGGCATGACATATATCTAAAACATAAACATATATATGTAGATATCTATCTATCTATCTATCTATCTATCTATCTATCTATCTATCTATCTATCTATCTATCTATCTATCTATCTATCTATCTATCTATCTATCTATCTATATATATATATGTATGTCATACCAAATTGACTAGAGTATGGTACAAGCTGTAGTGAGATTCCATACCATAACCCCATCAAAAAGCTAATAGTTTAACAAAAATGACTATCAAGAAACTGAAATGTGTCTTGACTAGAGCAGGTGGATGCTAATGGGAGTGGAAATGAATATAAAGAAGAATGGTGGGAGAATGTACATATCAGTCTCAATAGATGTATGTGAAAATGGAACTTGGAAACTGAATGAGATAGGTGAGTTTGGGTTTGGGATAGGTGCAGGAACAGAAACTGATGGAGGGAGAATGATTGTTGAAGAAGCGCTATGCACATAAATCAAAACTCTTCTGTAAAACTATTTGAAGGTAGCAATAAGAAACATGGTAAAAATTAGGCAAAATTCATCCAACAGGTCAAAAAAGACCCTGTGGATATTATGAGAGGTACAGGGAGAACATGCCCAACACCAGTGATTAGGGAAATGTGGATCCAAATTAACATTAAATTCATTAAAGTGACAAAATCAGAGAGGACTGATTGTGCTAGATTCTAAGAGGTGATGTGCTTAGAGTTTCCTGGAGGTTTACAGAGCAGAGGCTTGTTTTCCAAATGGCGGTGCAGGGAGATGGTATGCACCTCTAGCTCCCAAGTGCATGACAACAGCAGAAGGCAGTGACACACACCTATGTGCATACTACATTGCTCACCATAGTCAAAGAAGCCAGAAGCACCCTAAGGACCCCTTGGCAGGTGACTGTGCACAGAGAACATCACATGTATGAACAGTGGAGTATTTAAACGCCATGGGCTGTACACAGAATATGTGCCCACACTGGAGTATTGACACATAGTGGGCTATACAGAGAACATGACATGCACACACAGTGGATTATTTACACATAATGAGACTCGGAGAACATGGTATATGCACACAGTGGAGTATTGACAAACAGTGGGCTGTACACAGAGACATGGCATGTGCACACAATGGAGTATTGACACACAGTGGGCTGCACACAGAGAGCACAGAGTGTGCACAAGTGGAATATTGACACACAGTGGACTGTACATGGAGAACACAGCATGTGCCCACAGCGGAGAACTTATACACAGTGGACTGTACATGGAGACATGACCTGTTCACACAGTGGAATTACAAACTGTGGACTATACACAGAGAACAGGGTGTGTACACACAGAGGGGTATTGATACACCATGGGGTGTACATGTAGAACACGGCCTGTGCATGCAGTGGAGTATTTACACACAGTGCACTGTACACGGAGAGCGTGGTGTGTCCATGCAGTGGAGTACTGACACACAGTGGGCTGTACATGGAGGACACAGTGTGGGCACACAGGGGAATACTGACACACAGTGAACTGCACACAGAGAACACAGCATGTACACCCAGGGGAGTATTGACACACAGTGGACTGTACACGGAGAACATTACATATACATATAGTGGAGTATTTACATACAATGGACTATACACATGGAACATGATTTGTGCATGCAGTGGAGTATTTACAAACAGTGGACTATACCCACAGAACATGACGTGTGATTGCAGTGGAGTATTCACACATAGTGGACTACGTGGAGAACACAATACATACATGCAGTGGAGTATTGATTCTGGGAAGAAAGGTAAGAGGCTGACTGTTGGGCCTACAATGGCCGTTCCTGAGAATGGTTGGCACTGAGGACCTCCTGGACTTCTCGGAAATCCTGTCTCCTCAATCCGGCTGCCTGAAACCTCATTCTGGCCCTCAGCCCCTCATCCCAGCTGCCAGGGGACCCCTGTTGGCCCTGGTCACTCATCTCATGGTACCTGCAGATCCCACTGGCCAGCCTTGGGCCACTTTCCCTGGGTGGCCCAACACACTATCTGGACCCCAGATCCTCTGCCCAGGTTGTCTTGAGATGCTGTCTGGCCCTTAGCCCATGACCTCCCTAACACCAGAGCTGGAAGACCTTTGACCCCTTGCCCTGGAGTTTTCCCAGTCTCAGCCAGCTGGCTCTTGGCCTCTTGCCAAGAACATGTCCAGCCCTCAGCCCCTAGACCTGGTCTGCCCAGACACCCTGCCATTTGCATTCCTCCTATTAGAGGCTCAGCATGCTCTGAGCTGTGCACTCCACATTGAAAGGGTTACCTTGGGGCTCAGGGTAGCCCACTGGGAGCTTCTCTCAAGTATGTAGACTCATGAAGGTACTGGTGTGGCCAGGCTGTGGCTGGCAGGCTTCCTGGCCATGTGTAGATGTTTTCTATGAAAGACATTTTGTTTTATTTTGTGAGAAATGAGACAGTGTCTCAATCAAGCCCAGGCCATCCTTGAACTTACATTCCTCCTGAGGAAACCACCACACTGTGCTCATTTCTTTGCCACATTATAGGGGCAGTGTGCCTAACTCCCAGTGTGCTGCTGAGGAAATGCCTTGGGCAGTTGGCAGTGGGCAGGAGAAGCCACAAGGTCTCTGAATTGATGAAGTGGATGTGCAGCCTGGCCTGGCACCTTGTTGCAAGACTAGAGGGATCAGATTCCTGGAAGTTGAACATGCACAGTGTTTTGTTCTGGTAAGTTAGCCCAGGCAGGTGTCAGTGATGTGTAGGATAGGAGGACTTTAAATGTGGTTTTCATCCGGTCTTGACAACTGAATGGATTTAGGATTAGAAGGGGGGAGGGGTGACAGAGTTCAGTTGCCTCTGACCACATACATGTGCTCATGTGTCTATCCTCTCTGCCCACCCCATTTTTTCTTTGTGCTGTGTATGGGGAACTGATGCTAAAGCTCTTGTTAAATGTGGAATTCAGAGGTAAACAATCATTCTTCTCTTAACTATCTTGAGAACAGGTCTTGCTCTGTGCCTTAGGCTGGACTTTGGTGTAGCTTTCCTCATGCCTCTTTTTCCCAAGTGCTTGGATTATGGGGTGGCTGGCTCATTTATTTTAATTTTTGGCAGTACTGGGGTTTGAACCCAGGGCATTGCCTTTGGTATATAGGCATTTCAACCTTAGCACCACACTTCCCACCTTGGCCCTTTTTCCATTATTTTTCTTATAGGTTCTCACTTCCCCCTTCCTTCTACCTATGTCTCCCAGGGAGCTGAGATTACAGAAATGAACTGTCATACTCAAAGGAGTCTAATTTTTAAAATCTTTTGAAGTATCCTGGTGAGAGAAGATTTTAGGATACGATTCTTTGTATTTTACTCTAAGCTTGCTGATTAGCCTAGCTTCTTTTGCCTTCTGATTGTTTTCATTAATTTATCAGAGATAGCAGGAACGAATAACCAGATCCTACAATGGCTACAAGATCTTATACATCTGACCTTACCTCTGCTCTTTCTTCTCTACTTCTACCTCTAGTTAGCCTGCTTTGAGCTTGAATTATGTTCCAGATTGGCTTTTTCCACTTCTGTTAACACAGAGCTATAAATTAGGCATACAAGTTTTGCTTTGACTTCAGTAGCAATAACAAAAATCACTTTTCTTGCAAAGATTACTTGTGTCAATTTTTCCTTGTTGTGGCAATTTTTAGGATGTAATATCACTTAAGTGTTAATACCATTCAGTGTGTCAGCAGCAGCGATTCCTTTGCTTTGATCATTGTTCTAATTGTCTATATTGGATTTGGAACATTTCGGTGTTCATATTGTTGAGTCTTGAAGTCTTCCCTGTGTTCTAGAATTTCCTTAATCTACACCTGAGGTTTAGTTTTTGTGAGGCTTGTTGATCATGGATGTGTAGTTTTAAATCAGAAGGAGTGGTGGACTGGCTGTTGTTCACATTTAACCACTGCCCTTGTCCTGCCTTTGCAGGCATTGATTCTGACTCCCAGAGGCCATACATTTAGTGGGTATTCCTGTGGGGGTTGTGCCACCGGGTTGCTGACCACCTCTTCTGTGCCCCATTCTGTGCTTGGACTTGGTGGCACGCTTGTTTTCCTAATTTCTCTTTGGACACAGACAGTTTTGGCTCAAATAACTGTGAAGATTGTACCTGTGGGCTCAAAGGGGGTTTAGGGGAAGAGGTTATCCAAAACTCTGATGTCTGCAACAGTTGATGGGGTGTGGAAGGTTGGCTCTGACCTTTCTTTGCCTTCCAGAATGATGTTAGCCATGGAAGACTTAGGGGGGAAACACTACCATCTTTTCCAGCACGAGGACTTGGAACTTCATTTCTTAGACATTGGAACAACTTTTCCACTTCTGTTCCAGGTTCTCTACAGATGCAGTAGCAGCAGAGCAGGCAGGTGAACTGTGTATGCCCTGTGAGATGTCTGGGTAGATACATGGGCATAGAGAGGCCTGGCAAGTCCTGAATAGCTCAGGTAAGCAGCCCAGAGGGATAGGCTGGTAAGGGTAATGTTTAGGGAGAAACTTGGGCCTAAGTAGGGCTTGTTCCCATACTATGTCATTGAGGCAGCTATCTGTCCTCCAGATCTCATCCTGGTATACTGACATATTTTGGGTGATTGTAGGAGGCCAGGGAATGATGTAAACAATTGTTATAAAGGCTTCCTCACCCTGATGAGTGCTCTTTTCCTCATGAGTGCTCTTTTCCTGGTGAGTATGTGCTCTCCTCCTGGTGTATATGTTCTCCTAGTGAGTGCTCTCCTCCTGGTTGAGTGTTCACCATTTTACTCCCACTCGTGGACTAGTGGATGCTGATGACATTCTTGGAGAGCCTGGGAGGAGGAGCATCAGTGTGTCTTCCTCTTCTTTTTTTTAGAAACAAAGGACTTTATTAGTCACAGTAATAGCAGTGGCCCAAGAACCCCCATCTTCTTGTCCTGGTTCTCTGAGACCCAATTCACGCAGCAGGGTAACATGAAGACAGCTGAGTGATCACTGCTCATGCAGTAAGTTGTATGGTGAGAACGGAACATCAACTTTAGGAAACCTGAACACTTTATAATACAAAATAGTATAGGTGTTCTTTATCCAAGGAGAGACAGTGTCTTCTATAGTGGTTCACAATACAAAAATATTTTAGAAGTTAGTTCCGGACTAAAGCAGTCATTGCCTTTTGTGGCAAAACATGGACATTGAGAGCTATGTGAAGAACTGCCTCCTCAACAGATGTTTCAAATAATTTATTGAAAAAAACTAATAAATTCTGTGTATCATATATGATACTTTCCCATAAGAAAAATTTTAACTTGATTTTTGAAAATTTCACAGAACTGTAAACATTTTTATTTTTACTTTTTTTTCTTTTGCCAGTTTTGGGGCTTGAACATTGGGCCTTGGCACTGTCCCTGAGCTCCTTTTGCTCACAGCTAGCACTTGAGCCACAGCACTACTTCTGGCTTTTTCTATAATTAATTGGAGGTAAGAGTCTCACAAACTTCTCTGCCCGGATTGAGCTGGCTTTGAACCCTGATCCTCAGATCTCAGCTTCCTGAGTAGCTAGTATTACAGGTGTGAGACATCGGTGCCCGGCAAAAGTTTGTATTTTTAAAAAGATGACAAAACAGTGAAACTACCACAGTGTTATATGTGTTTTCTTCATTTTTCTTCTTAGGAAAAAGGCTAAAAACATTTAATATATTTTCTCATGATTTTTCTGCTAAAAGGATATACAAAAGTGGATGAATCTATCTTTTCTTTGTTCAAAATATTTTAAACATTAAAGTCTAATGACATGTTACAATACATATATTTGTATGATGTTCCTATTTCTATAACAGTTTCTCTACACTCTATGAACAGTGCATACATGATTCAGTGTAAATCCTTACAGTGTTTCATTGTTACAGAACTTGAGTTCAAGTCAAATAAGGGAAAGACTAGGTCTAAGTCAGTCCTCACCTGTTTTCACAGCCATAATGGAGCCTGACCAGGTGATGTGCTGTCAGCCCAGCTTAGGAGGCCTAGAGGTAAGTCAAGCCACCCTTTGAATTGCAGATTCACCTTGTTGTTAAACACAGATAGGATATGCAGATATACTGTGATTAAGCCCCTGGGAAATCCTGCCTCTCTTGGTGCCTTTTGTTTTATGTTGGGGTTTTGTCACGACCCAAGCATGAGGTTTTGGTCTTTAAAAGTTTGGTGTAAGCTCTAGTCTAGGCTGCTGGTCTATGAGACAGGAGTCTACCATGTAGACACGTGCCTTTAAATAAAGATTCCTGATTTGAGCTTTCAAAATGTGGCTTATCTGGATTTGCATCTGAGATACCTTATAACACAAGTGGATGTTAATGAACATGACCAAAGTCTTTGTTAAAATATTATTATAGCACCAGTAGAATTTGACAAAATGTGAACCAAATTCATAATACGTTCTCTAAAATCCTATTCAACAACTTGAGGTTTGTTATGTTTGTATATCTCCTGCGTATGAGAGAAAATAGGTTAATTCTGTAGCAGGACACCACAAAAAAAAAAAAGAAAGAAAGAAAGCATCATTTTTTTCCATATGTAACTAAACTATTGTGCTAATATATGTGCTATTGTGCTGTATATGTGCATATAATTCAAAAGTATTGAAGAAAGAATAGCACCTTAGAAACAACCCTAACATAAATAGTATAACAAAAAAATTTAAGTCTAATAATCTCTTTACAACTCTTTTCTTATTTGTTTCCTGGACCTAGCTCATTCACTTACATAAAATTATTTACGGAGCCCTATATTATAAATCAAATGTTTGTATAAACAAAAATCACATTAGATGTTTGGCAAGCAAAAATAAATTAATTTGATTAAATTACCATAGCTAAGATATGGAACCAACCCAGATGCCCCTCAGTAGATGAATGGATCAAGAAAATGTGGTATATATACACAATGGAATTCTATGCCTCCATCAGAAAGAATGACATTTCCCCATTTGAAGGAAATGGAAAGGCTTGGAAAAAATTATATTAAGTGAAGTAAGCCAAGCCCAAAGATACAAAGGTCCCATGGTTTCCCTTATTTGCAATATCTAGTATATGTATGAGTCAAGCAGGACAGGTCAGATAATGTGATGTTGGGAAAATGAACCCTTAGATAAGTATTTAAATGTTTTTTTTCTTTCATGCATTTGTTTCTAAATCATTTATAAGATTATTTCTTTGTAGCTTTGTATGTCCCTCCCCCACAGTACAACACCTGCTTCCACTATATTTGATGTCGGTATAATTTGTGGAGGATATGGGGAAAAACAAGTTGGTTAAGGATACAGGTAGACCCGATGCAACTATGAGAAGTACAAGTTGTCATGTCAAAAAGAAACTTTACAACTTTGGTGCGGGGGGGGAGGAGGGTTAGGATTGGGTGGGGGGGTGGGGGGAGGCTGGGAAGGGATGTGAAGGGTAAACAAAGGAGGAGGCTGCAATGCTTGATAAGAAATGTACTCATTATTTTGCCCATGTAATTGTAACCCCTATGTACAATATGTTCACAAAAAATAAAAATTAAAATTAATAAAAAAAGAAGAATGACCAAAGATTATATTCAGAGAACAACATTTCTTCATTTGAGTGGAGGTTAAGTGTTATGTATACATATGTTAATTGTATTACTCTGTATTTGCTGATGCCCAAAAAATTTAATAATATAAAAACAAAACAAAACAAAAAAGCAGTCTGGAGATTGACTTTGTGGATATTCACCAACATTAGACTTTCAACCAAGCAAGGAGAGACATAAGAATCATGAAGCTCTTCTCAGAATGATTTCCTCCTTCAAAACTAACTCCATTATCCTGGGTATCTAAGCACATTCACTTTGTTCTGAACAATAAATGGGGTTTGTCTTTTCTGTGGAGTGAAATGTGTGGAACAGCCTTTGCTGAAATATTGAGAATTATTTCTACTATAACCCGATTTTTTCTTCAGAAATAGAGCAATATCCAGTGATTGCATTGTTTGTGGTTATTTTTAAATTGATTAAAGCTTCCACTAATTATGTCACACACAAAAAAAAACCAAAAAAATCATTTAGTGCCAGGTGCCAATGGCTAATGCTTATAACCCTTGCTACTCTGGAGGCTGAGATCTAAGGATCATGGTTCAAAGCCAGCCTGGGCAGGAACATCTTTGAGACATGTATCTCTAAATAACCAGCAAAAAGCTGGAAGTGAAGCTGTGGCTCAAGTGGTAGAGCCTTGAGTGAAAAACTAATAGATTGCACCTGAGCTCTGAATTCAAACTCAAGTACAGAAAGAAAGAAAGAAAGAAAGAAAGAAAGAAAGAAAGAAAGAAAGAAAGAAAGAAAGAAAGAAAGAAAGAAAGAAAGAAAGAAAGAAGGAAGGAAGGAAGGAAGGAAGGAAGGAAGGAAGGAAAGAAGGAAGGAAGGAAGGAAGGACGGAAGGAAAGATTTACTCAACAGCTGATCTGTGTATAGATAGATGATGACAGAATGGACCACATGTTCACGAACTTGTGGTAAAGGGATGCAGAACAGGCAAGTGGCCTGTACACAACAACTAAGCAATGGAACTCTCATTAGAGCCCAGGAGAGGGACTGTGTGGGACCAAAGCCAGTCTCCGCCCAGCACTGTGAGGGCCAGGACTGCATGACTGTGTGGGAGGCAGGAGTCTGGTCTGAGTGCTCAGTCAAGTGTGGCAAAGGTGTTCATCATCGGACAGTGAGATGTACAAACCCAAGAAAGAAATGTGCCCTCTCCACCAGACCGAGGGAAGCTGAAGATTGTGAGGATTATTCAAAATGCTATGTGTGGCAGATGGGTAACTGGTCTAAGTGCTCAATTACCTGTGGCAAAGGAATGCAGTCTCGTGTTATCCAGTGCATGCATAAGATCACAAGAAGACATTGAACTGAATGTTTCTCTTCAGAAAAACCTGCAGCATATAGGCCATGCCACCTTCAGCCCTGCAACGAGAAGATCAATGTAAATAACATAACATCACCTAGACTTGCTGCTCTGACTTTCAAGTGCCTAGGAGATCAATGGCCTGTTTACTGCCGAGTGATCTGAGAAAAGAACCTGTGTCAAGACATGAGGTGGTATCAGCGATGCTGCGACATGTGCAGGGATTTCTATGCCCAAAACTTCAGCAGAAAAGTTAACCTCTAGGAAGCTGGCCAATCACTCCCTCTCTTTGCAATTACATTATTTATAAACACCCCACTAGCATGTTCGTCCTCTTTCACGAGGAAGCTATGTTGTAAGCACAGTGAGAAAACTGGGCCAAGAAGCAGGCATTTCACCACATGAGCCTGTGGGGGCCATTTGTGTACTGTGCAGTGATTCCAACTACAGGTTGGCCCTGATTTGAGTTCTGTTTAACTTCACGTTCTTGGGAATGCTTACAAAGTGGGCAGGTCTCCTGGAGGAGTCCAGATTCTAGGGATGGGGGTGGGGTGGGTGGGCTCAATCCCAGTTGAGACTAGGTCATTGGGACTGAAGGGGTACTGTGTGTCCTGGGTACCACTGCACTGACTGCTGTACCAGACCTCTCCCTGGCTTTGCCTTCAGCTCCTATTCTTATCACCTTCCCCTTCATGTATGGAGCCATTCTGCAGTGGTGTCCTAAAGCAGATGAGGAACAGAGGAGGTTTATTTGCACTGCCTGCTTAGTGATGGAGTTAATGTTCCTTAGAGCTCTGTATTTTATACTACCCTTCACAACAAGCACTGTCTTCTGATGAGAGGTCCTCTATATTTTTTTGGTGTTAAAACATTTCTATGAGTGATAGTTGATAGTTGTGTGATGACTTGTCACTGAACTAATTGGTAGCCTTTATCTTAAAAAAGTCTTAAGTTGATGCAAATATCTGGGGATTAGTGGCCTAGCTGGTAGAGCCAGAGGATCCTGGAACCTGAATTGGACTGTGGTGTTCCTCGCTGCTCATTGCCAAGCATTCTGCAGGTTGGCACCAGAGACCTAGTGCAGTACCAGAGAGGGGCTGTCATGTCCATAGGTCAGTGCCTGGCTTTGGCTGTGTCCTGTTGGATTCCTGGCTTTGGCTGTGTCCTGTTGGATGCCTGGCTTTGGCTGTGCCATTCCCGGATGTTATTCTTTCTTTTCCCATGGAGCTCCCTGAGTGGCAGCAAGAACCAGAGGACAGAGCTGGTCTGGGGAAGCTGAGCTCCAAGTGTGAATGGGTGTCTTGCCTTCTTCCTTTTGCCTTGTACTTCCTTCTTCCTTGTCCTTCTTTCTCATTTTAGACCCTTTGAGTTGGAAATGGACGCATATACTCTATCATTCTTCGGTGTGTGTAAAGAGAAAGAAAGTGCAATTTCTTTGGGATATAGTTGGTGCTCTAGAAAGATGGAGCAGGTGTGCCTGGGCTCCTGACACATCTGTCATCACTGTGGGGTAGCGTCTACCTTACTCTGTCAGAGGCTTAAACTTGCCATGGAGTGGCAGCTGAAGGCTGATGAAGGTTAAGGGTAAACTTAAGATCCCCTGGATAACAGTGAGGGAGGCTGAGATGTGTTGGATGTAGGAGGACTAAAGAAACAAAGATCATGCATAGGTGGTGGGATAGAGGAGATGGCTTATATTGGTCTGGGGCTTCTGTGAATTGGCTTGTGAACTCTGGGGTGTGCAGCAACACCCCTAGCTTCTACCCACCATGTGTCAGTGACAGGCAAAGGCTACTGCTCCTCTGTGGCAAACAGAAGTGCCTCTAAAGAGTGCCCAGTGTCCTTTCTTATGGGGAATTGCTACAGTAGCCCAGTGGCTCTCCTAAGTCTTCTGGTAATGTCTCTAGGAGGTCCTGAGTTAAGTGAGCAAGTGTGATAGAGTCCAAATTCTGTGAGTTTGCCTTCCCAGGAGTGTATGTACCTGGGTGACACTGAACGAACCCCAGAGTCCTTTCAAAAATTGTGGCCCTGGGTTAGGTGTATTGTTCAATTGATGCAGTGAAAGCCTAGCAAGCTTAATAGGCTGAGTTTTAAAAAATCTTAGTATTACCAAAAAACTGTGGTCCAGCTAAGTATGGTGATGCATACCTGTAATCTTCACATTTGGGACCGAGCAGGGTCTGTAAGATGCAGTCTGGACTTTGTAATAAGAGCTTGTCTTTTTTTCTTTTTTGTCAGTCATCGGCCTGAACTCTGGGCCTGGGCACTGTCACTCAGCTCTTCAGCTCAAGGCTAGCACTCTATCACTTGAGTCATAGCACCACTTCTGGCTTTTTTCTGCTTATGTGTTGCTGAGGAATCGAACCCAGGGCCTCATGCATGCAAGGCAAGCATTTTACCACTGAGCCAACTTCCAAGCCCAGAGCTTATCTTTTTTTAAAAAAAGCAAGAGGTGGTTTGGTGGGAGGGGAATGGAGAATGACTGGATGTAACTTCTTTTGCAGCTCTGTTACCTTGACTACCTTCAAGTCTGATTCATCCTCCATGGGGCTGCAGTCCTATGGGTGCTCTTATTAACCTTCATTGGTCTGGGTCTGGAGCATCTTGGATATGACATAACGTCTTACTCTGAGTCAGACTTGAACATGTTTCCTAGTGTGATAAAAGCTTCTTTTCTATCAAATGTACGTTTATTATTTTCTGTCAATCTTGTGAGAATAGTTTTTCTGGAAAATTTCCTTGTTGTCCAGGTGGCTTGGCCTTTATTGATTACATTTTGGTTATATTTTTGCCTGCTGCACTTGAAGAATCCTATTCAAAGCTCCTTGAATGTTTGTGAAATCCTGTTAATTCACATCCTTTTGCATATTCTGTATCTGAACTCAGCCAGTGTGAGCACATGGGCAAGGTCTCTTGGCTTAGGGAATAAGAGTGAGCAGTGCCTGCTGTGTGTGCTTACTGGCCAAATTTTTGGTTGATGGCACACCCTTCTGCAGGAGTAAATTTTGTCTTGCTGAGTTCCTTTGGAGTTGATGTTCTTATTCCTACAGGACAGCCCAATATCCAGAGCCATTTCTAACAGTACTGACTCTAGGATACCTTCAATGGGCAATTTTCATGAAGACTTTCAGGGAGAGAGCAGCAATACTGGGTTTGGCTGACCAGCAACCACTCTTGTTCTCCTAGAATCCAGGACCTGCCCTTTGCTCCCTTCCTTCTCTGTGGCTGACATAGACTCTGTCCGGTCCCTGTAGATCATGGAATGAGAGCAGAGATTACAGTTCTGTCCCCTCCTCCCCAGCTTCTCCAAGCTCAATGGTGGGTTGTGGCTCTTAGGTCTGTATGATGTGCCCATTGCAGGCCCAATATAAAGTGATTGTGTCTGCAAGTCAGTGAGTGTGTGTGTGTGTGTGTGTGTGTGTGTGTGTCTTGTGTGCATGTGCACAGACTAATACTGATTCTTCAACTAAAGGCCTCTTGCTCTTGCTTAACTTTGTTGCTCAAGGCTAGTGCTCTATTACTTGAGCCATACCTTCCCTTGACTTTATGCAAGTTGCAATGCTCAGATCTCAGCCTATTGACTTCTCCATTTGTAGAGGTGGTTTTCCTGTCTCCTAGAGCTCACTGTCCCTGTCCTTTTTTCCATGCCTTGCACGGGACCTGAAGCAGAAGCCATGCCTGTTAGAAGGAGCAGGATGCAGTTGTCATGAGAAACATGAAGACTGAGATACTGTGGCAGCACAGGGTGTATGGGAAGCTGAACCCACTCCAGTAGAATGTTTGCTTGTGTCGAGGAGCTTGGTGTGGCTGTGCTGCTTTGGCAGGAACAGAACCACTTCAAAAGTCAAGATATTTGGCTTGGTCATTGTCACCATCAGTTTTACATGGTATTTGTTTGGCCTGTGGTGAGGGGTCTATAGTTGTTGTCTTTTCAGAAGCTGCTGGTGAAGCTGTGGATAGGGGAGACACTGGAATAGACCCTGAGGTTGGGCCTCAGGTGGGTGGGCCTCAGCCCTTGTCTCCTCTCCCCTCAGGTGGGTGGGCTGCTGCCCTCACCTCTGCCTTTTGGCAACCAGCATCCACCGTAGTTCTGCCCTGGCAGAGAGCCTCAGCACCTCATCTAGAGTATTTTTCTCTCTCTGAATGAGGCAGGGGCTTTTGTTCCACACTGCCCAGGTTTCTTCTGACAGCGGGAGGGAAGTAGAGCTGAGGTATGCAATTTGTTCAAGTCTTAGCAACTTTGTTGAAAACTCCCACAGTGGTGAGCAGTGTCTGGCCTGTGCTGCTCAGGACTGTGTTTGCTGAGGAAGCTACCACTCTGGGAGACAGTCGTTCCTTTTAGCAATGATAATCACTGTGGATAGAACTATGATTTAGGATGAAAGAATCTTATCACAGTGAAGATTCTTGACCCACGTTGGCCCCTGTAGCAGACTGTTGCTGATTGACAGCAGGTAGGTAGAGGGATGTACAGTGGGATGTAGGCTGGAACTGTTGGGTGGCTTGCCCCTAAGTGCTGGTATTGTGATACAGCACAGGGCTGTTCTCATTACCCATCCTTTCTGCCTGCATTTGCATCCTTTTGGGGGACACAGTTTATGTTCTCCAGCTTAAGTTCTGCTTTCCCTTCTGCTGTGCTCTGCAGACAGGTCACCTCCCATCATGACTACCCTGGTCTCAGCGAGGTGGAGGACTCACCATTCCAGATGAACCCTTGAGCAGGGCCCAGGCCCAATGAGTTTGTCTGTGTTCACGGTTATAGAACCCCCAGATTCCTGGCTCTCTTTCCTGCTGTTCTGGGAAATTGAGATTCTTATAGAGATGTGCAGTCTTTATTTATGGTGTTCACCACTGGCTCAGATATCTGCCTCTGCCCCATGGCAGAGCTTCCTTCAGTTCTCTGTCTCATAGCTATACCTCTTGATTTTCTTTTTGCCTTGAGAGCTCAAAGGATACAGGCTGGGCCAGCATTCCCTTTGAACTCCACCTGTGGAACAGGCTCGTGGATGCTGTCCCAGCAGGTTGTTGCTGGGGGCTTCCTCTTCTTCTCTGTGAAAGTCAACTACCCACAGGTGTTCCTTCTGCTCCTGGGGCCACTCTGGTCTGGTGAGAAACCTCTGAGTCTTGTTTCCTGTTAGGAAGAGCACAGACCCTTTGTGCCCATCTGGACCAGCCATGTTGAATAAATGGCATGCTAGTGTGCCCAGTGTCTGCCACATGGCAATGTGCAGCAGGCAGTTCGAGCTGCCGCTCTGGCCAAAGTAACATAGGCTTCCAAAACTAGCTGGAATTTCCACTTTCTTCTTGAGTCCTTTGCAACTATTTCTATGCCCAAGAACCCTGTTATAAGCATAGCTGGTCCTTAGGTGGCCATGTGTAGCATCAAGTCTTATGTTCTCCCCTCAGTCCTGTTCTAGGCTCTGAGTGGAATTGCCTGTGTGTCCTCCAGGACTGAGCAGGAGAGAGGAGCTGGATTTTGTACTGCACTTCTTGTCTTCATTAAGAAAAGGGTGTCTTTTATGTTCTGGTAACACCTCCCTGTAATCCCAGGAGACTGAGATATGTTTTTATGTTTTTATGATTGTGTTTTAAAGCCAATCAGGACAGAAAAGTCAGGGAAGCCCTGTCTCCAATGAACTATCAAATCTTTTGGTACTGGCATCAAAAACAAGACAAAGGTTTCATCCTCAAATGGAGACTCCCAGGTGTCAAGACCCTCCCCGGGCGATGAGACCTCTCCCACTTAATCAGGTTCCCTCAGATGAGATGAGACACCCCCTCCTTGGATGGCTTACCTGCTTCAGTGGCAGGATGAACACGAGAGCACAGTATTGATTCTGCTGTGATGACCTGGCAGGATTACACCCTGTACTAAGGAAGTTTCTCCTGGTTGACTGGTCTTTCAGGGAGGCAGAAGGAGTAAATCTGAGGTGGTCCTTGTCTCTGGAAGCTCCTTGGGGAGAGGATTCTATGTAGGGAAGATTCTTCTGTGCTTCACCTGTTGTACTGAAGCATTCCGGCTCACTGTGGGGAGCTAGTATCTTGGAAGCTTCCGTGCTGTGTGCTCATCTCCTTGTGTAACCCCACCATGTCATACTTGTTATAGGTCAGCTTTGAACTCAGTAGAATTGGGCTCCACTCCCATGTTATACTCTTCTCATGGTGGAGGCAGATCTACCAATTTTAGTCTCACCAGAATCACTTTGAGCTTGAGGGAAGCCAGGACATGTGCATAGCATGTGTGAGGCCCTGAGTTCAAATTATGTGCTTCTTTCACAGCACCAAGAAGGGAAATGAAAAAGATTTCCACTTTTAGGTAGCGTACCTGAATTTACCAGCTACTTGGGACACTGAGTCAGGAGGACTGCTTGAGCCCATCTCTTCCCTGCCAGCTGGGGTGATACAGTATTGAGTCCTAGGTACTCCCCAAACAAACAAATCCCTTGGAGTTTGGAGAAAGAGCAGATTTTTCTTCTTCCTTTCCTTGGAGGTGGAAGGTTGGCAGTTTGAGGACACCTAATAGAACCTTCTTGCAAGGAGAAACCTGTACTAATGAGATTGAACATGGTTCTGGGACTGGGTGGAAGGAGTAGAAGCAGGGAAAAGTTGGTCCCTCTGCTCTGGCTTGTGTCCCTGCAAGAAAGCTTACACATTAGCAGGTTTGCAAGTCACGCACAGGTATGAGTGACTGCTAGTTCAGGTACCCACTCCTAAAGCTACCTCAGAGAAACTTCATGAGGGGCCTGGGAATGTGGCCTTGTGATGTGTTTGTGTGTCTTTGTGTGTGTGTGTGTGTGTGTGTGTGTGTGTGTGTGTGTGTGTGTGCGCGCACGCGCGCGCGTGCGTGCATGCTTATGTGTGCCAGTACTATGTCTTGAACTCTGGGCCTGGGCAATCTCCCTTAGATTTGTTGCTCAAGGTTAGCACTCTATCACTTGAGCCTTTTAGTTTTTGTGGTGGGAAATTGTATATAGGAGTCTCACAGACTTTCTTTCCTGGGCTGGCTTTGAGCCATGATTCTTACATCTAGTCTCCTGAGTAGTTAGGATTACAGGCGTGGGCCGCTGGCACCTGGCTCTCTTTCATTCTACTTATGTTTTTTTTTTTTTTTTTTTTTTTAGTTGTCAAGGGTCACCATTCGTTTTGAGTACAGCACCTCTTATTAGGTGTTTTTAGGTCTTTCCCTCATTTGGAGTAGTCTGCCCAGCATTGTGGGTTCTGAGGTATTACTACCAATAGGTGGTCCTGTGATCACAAAGGCACAATAGGTGCCTTTGTGATCTGGCTTTGTTACTGTTGGTTGTGGGGCCTGAACTCTGTCCCTGAGCTCTTTTGCTCAAGAGCTAACATTTTAACTAAAACACCACTTCAGGTTTTGAGTGGTTATTTGGAGACATGAGTCTCACAGACTACTGGCCCAGGCTGGCATTGAATCCTGATCCTCAGATCTCAGTCTCCTGAGTAGCTAGTTAGGATTACAGGTTTCAGCCACCAGTTCCTGGCCAATGCAGCTTTCTTAGGAAGACTGGGATTGCCTCTTACAAGCCTTCCTCAGCCTCATCTCTTTCCCACAAGGAATTTCTAGCTAGCTAAATTCAGAGTCAGGCGGAACCCCGGATTTTTGGTTTTCATGGTGGCTTCATCATGTAGGCATGAGCAGTGATGTGAGCCACTGATGATCAACTCTGCCTTGGCCTCTGTTTCTCCTGGTGAAAAGCCCCAGCCTTTTGATGCCGCCTTTTGCTGTCTGGGGACCAGCCCCAATCTGAGTCTTCATGAACTATCAACCATCAGCCAGCTTAGCAAAACACAGCAAGTGTCATCACTGGGATCTCAAGGGTTGTAGCAGCTGATCAGAGAACGGCTCTGCCTTATCGTATCATAAGAGTCTATGTTTATGTAGTGGATGTTCAGAGCTGCCAGAGTGGCAGTTTATTAAACTATTTCCTAGATGGCTTTTTGGAATAGAAATGAACAAACCAATTTCTAAAGTTTCTATAGATGTGCATAGGATCTGGAATGGGCAGGATAATTTTGAAAAGGATCAAGTTCAAAAAATGTTACAAAGTGCTTAGGACAATGAAAGTTTGGGACATTGACAGACAGGTAAATGAATAGAACAGAATGGAAAATTGAGAAGTAATTGAAGAATATAATGTTCATTGATTTTTTTAAAAATGAAAATGTCTTGATGAGAGAGATGGTTAATCCAAATCACAACTTGTGTGGAAGGAGAAGTGCCTGAACTGTGGCCTCTACACCAAATATAACTCCACGTGGCAAGTGAGACTATGGAGGGAAGCCAGAACTCTGAAAACTAATGTTTGACAAGAAGGACATACAGAACATGAATTAATAATACTTCGGAAAAAATAAGATGCATTGGACTTTAGTTTGCTTTCAGAGAGCTAGCAAAAGGACAGACTATAGAGAACCTGTTGTCAATGTGTCTATATCTACATATTTATCTGCCTGAAGAAGTATACAAAAACCATATAATAATTTCTTTTTCCTAGTATTGAGGATTGAACTCAAGTCCTCAGCACTTTCTGAGGCCAGATTAGAAAAGGCAGAAGATGGGGCTCAGTGGTGGAGCACCTGCCTAGAGTGTACATGGTCTGGATTTTGAGCCCTATCACTGCCAATAAAGGACAAAAGCTTTTTTTAAACAGTTTCTATATGAGATGTGGTATATGAATGTTAAACGAGGACACAAAAAGCTATAACAGCAGTATTCATTAGAGAAGTCACGTGTTAACATCACAGGGTGCTCAACTGGGATGAGTGTCCCTCAAAGACTCATGGTGGTAGTGGAAGGGGTGGGATCATTGAGATGT
This sequence comes from Dipodomys merriami, assembly GCF_024711535.1. Lineage (NCBI taxonomy): Eukaryota > Metazoa > Chordata > Mammalia > Rodentia > Heteromyidae > Dipodomys > Dipodomys merriami. The sequence goes on from NW_027206374.1 coordinate 70,513, forward strand.
AGGGCTTGGTGAATGGATGTTACATTATTGGGGTGTGCCCATGTAGGGGATACTGAGGCTCTCCTCTCTGTCTTTACCATGCAGCTTCTGGGAATTGAGCCATCTCACTTCTGCCAGGTTGTAATGTGTAGTCACAGGCCCCAGAGGAGAGGTGCCAACTGACACAGACTGACACCATGCTCAACATGCAGATTGCTGTTGAGCAATAGAAAATGGTACAGACAGTCACTCTGGAAATGGACAGCTTTTTGTGCACGTAGAATGTAACAGCTATTTTGCTCCTAACTATTTGTCCACACTACAGTGTGGCCTCATGAGGACTTGTTTGAAGATGTTTATAGGAGCTTTATTTGTAGAATCAGCCAAAGCATGGAATACTCAGATGTGTGCCTGCAGGCGACAGGAAATGAGTGGATGGTACATCTACACTATGGGGTAACATACAGAGCAGTGAAAAGCAACTTGTGCTGAATAGTCTAGCTTGAATTCAAAAGGGTTGTGATTCCATAAACCTGAAGTGTTATAAAAGGTCACACCAACCTAGAGTGACAGGAAATCAAAGTTCCTTGAGTCCATGCTGGGAATCTTCTGGGTTGTTGGTACTGCTGTCAGTAGAGGCATGAGGTACAGCTTTAAAACGGGCTTCATTGAAAAGTGTTTTTATCAAGGGTGAAGTATACCTCCAAAAGAGACGTTACCCAGAAAGAACAGAAAGACCACTGCAGTGACTTGGATTGGTTTAGGGAGAGATAGGGTTAAGCCAGAATACTTGGGGGAGGAGCTCATCCCTTGAGTTGTCAAAGGCCTTGAGGAACCTGAACCTCTTAGGCTTTTGAGATGTGCCCAACACTGTCAGCTGACCTGCATCTGGGTTTGCTCCTTGGCACCAGAGGCATCAAGGTAGAGCAAGAGGCAGTCATCGCTTGGAGAGGAAGAATTTAACTTCTGAGGTGGCAACACAATACTGTCTCACTGTGGAGATGGCTGAGGAAGATTAGCAATAAATTTTTGACATGTGCAAACTCCTTTTCAGTTCTGGGTACCAAATAGCCCTCCCAGAGTGAGGGAGGAGGATCAGGCTACCACCTTGGTTGTCAGTGCACTGCTGTTCATCTGCTTTTTAACTGACAGGAATTGTTTAAGAGTCTTTGTGGAAGACATTCAGATGTAAAGTTCTCTGTATTCCCATTTGCTCCCTCTGGCTTTTAGTTTTTTTTCCATCTTGCTAGCTGTTCAATTTTGGAGTATCATGCCCCAGTCATCTTTTAGACTAGACAAGTTTAGTAATGTTAATTTTAGTATTAGTTTCATTTAAATCAGATTTTATGTATTTTTTGACTTATTAAAAATTGAAGTTAAGAGAGTCACTCACGCCGGGCGCTGGTGGCTCACGCCTGTAATCCTAGCTACTCAGGAGGCTGAGATCTGAGGATCGCGGTTCAAAGCCAGCCCGGGCAGGAAAGACCGTGAGACTCCTATCTCCAATAAACCACCAGAAAACCGGAAGTGGCGCTGTAGCTCAAGTGGTAGAGCGCTCGCCTTGAGCTGAAGAGCTGAGGGACAGCGCCCAGGCCCAGAGTTCAGGCCCCACGACCGACCAAAAAAAAAAAAAAAAAAAAAAAAGAAACAAACAAGAGAGTCACTCACTGCGCTGTGTTTCTGTAGTTTGGACATTTGTATTTTCTGCAGTCTAGCTGCATTTCTGTAGATATTCCAGTAGGAGTTGATACTAAGTCATCTACAAGTAATGGAAGCTTGGTGTTTTGGATGCTGAGACTTGAAATGTACTTTGTCTTGCTTGTTTCATCCATTTAGTCAGTTCAGTTTCTTTTTGCATTTTTGTAAGCAAGCATTGGAATATCAATGTTGTCATGAGTGCATTTAGGGTTGTGGCTGGCCAGGAAGTAACATTTCAAGTCTGTGTGGGCTTTCAAGTTTATGTCACAGTAGTGCAGAGTGGAGCTGAGGAGACTGTCTACCCTAAAACCAGGCAGCTGGGTGCAAAACAGGACCATGGTTATGCCAGTGGGATAACCATGTGGGAGTGAGTGGAAAGGGTTGTGTCTGTGGGTTGGGGATGCATACTATCTGGAATGTGGGAGGATCTGGATTTCATCCCCACTATTGGAAATAAACCACCTTGGGTTTTTCCAAAACAGATGAATCTGTTTGGCTCGAGGGCCAGAACATAACAGTAGAGTACAGGGCTGTCCATGTGGTTTAAGCCAGAGCAAAGCCTTGCTTTCTTTTTTGCAGCTGTGATCCCCCTTTATCTAGTGGGGTGTACTTCTGACTGAGAAGAAAGCCAGCAGTGTGTCTGCTGCAGTTTGTGAGGAACCCCTGCTCTGGCTGGGGTCTCGATGCTAGGTGTTGAGATCTTCTCCAGGGAGAAACATTCCAAGGGCTCTGATCTAGTGCCTTCCATGCAGGCCAGCATCCAGCCATGGTGGAGCATGGGGTGCAGAAGAGTGTGCCTCCACAGGGTTTCACAATGGGTTTTCTAATGCTTATTTAAGAGTAATATTTCACCGATCAGATGTTCCCTTAACTATGCACACTTGGAGATCTGTAAAAGCTACTTTATGATGTTTGCCAGATTATCTTTTATTAAGACAGTAACACACAGCATTTTTCAAGGTCCTTTTGTGCTTCCCATCCATGGGAAGCATTTCTTGTGACCATGATGGAAGCGTCATCCAGGTTCCAGCAGCTCCTGCTGTGCAACAGAGGTGCCCAGTGTGGTGAGGTGAGTGGAGTTGGGTAGACGGTCCACCATGCAGGGTGTGAAAGTGCACTGGCCTCTGTCATCAATAGCATATACTCCTCTCCACTTTTATTATGGTCTACACAAGGGCCAAGAACCTTTTTCTCAGCCAAGGGCCATCTGGATTTTTATAATATTTTTCTGGGGCTGAACAGACAGCTGTGAGCAGCCAGTGAAAAACATGTGTGCTGACCTGTCATATGTCAAGTGATTTTTGTGGCCCTTACATGACTGACTGAGTGTCCTTCAATTCTGGTCTCAAAGGAGGATTCTGGAGCAATAGTGGAAGGATGAACACTGCTTGCCAGTGGGACTTGGGGTGTTTGCAGAATTGTAGATAGCTCCCCCCACTTCCTGTATTAAGCTATTTGTTATTTCTAGTCTTCTTTCTCTCTGTTTTCCCTTCTTGTCTCTGGATTGCTTTCCTCTGTCCTCTCTCCACTACCCTTAACCTCAAGTTCTTTTCCTTTCCCTTCTCAGGTAGGCAGAATTCTCCTGAGAGTTTGTGTGCAGGGGGAAGAAGAGCATCCTCATGGCTGGGTAGGTATAGGCTGCAGCTGATTGGAATTCCTGCTGTCTCCCAGTGTCATCTCTTCTCCCTGTTTAACTTTCTCTATCAGCTCTAATGTGGGAAAGCAGAGCAAGGGGAGTAAAAACTAGAGACATGGCTGGGAGAAATTCCCTGGCCTGTTCCTGGTGAGGTTTGAGCGATCATGCACAGATTTTATTTAGTCCATTTAATATAGTGGCTGTGGAAGTTGGTAGCAGATGTCTTGAATCCTACTGAAGGAACTAAAATATGAGCTTGTGGCACCTTGATATTATACATGGGCCCAATTTGATTTCAGTTTATTTAATTAAAACTTGACAATACTGCTAGCTACACTGCAGTAGTTATAGGAAACTTCTGACTTCAGCTTACAAAACTGCAACGGACCAGCTCCGCCGGAGCACTGCGACCGATGGGACAGGGATCTGGGGATAGGTGGGCAAGGAATAGGCGAAATGACAGACACAGACTCAAAAGAGTTGCATCTGAGTGTATCTTTATGGAGGAGAATTAACATTTTCATACAGTGTGTGATTGTGACATAGATTCTTTTGTTATTTAAGCAAGTAATCAATTTTTAGGAAAAGAAAAACATTGATGGATTACATAAAAATTGATGACTATCCCACCAACTGTTTAAGCTAAATGGTGCGAAACAATGCGTCATCTAGTCAGCCTTTTTATGTTTAATAATGAACAAACCCAAGATAGGGCTGTACTTATATTGTACTCTTTTTATTTTTTTCATATATTTTCAAGCCCCTTTGAAACCATCCTAAAAACCACTTTCAGGTTGAATCAGGCATTCTCCGTTTTCTATAATTTTAATCCCAATGTTTGTTCACATAAATTTCTAATTATTATTTTAAACTATCTTGTTGTTTTGATAATAAACACCATAATGGTCCAGATCTACTTAATCTTTGCATAAAATCTAATGAGTTCCAAAACACCCTTTTTCCTTTTACATTAATCCATCTATTTTCATCTTTGTAAACTCCTGTATAAGGCAATGGTTCATGGGTCAGCTCAGGAAATGTGATGTCACTAACTTTATATTTTGTGGGAAATCACCATCTATTCCCTATAATGTAAGATGGACTAAAAGTAGTCATAACTGTTGGGGAATTTTTCTTTTCCTTTAATTATCAGGGGTCCCTTTTTTTAGAACTCTCTGTGCTTTTGGGATAACTCCTTCTGGCTTAGTTTAATTCATTAATTCTGCCTGTTGTAACATATCTAGAGATTTTAAATTTCTATATTTACTATGAATGAGCCACAAAACTGCTTGTGAAATTGTAGGAGTTCCTGGAGGCAGTGTCACATCAAATGATAGATTGATTGTGGCATTGCCCACATTTAATCTTTTGTCTTTATTATTCAGAGAAGCCGTCTCCATTGGATTGGAAAGAAACAACATGCTCTATTCATGGATCAATAGAAAAATAGCCAAAACGAGAATAAAGGCAATGAATGTACAGCCAAGAAGAATATAGTAAGAATAAAAGTAGAGGCTATAAAGGTGCAGCCAAGTGTATGGGAAGCCTTGAACCAACACCACCTTCCTGCATGAATGCTCCTTGAAGATTATGCTTTATCTGGCGTGATCTCTCACGCAGACTCTGAAGGAGGTGGCATGGCACAAAACCTAGACCTTTCTACCTACACCTTCCTATTTCATGCAGCTCAGATAGCACTGTCTCTTCCTAGTGGAGTTTTTGCTCATGAATATTGATGCTAACTGATGTGTCCTGTGTAAAGAACTTGAAAAGATTGCAGTAAATAAAGCAGGGTACAGTACCTTGGAAGACCTAGAAACATTGAAGTGGGTTCAGAGTTAATTGGAAGAGAAGAGAACTGGAATGAACGCTGGAGTCAAGGTGCCTTCTACATGTGAGCTTTTAGTTGGACTGCAGCCTCAGTGTGAAATGGAAGACTTCTTTGCCTCCAGTGGACCAAGAGACCCTTGTGGTCAGGTCAGCAGGAGGGTCCTGGAGTGATTTGTTAATCCTGCCCTACAGGGGGAAGGCAGATTCTCCATATCCCCCGTGGGAATGGGCAATTGGCACCACAGTCATGGAAGATCGAATGTAAAATGAGCCCATTTTATTTTATTCACATAAAATATTATAGGCTTGTTTAAAACTTAATTCTCATCCTGAGTATGCAAAATACAAATTCCAAAAAAATGTTCAATTTTTTTACTTTGTACTTTGCAAATATACAAAATAGAAGTTTGGTTAAATTTATATTACATATTTATTAAGGTGAAGAACTATGTAACATGTTAGCTCTGCTTAAGGCATACTTAGGAATAAACGATTGTACAAATTATTGTGCCTTTGAAACCACATTGCATAACAGACTGTCTCCGTAAAAAATGTTAAAGAAGTAAACCAAGTATAACTTAGTCATACATATAGATCAGAAGACAAATATATAGTCCTTGTCAGGGCTGGGAAGGTGGCTCAGTGGTAGAGCGTTTGCCTTGCATGCCTGAGGCCCTGGGTTCGATTCCTCAGCACCATATAAGCAAAAAGAAAAAAGCTGGAAGTGGCACTGTGGCTCAAGTGGTAGAATGCAAGCCTTGAGTTGAAAAGCTGAGGAACAGTGCCCCAACCCAGAGTTCAGGCCCCATGACCAGACCCCCCCCCAAACATATATATATATATATATATATATATAGTCCTTGTCAAAGCATACAGCAGTTTGAGAACTTTGGCTTCCTCTTTTGTACCTTTAGAACCAAGACTCATCAAGCACCATCATTTAGGCTATTAGAACACATATTCTGTGAAATCTCTTCCTCTTCTTCTAACTAAATAATAGCTTTTAGAAGGCAAAGGGAATACAAGGTGTTCTTTATATTTATATTGCATCTGAGACAATCTGTGAGAAGCAGAGTTGGGGAGGGGTGTAGAGTGAGACTAACACCACCACAATGCCACAAGAGGCAGGCCTCCTGGAGCAGAGCAGAGGCCAGGCCTGTGGAGAGGAGAGCCCTGTGGTATAGAGAGGCCTGCTGGAAAAAGAGAGAAACCTGCCACCTGGAGGCTGCAGCTGCTCTTAGTTCTGAGGTAGCCCAGGACAAGGCAGTTATAGACCAGCTAGTAAAACTCCTTTGTCACCTTTGGCCATGGATTTTCCCTCCTCTGAGATCATTACAAATTCAAGGGAATTCTGGTCTTCCCTCTCCCTCACCCCACCCCAACTGATGGATCTAATTTGCACCCTGTTATCCACAGCTTCCAGTAATCCCATGGTGGTGTCTTGTAAATCCAGGAATACTCAAGTTGATTTAGAATTGGAATGATAGCTGATAAAAGCTCAGACCCATCTGTTCAATTTTGTTTTTTTAATTTTGCCTTTGGATTCCTCCTTTCTCTTGATTATCCATTCCCAAGAGATATTGGAAACTTTCCCATGGTTGTAGTGCTTTGCCAACATGAGCTCTCTCACATGGGATGACAGTATGAAGGATTTTCTACTGGCAGTATGTGACTCTGTATCCACAGTCAGGGATTTAACAGTGTCTCTGTGCATCGGGCCAGGGGACCCACCTGGACAAGGCTGTCTCTATGCATCAGGACAGGAGACTCATCTAGACAAGGCAATCTGTATGCACCAGGCGATGAGACCCACCTGGACAAGGCCGTCTATGTGTCAGTCCAGGTGAGCCCACCTGGACAAGGCCGTCTCTGTGAGTCAAGCCAGGAGACTCACCTGGACAAGGCAGTCTCTATGTTTCAGGCCAGGGGACCTATCTGGATAAGACTCTCTCTATGGGTCAAGCCAGGAGACCAACCTGGACAAGGCTGTTGAACTTGTGGCACAGGAATGGCAGCACGACTAGTGTTGCCTGGTCAGTTCATCAGAGTGGGCAAACTTCTACCCAAAGCCATCCCAGTCACAGTGGTAAGGTAAGGTGTCTCACCTGTATGGGTTCAGAAATGCACCTTGAGATGAGAGCTCCTTGGATAGGTTTGGCTGCAGCCCATGTGCTCACACGCATGGGTGGCCTTTGTGTGGCCATGACCTTCTTACTTCCTTTGGCTTTGGCTCCTCTGGCAGGTAGGAACCAGGTCACCTGCTCACGCAGGCAGGGTGGGTAGTTGGGCCCTCGATGGGCATGGGATATAGGGGCTAGCAGTAGAGTTGGGTGACAGTCCCTATTGACCAGAAATTCCTCATGACAGGCTAAGGTAGTCCTAATAGGGAGCTGTTGCCCCAAGGAGAATTCTTTTTTTTTTCACTTTTCCGCATACTTTATTTGTTACAAACATACAATTCTTTAAATATAGACTGTAAAATTCCATTTGCAAAAGTCTGCTATTGTAAGGAGTGCACACCAGCAGGAAGGCTTCTTAACTTTTTCTATGAGTTTTCTGTCAGTTTTGCTAGTTAGTGGTAAGTTCGGGACCTGCTGTTTTACAGGCCTGTCCGAAGCTTCTGGCTGTATTCACATTGCTCTTTTGAAGCATTAATAGTTAGCCTTTGAAGCAAGGCAGTGGTATAATTGGCCGTCACTCCATAAGTCCTGACTGCCTCAACTAAATCTTTTAACTGGGAGTAGGAAACCGGCTCAAAATTTCTTTCAGCAGTAATGGGATTCTCAAAAACTGGAAAAGCGGCCGCTAATGGCGACCAGGTGCTGCCTTTTATAAAGTGACTCTTCCCTGCCGGCGGGCACGGCGGGGGGGCTGACGGGTGAGGGGCAGCTCCGTTTCCTCTCCCTGGCTGCTGCGGTACTCCCACCCCTAGGGGGCGCCACCCTCCATATCTGTCTGCCACGTGCTCCGCTGCAGCCTCTTCTAAGTCTTCACTATCAGCTGGATCGAGCTGTTCTCCCTCCTCCTCTAACATTTCTTCCTCTGAGTCACTCACAAGATTACTATATTCTTGGTCCCGCCCTTCCACATGTAGGGCTGAGAACCGGTTTGCTTTTAAAGAAGGGCAAGGGAGTCACCTTGAGACCCCCTCCTCTCTGAAACCCTTCTCCTTTTGTGAGGGCTGCAGCCCCTCTCGCTTTAATTCTTTAGGATCCTTCTGTCTTTTTTCCCTTTTTCTTTTAGGCCTCTTTTCCTCCCCATTACTGTATACTGACTCTGATAGACTATCCTGATGCTGCGTTAGTACTTTGCGTCCTTCCTGGATTAAATCAAACCCTCCCTCCTCGAGGCAACTGCGCACCATCAAAAAGACAAGCCACAAGGGAAGAAGCAATGCAAGCAACCAATAAATATCTAAATCTACAGTGAACAGCATACCGGGGGATATTTACTGACGTCTCCTCTCCGCGTGTTGAGTTCTGGCTCCAATTCGGCCTCTCGCGCGGGTCCCGTCCCAGGTTCGTTCCCGGGTTTCAGCACCAGTTGTAGTGACCGTCTACTCGACCAGCAAGGAAAAACGACCACCACTCCAGGAGTCTTCTCAGATCACGCTTTATTGGAGAGCCTTTTAGTTGTAGGAGAGCTTGGGCGCGAGAGAGCGTGCACCCGAAACACAGCCGCTTATATAGGGAATTCGAACACGGGTCTTTTCTATTGTTGGTCGCCTGCCTTTTACCGTCACCAGGTGTCATGGGATTGGCTGGGGACACTACCGGGCTCGCGCACGCGCACAGCCCAGGCGTCCCGCCAAGCACCGTCTGGAGTGGTAATCCTCAAAACTGCAAGGGAGTGGGCGGAGTCTCGCCTCGGCTCCCTACAAAAGAGCGCAAGAGAAAGTCTTTCCCTGGGGGACGCTGACTCAGCAATTCCCCCTTTTTGTTTTTGAAGCATCTCTTTTATGCTTCTATTAGCTCTTTCCACTATACCTTGTCCTTGAGGATTGTAGGGCAGTCCGGTGGTGTGGTCAACCTGCATTTGTGCACAAAAGGCGTGAAAACCATGGGAAGTATAAGCAGGGCCATTATCCGTCTTAAGTCTAAGGGGCTTTCCCCAAGCTGCCCAAGCTTCTAAGCAGTGTATTTTGACGTGAGACACCTTTTCTTCTGCCAAAGGTGTGGCATGAATGACACCAGAAAAGGTGTCCACAGACACATGTAAATATTTTAACTTACCAAATTCTGTCAGATGAGTAACATCCATTTGCCATAGGGCGTTTGGTCTCAACCCCCTGGGGTTTACCCCCACATGGGGAGGATGAAGAATGGTAACACAGGATTTACAGGCTTTAACAATATCTCTTGCCACATGCCTGGACAAATTATATCTTTTCCTAAGGGTATTAGTTGGTACATGATACAATCTATGAAAGTCTTTTGCCAATTCTACAGGATCAGCAGCGACCAGAGCCACAGCCCGAGTTGCCTGGTCCACCAAATCATTACAGCTTGCCATCGGGCCCGGCAACATAGAGTGGGCGCGAATATGTCCAATATAAAAAGAGTGTTTTCTGTTTAAGATAAGGGACTGAATCTGTAACAAAACATTAGAAATTGTACTGGCCTGCTTAATTGAAGCAGCAACTTCAAGAGAAGCAACGGCATTTACAACATATAATGAATCAGAAAATAAATTAAAAGGTTGATCAAATCTTTTAAAAACTTCAAGCACAATTAAACATTCAACAGCCTGTGGGACATTCGGCCGAAAATTAAAGACTACCGGCTGTTTGTTTCCTTGAACAAAAAGGGCACCTTGTCCAGCTTTTGATCCATCCGTAAAGATGGTCAGAGCATCAACCAAGGGCTCTTTGAAGTGACAACAGGAAAATACACTAAATTTTTGTTAACTATGGCAAGCAGATGATGCTTAGGATAATGGTTATCAATTACATTTGGAAATGAGCAAACAAGAATTGCCCACATATCCACTGTGGCTGCTAAAATTTCAACTTGCTCACGGGTTTATGGAATAATTAATTTATCTGGAATTTTTGCAAAGTGCATCAAACAATACTTTATACCCAAAATTGCCTGCTTAGACACTAATTCAGGAAAATATTGAACAGTTTTTGCTCCCACAGAATTGCCGTGGAGCCACCATAAGGGGCCATTTTGCCAAAGAACCCCCGTGGGATAATTTTTTGTTTTTAATATACATAAATCGATAGGTAATTTTAAATCAACCCGTGAAAGTTGAGCCCTAGACAAAGCTGCCTCAACCTTTTGTAGGGAATTTAGTGCTAAAGGTGTCAGGGATCTAGAGGAGGTGACTTCAGGGTCACCCTCCAAAATGGCAAATAAAGGTAACAACTCTGACCGAGGGAGATTAAGAAACCCCCTTATCCAATTAATATCTCCTGCCAATTGCTGAAAATCATTAAGTGTTTTGAGATGACCAGTTCGAATGGAAAGTTCTTGTGGTTTAATCTCAGTAGGAGAAACTATGGTTCCCAGAAATTGAACAACACTAGTCTGTTGAACCTTTTCAGGGGCAATAATCAGTCCTTTATCAGCTAAGGTCTCCGTTACCTGCCCAAACACTTTATGAAGAGTCACTACCGAGGGAGCAGCCAACTAAATATCATCCATATAATGGACAATCCGTACTTTTGGAAATTTTTTCCTGACAGGGGTTAATGCATCCCCTACGAACAATTGACAAATTGTTGGGCTATTAGCCATCCCTTGGGGGAGAACTTTCCACTGATAGCGAGCATCTGGGGTTTTATGATTAACAGAGGGCAAAGTAAAGGCAAAGCGCTCCCTATCCTTTTCATAAAGAGGTATGGAAAAAAAGCAATCCTTAATATCTAAAGCTAAAATAGGCCACTCTCGAGGTAACACAGAGAGCCATGGAAGTCCCCTTTGGATGGGTCCCATAATTTGCATCTGGGCATTTACTGCTCTAAGGTCATGTAATAATCTCCATTTTCCGGAGGCCTTTCTAATCACAAAAATTGGGGTATTCCAAGATGACACTGAAAGCTCAACATGCCCCAGCTGCAGCTGTTCCTGGACAAGAGTTTGAGCCACTTCCAATTTTTCTCGAGAGAGGGGCCACTGAGGAACCCACACCGCCTTTTGTGGTAACCAAGGTATGGGTACCACACCTTCAGTGGAAGCTTTGTTTTCAGAGGCCCCTAAGAAAAACCCAAACCCTTCCTGTCCTGTTTATGAAGTGGCTCTATCGTCTCCTTGCGTCCTTGGAGACGCCGACCAAGCCCCAAGGCTGGCACAAATCCTTGCTGTTTCATCATATTCTGATTGGCCTCAGAATAATCATTGGTTAAAGTTAGCTTTAGCTGTTGCTGCACATCTCTTCCCCAAAGATTGACAGGGATGTCTACCACAAATGGCTGCATTTTTCGAACTTGGCCTTCGTCTGTTCTCCAAGTCAATTCTTTTGCACTTAACTGTGGGGCATCGGCATAGCCCAGCCCTTGTAAAGTCTGGGAGGATTTCTGAGTTGGCCATTGCTTTGGCCACTCCCCTCTTTGGATGATGCTTCGATCTGCCCCTGTATCCACCAGTCCCTCAAATCTTCTCCCTTCCACTTGGAGAGTTAGCATGGGTCTTTGGTCTAAAGTTATGGACAGGCATGTAAGGTCGACTCCAGTGGAGCCTAGCCCTTTATCTCCTCTATCTCCTTAGCAGGGAAGTTGCCATGAAGAGAAGGCAAAAGCAGGAGCTGTGCGATTCTATCCCCGGGAGAAATGGACACTACTCCATGGGGGACATGGCAGAGGACCTTGATAGTCCCCGTATAGTCAGGGTCAATCACTCCCGGGAAAATTATTAATCCTCTCATTGTGGAGGAGGAGAGTCCTAAAACTATTCCTACAGTGCCTTCATCTAGGGGTCCTGTCATGTCTGTCTCCACAATCTGGACACCCATCTGCTGTGTTAATACCCGTCCGGAGGTGGCACAGAGGTCCAACCCTGCGGAGCCTGAGGTTGCTCTCTTTGGCTGGGGGGTTGTTGTGGGTGCTGTCCGGGAGCCAGAGTCTGAAATGCCCCGTAAATTTTCGGGCCCTGGGGACGAGGGCCCTCCTTCCCGTTTTTTGGCTCTGGTTCCGAATCAGCGTTTGGAGTAATTTGGGGGATAAAATGTCCATTGATGTCTCTAACTGACCTGCACTCGTTGACCCAATGCTTTCCCTTTTTACAACGAGGACACACTCCTGGAGTCCTTGGCAGCCTGGTTATGTTTTGCGCAGGACCACCATTTTGTGGGCACTATTGTCTAAAATGTCCCAACTGACCACACCGGAAACACCCTTTTCCTTTACTATCTTTTGCGGCCCCGGCAGCCAACAAGACAGCAGCCGCCAGCCCCGCATTGGTCAGGGGGCCACCTACTTCTCTGCAGGCTTTTAACCAAGCTTCTAGGCTTTGAGTTCTTACTGGGGTAATTGCCCTCTGACATTCCTTGGTGCTTTGTTCAAAAATGATTTGCTGTACAAATGGCATGGCTGTTTCCAGATTTCCTAACACCCGCTCGGCTGTCTCTAGCATACGGGCAACAAAATCAGAAAATGGCTCATTAGGGGCCTGCATGATTTTTGTTAGATTGCCAGCCATCTCTCCCTTGTTTGGGAGGGCCCGCCAGGACTTGTAAAAGATCTCGTTTACCTGGCGGTATACTTCAAAGGGATATCCTGTCTGGTCTACCGTGTAGGGTCCCTGCCCGAGAAGCATATCTACTGTCCAGTCCGGGTGCCCGTCACGGACATTTTGTCTGTATTGGGCTTGAGCCTTGTCTTGAACAATAGACCGGAAATCGAGGAACTGCCCATGATTGAGACAGGTACGGGCTACCTCAAACCAGTCCGTGGGCGTCATAGCATTGGCGGTCAGTCTTCGGAGCAGGGCAGTGGTATAATTAGCCGTCACTCCATAAGTCCGGACTGCCTCAACTAAATCCTTAAGCTGGAAGTAGGAAACCGGCTCAAAATTTCTTTCATTAGTAATTGGATTTTCAAAAACTGGAAAAGCGGCCGCCAGCCGCGACCAGGTGCTTCCTTTTATAAAGTGACTCCGCCCCTCCGGCGGGCAGGGCGGGGGGGCCGACGGGTGAGGGCCAGCTCCGTTTCCTCTTCCTGGCTGCTGCGGTACTCCCACCCCTACAGGGCGCCACCCCCCATATCTGTCTGCCTCATACTCAGCCGCAGCCTCTTCTAAGTCTTCACTATGAGCTGGATCAAGATGCTCTCCCTCCTCCTCTAACATTTCTTCCTCTGAGTCACTCACAAGATCACTGCATTCTTGGTCCCGCCCTTCCATATGTAGGTCTGAGAACTGATTTGCTTTTAAAGAAGGGCATAGGTGTCTCCTTGAGACCCCCTCCTCCCTAAGAACCTTCTCCTTTTGTGAGGACTGCAGTCCCTCCTGCTTTAATTCTTTAGGATCCTTTTGTCTTTTTTCCCTTTTTCTTTTAGGCCTCTTTTCCTCACCTTTACTGGATGCTGACTCTGATAGACTATCCTGATGCCGTGTTAGTACTTTGCATCCTTCCTGGATTAAATCAAACCCTACCTCCTCGAGGCAAGTGTGCACCATCAAAAAGACAAGCCACAAAGGAAGAAGCAATGCAAGCAACCAATAAATATCTAAATCTACAGTGAACAGCATACCGGGGGATATTTAACGATGTCCCCTCTCCGCGTGTTGAGTTCTGGCTCTTGCTCGGCCTCTCGCGCGGGTCCCGGGTTTCGGCACCACTTGCGGCAAACGCCTTCTCGGCCAGCGAGAAAAAACGACCTCCACACCAGGAGTCTTCTCAGATCACGCTTTATTGGAGAGCCTTTTAGTTGATGGGAGAGCTTGAGCACGAGAGAGTGTGCACCCAAAACATGGCCGCTTATATAGGGAATAGGAACACGGGTCTTTCTATCATTGGTCGTCTGCCTTTCACCGGCACCAGGTGCCACGGGATTGGCTGGGGACTCTACGTGGCTCGCGCATGTGCAAAGCCCAGGACCCACCGTCCCGCCAAGCACTGCCTGAAATGGAGTGGTTACCTCAAAGCTGCAAGGGAGTGGGCGCCATCTTGTAATGGCGTTTACCCTGGCTCCCTACAGTGCCCTCTCTTATTTGTCAGTGGATAGCAGATATAGCATGGGGAAAATAAAAATTGCTCCCGGATGCAAAAATCAATTAGAAAAGTTGAGTTAAAAAATTTCACTATCATGCTAGTTTAGCTTCTAATAAAGTTGTGCTCTTCCTTTTACTAGTTTACTGTGGTAAAGCTAACAATATGGTATCTGCTTGCTTTAACATGGTTCTATCTGTCCCAATTGGAATGTCTAATTCCAAGAAAGTATGAGTTAGAGTCTCAAACGAGAGTAAGACTGTGAACAGACGTGGACAGTATATTCCATACTGCATTAGGAAATACAAAATGCATTCACAAAGGCCTTGCTTGATTCAGGGGGACACATTGCAATTGGGAATCCCCAGGACAAGAAATCTTTACAATGCTGATGCAATTTTATTTTTCCATTTTCTGAATTTAACTTTCAGTACTGAAAACTGGATTGCACATGTTCCAGTAATGAAACTAGGTTTTAAGAATAAGGTCTGAGGATGACTTAGACAGTCAAGTCAGATATGGCAATGGAAATTGCTACTCAAGAGTCCAGTTATCTCAAGAAACTTCTGAAGCTAATATTAAAAATGAATACTTTTTTTCTAAATTAAAAGCAGAAGAAATGAGGCTGTAATTTGTCATTTCCACCTTGAGTATGGAATTTCAAATGGGACATATGGACTTTTTTCTTGTCTGTATTTTAAGGTAAACATGGTTCTTTTTTTCTTATTTCTTTTCTACAAACTATCTCCCCCCACCCTGCCCTACCCCCACCCTTACACCCATTATCCAGTATACTGAATGGGAATTGTAACTCTTTCAGAAGATAGCTAATTGATTTACAGTACTCTTAAAACAACCCTGAAAACTGATAATCTCATTCATTTACTGTAACTTCAGTGCTGTTGTTGACAGAAAAGAAAAAGTTACCTTAAGGCTTAAGGGAAAGTAACTTATTAAATTGTTAATGCAGCATTTTTTACTCTCCCATCCATTGGAAACTATCAAAATGTATTCTAAATCAACAATACAAACTTTCTAACGTTAGCAAAGATTTCTACTCTCCTGACATAAAGTTAGAATAATATTCATAAACAGAATATCTAGGGGAGCCTGAGAAACCATGATCCACATCACACAAAGATCCTATGCATTTCATGATCAAAAAGTGCTTTATCTTTGAGAAATATGTCAGGGATAAAATGGAAATATACAATGCAAAAATCACTTGACACTTTTTCACAACTGTGGATAAGGAGCAAAAAAGTCTGCTCTCTGAACAGGCCTTACTTATGCACAAGACTTTTAAAGTGTCCTAAATTAATATTGATTTAAAGAATTCATAATAGTGGGGATTTCACTCCACTATATTTTAAAAAAAACCTGAGATTGGACATCAAAGCTGTCAACTTTGTTATTCATCAGAGAAATTCTGATACATAGAAAACTCAATTGAATTAGCTCCAGGATCAAAACATTAACGTTCCCCAATCAAAAAGGATACAATCAAAAACATACCTAGAGTGTTATAGAACAACTCTCAGGAAACAAGTCATTTTCATATAAGCAAAAAGTCACTTCTTTCCTCTCCCTTCTCACTGATCAAGACCACACGATTTTCAAATGAATATCTACTTAGAGATCAGTTGTGCATTGGAAAAATTACATAATTGGGTTAAAAATGAAAACCAAATTTACAGTGAAGAATACTTATGTGCATGGTTTACACACTCCAGCTTCTTAATTTTATCCACCTCAAGAGAAAGGTAGATGCACAGTCACCTTGTGTAGATTACATTCTACACCCCTGTAAAGCCAGTCAAGGTCATATTTAAGCATCTTCATCAACAACAGTGCCTGAAGTGTGCAGCCATTTACAGACCACTCAATATGAGGGCATTATTGTAACCAGCCTCTTTTGCCCACAACCCTGCATTTTCAGATAAGACAAGATAATTGTTTTGTTTTGAGAAAACCGAAGCTTGAAACTCTTAAAAGACCTGCAATTTACTGCAACGTGACCCAGACGTAACAAAGGAAGCAGGAGGTTAATGGCTGCCTGCACCAAAAATCTCTCAATCATTCTGCAGTAAATAATTATGGAAAGGACATTACAAGTAGCCATGTGTGTACCACAGCTACAGCCAGTTGTACCACCTATATGCCTCAAACAGTTCCATAGGGTATTTGGGGGTTTGGGGTTTACTTTTCAGATTGATTTTTGGTGCTATACAGACTGACATTTTGTTTGGTGCAGCATATGCACTGAAAGATCTGCTCACCAGATTTGCCATTTCACTTGCTGAAATGATGAGAAGGGACAATAGAAACCTAGAGTTACATCTCTTCACAGAGACCGACTCTTTTGACTGTTTGAAAAAAAAAAGGCTTATCTCTGTAGCTAGTTTGAAATAAAACTCAATTTTTTGAAAAGGAGTTTTAGTTCCCTATTTCTAAGGAATGTAACTATTTTCATTAGCTGGGATGTTTGCCAAATTTTAAAAACAACTTCTAAAGCGTTTGTAGTAAGCAGCTAAAAACAAAACAAAAAAGTTAGTTGCTTCCCAGAGTTTGTATAATGCCATTATCTAACTGGAACAAAGACTATTTCCTTTAATAAGCTAGTATTAATGAATGAATCTCCATGCTCTGCAGATTTCTATTGTCCCTAGTCACAGGAATGAGGATCAGTGAAATGCTACAATTAATCCACATCCTTCTGCAATCTTCCTACAGTGGAAGAGAGGCGAGGAAACACCCCTGCAGGAAAAATAAACCTCAGAGGTTGGTTTAAGACTAAAAAACCCACCACTAGGACATTCACCACTTAATCTTACACAGGCAGGTCAAAATTTTAATATAAATTACTTTTGCCATCACATAGCTTACACATTCTTTGCTCCTTTTTTTGGAGGATTCTCAAATTGATATCTAAAGACTTACATATGATATATAACTGTTATATGGTCTTATGACTAAGAAAATTTCTCTGGTAACCAAAGCTGATGCCATATATGGTAGTGTTCTTGGCATATACTCTATACGCCTCAGACCACTTCTACATTCTTTCTATTCAGTTAATTATAGCTTAGTAGCCACTGGTAAAGATTGTGAAGACCCTGTCATTTCTACAGAATAGAAAGGCAAGGCTAGTTACTGCAATTCAGCCAAATAAAAAGAAAAGAAAAAAGGTTAATAAACCACTCCCTTGAAAAGGAGAGGTACTGCACCTTTGCAAAATTGAACTGGCTCACTGCAGCTGAGCAACAGAATCACCACTGAAGCAAGAAAATAAGTTGGTCTATACAGGAATTGTACATGATTTGAAAATGCAAAAGTTATAGCGATCAACTAATAGCTGCAACCTTAATTTCCATTGCTGCCTCAGAGTTGAAACTTAAACAGTTTCTGCAAGCCTAATGCTAGCTTCTCATCTCCTTTACTAAAACTAGGAATTTGTTCTCCGCAGCAAAGAAACAAAACACTCAAAACACATGGGTAAATACAGCGAGACATTATTGAAAACAGCTGCCTTGTGGTACAAAATACAGTACAAGTATACGGATGTCATTAAAACATCAAAAATACTATTGCTCCCATACAATTTAGTAAACATTCTTGGCAAAGGAGAAAATTTGAAAAGAAAAGCTATAAAAAATGTTTAAAAATTCTAATGTGAATGATGTGAGTAGAGAAATAGTCTGAAAAGGGCACCAATGTTTGTGACTCTTCTATTTCTTTGAACCTAAGATCAACATTATTCTGAGTCATAGTCTAGTTTTTTTTTAAAGGCCTAATTTTATATACATAAGTATCTCCCTCCCTCTCAGCCACCCACAAATACATGAAAATGACCGTTTTGTATATTACTTATTTCCCAATAAATAGAAAACGATTGTATAGATTGAATACCAAAATAAGATAATAAAAAGGATATGCAATAAATTAAAAAGGCAGCTCAAATAAAGGGCAGGCATGCAGTTAAAAAATACTAAGATTGTGGAGATGGGGTTACTTGCCTCCTGGTTGAGAAGGTGTCACACAAAGAATACCTGAAAACTTTGGAAAGAACCTTAGCTCCCATTCAATTCAAAGTTTCCTAGGCCTGTGACATTTCTAGAAATACCTTTTGATGGGGTGGGATTAACTTGATTAATAAAAATCATTTCTACTGAAAATCCACTTAAAATATAGAAGAGGTGATCCATGAAAACCCCAACTTTTATTCTTGAAAGACAGCTGGATAAACTGGCCAATGCCAGTATGTTGCAATTTCAAGATGTTATAAAAATGTTTCCAGGATATAGTCAGCATATTCACGTTCACATCAATTCCATTCACAGATGGATTTCAGCTTCCACCGGGTGCACTGCTTTAATCATTCATCCATCATTTGCCAACTTTGATTGTGAGGTACTAATAAGATGGATCAATTTCTTAAAAATTTGTTTTAAAGAATAAATGATGCTGGAATTCTGAACCTGAGGATCTTTAGTATTTGAACAAATCCACAGATTAAACTGAAGGTGAATTAAGACTTCAGTTTTAGTTATTTCCAACTTCTCTGTGAGGATGCATATTCCATTAAAGCTCAGGCTTGTAGCCATACTGTCCCTTTTGCAGAAAATCATCAAGTTTTACAGTTAAAAATGCAGCCAATCAGTGGCTATAACAGCCAAATTAGCCATAATTCACTTGCTCATATGCTAGAGCCATGGGATCTGGCTCTCATTCACACCAATGCCACTTCTTGGTAATGACCTCCACATTTAGAGATCAAGGGAAGAACTTTAGTGAGCAGCAACCCATCCACTCAACGAGTTTGCCTTGTGCTTTATGCCTGACGTATTGTGCCTACCTCAGCAACCCCCAATGTAAAACTGCTTTTATTTTTTGAAAAAAAAAATCCTTTTGCCCAACTTTTAAACTATTTTAGTAATGAATTCTCTAGTTCAAGCATTGGCTTTTGAATTTTTGCATCCCGGAAAACAATTCTGCAAAGAAAAGACATGGGGCCAGGTTCCATGCAAAATCATTAAAAAAAATCCAATTTGTTTTGATTCACTGATGGCTTCTTGAATTCTTTTTTGCCTTGTCCATGATTGTGTAAAGTTGCATTCCTTTTCATAAACCTGGACTCTCAGGACTGGGTAACTGCAAAGGTCTCTCTGTCTCAAGAATTTCCGTGAAGATCTCGATCCAAAAGGCTGATTAGAATAAAGGTGAAGGATAGACACTGCAACGGCGGCTCGGCCTGGAGAGATCCTTTAGATTTACCCAGGTACAACACAAATTCAACTGTTATACACAGATGGATCTGGGTAAGTCAGATGTGTTTAGGGGCACAGACTCGAAATCTATCCCCTTCAGGATTATCTAGATGAGCTTAGGAACCTCGGGTGGGAAATAGAAGCTGAGATACTTGCAGGTGAGGAGATGCTGTTGTCCTCTGCAGGTTGCTGTCAATTTCTGGAACTTTACTGCTTTACTCACTGTTCAAGACTGTTGTCTTATGGTTATTTCTCTTAACTATATTATTTTTTTTAATTTTGTTGGTTTTTTTTTCTCCCTTGGTGGCCTCCCGGGCTCCCTCTCCACTAGCTCACAGGGGAATGAGCAAGAATGGGAACTAGCCAGGGGGATGGGGGGTGGGGGGCGCGGGTAACAGGGTGGGGGAGGCCAGGGGGGAAAGCTGCCATTTCAATCCTCATCCACCTCCTCGCCTTAGGACTCCTCACCACCCCCCCAGCATGACGCTTGTAAAGCTTATCCCTCTGCCGCTCCTGGATTTCTTTCATCTCATCCGCATACCGGCAGAAGGCGCCACCAAACTTGCCCCAGGCCTTGAAGGGCATGGTGATGGCATTGCAGTAGGACGGCTTCACCTCACTCACACAGTAGAAAAACTCTGTACTTGTTGCAGCCCACATCGAAGAAGAAACGTTTGGAGTCCACCGTAATAGAGGTGCCCTCCGGGAGTTCCCCGTACAGCCCCCCCCCCACCGGCACCGCCTCTTGGGCCTCCGGCCAGCTCGTGGTCTTCACCTCCGTAGTCATCGAGGAGCTTGGCGAGCGTGTCGGAATTCGATGAGACCTTGCGCAGGCAGCACGATGGTCTGGCCGCTCTGGAGGCCGCCAGGCCCTGGGCCTGCGCTAAAGCCGCCGACGCGGTTGACGGTCTGGCGGATGTGCAGGAAGGAGCCGCGCTGGTTCTCCTTGAGATCCAGGTAGTACTTGCAGTTCTCACACACCAGGAACTCGCTCTTGAGGTGCGCCGGCCTGCCGCCCTCCTCAGCGCCCGCTGCCAGCTGCTCGGGGCTGCTGGGGCCCAGCTGTGCGTAGTGATCGATGAAGTCGCCCAGCGAGTCACAGAAATTGGCCGCCACCACAATCGACAGCGTGAGGCGGCTCTTGGAGCTGCCCGTGCCCACCTCTGCGATCTTCAGGAAACCGCCCTTGGCGTTCTGCTTCACATCCAGGTAGAAGCGCTTGTTCTGGATGTCCAGCCACTTCGAGGCCAGCTTCTGCTTCTCCTGCTGGCCGCCACCGCGGGGTGCGGGCTGGAAGCCTCCCTTCCCGCCACCGCCGCCGCCACCGCCACCGCTGCCGCCACCACCGCCGCCGTGCTAGCTGCCATTGTTGCTGTCCACCATCTTCTTGGCTACTGCCTTGCCGCCGCCCACTGTGCTCTCGCCCCCGCCCTCCGCCCTGCGGCTCGCGCTCCAGGGCCCCCCAGCCTTGCCTGCCGGCTCCTCATGCGCTCCCGCTGCTCATCGCCGGCCGCCGCCATCCCCCATCCCCCAAGGAGAATTCTTGTGTGCTGGGCCAGTGGCTGTTACTGAGCTGGGGTACTCTACCCAAGTGGGCTTCCAGGTGCTCGCCAATGGTGACAAGGAGACTGTGGCCTGTCATCATAGGGCACCACCACCATTGGGTGACCACCTTCCAGGCTGCCTTTGCTGACCTTGATGACCGAAAGGCTGCCATACTTGCTGCCAGTGGTGAATAAGCCCATTTTATAGAGAGGAATTACTATTCTTAAGTGCGAAGACTGGCATTGGTTGAAGGTCACACGGCTGGAATGTATGGATTTGTACTCTGCTCATGCGACATTAAATTGAGTGTCAGAATTGAGCACCATCCACTGCAGGGCTGGTTGGAGCAACAGCTGGTGGGGTTCCTCCCTCAGGATCTCTGACTCAGTGTGTGTCTGTAAAACCCACTCTTAACTTTCACCTTCTACCTTGGGTAGCCTACATCAGGGTCTTTGGTTGAGTGCCAGGCTGTGCCTGCTGCCTGCTGCCTGCTTGCAGGTTGGCCTGCTCTGCAGCCAGCAAAAGCTGAAAGTGTTTCATGTACCATGCACACCAGAGACTCTAATGCATCTATGCCAACATCCTGAGGGCCACTGCCCAGCAGAGAGCACAGCTGAGCCTCAGAGACCTAGAAAACCTCTCTTGGAATGCTGGCTCTGTTCCCTCTTCCTTTTTGTCACACTGTCAAAAAACCTATATGTTCTAGACCAAGGAGTGGGTGGCTAGGCCAGTCCCTAATGGGACTTTGTTGCTGTACATGAGCACTTCTACCTGCCACATCCTGGGCTCGCAACCCACTGGTATAAGTGCTAGATAATCAGGCCACCACTTCACACTTCAGGATAAAAGAAGCTCACCTGAGGTCTTGGTGCAAAGTCTACATGTTCAGGGCTTGTGTTACTAGCCACGTCCTCACTAGGGGATCAATAGTGTACTCTCTGGGGCTTCTTCCTCTCTGGGAATGACCAGGCCTTGCTTTATTCAAAGGAGTGGCATCTTAGGCAGATCCAGGAGATGCGCAGAATGGATGTGTGCCTGACTTTCATGTAGAGACTTAGATGACTGAGCCAGCCATGGATGGACAGGGAAATGCTTCTGCATCCAAGTTGCCTTGATGAATTCTTACTTAGAAGATGACCTGGCTCTAAGCAGATCTCAAGGGGAAAACAAGAATAGATGGGCTGGGCCACATCTATAATTCTAGTACTTAGGTGGAAGAGACAGGTAGAGAGCAGCTGGAGGCCAGGGTTTAACTTCATAGTGAGATTGTCTCAAAAGAAAGCCAACGACTGAGGAGGTAGACCAGTGGTTAAAGCAGTTTTCTACTGTGTGAAAGTGTCTGAGTTCAATTCCCAGCATTCTGAGGACAGCATAGACACAAGCTCTGTTTCCTGACCTCCTTTCAGAGGTAAAGGACCTAGCCACTTGATCAAGGTGCTTTACAATGAGAAAGACACCAATAGTACCTCAGTCTTGCACTGCCATTGAGCCTTCTTAATCTGTCTGTCCACTGATATGGACCAAGTCATGACTTCTGTTTCCCCACCACTAGGCCAGGGGACCCTTCCCTGTCTCTTCCTTCTCAGAAGGAACACAAGCCATGCTTCTCAGGTAGAACCAGAGTATTTTTGGCAGTTCCTTGGACCTGTTAGTCAGGCCGTGGACCTCAAGGAATCTGCTGTTCAAATGTGTGCCGAGGACCAGCTCTGTCGCGACGACGGAGGACACCTAGTGGAGGAACTGCCTCCGTCGATGTGGATGTGTAGGGACTGACAAAGCCACAGCTGAGGACAGAGATGGGGCCAGGGTCGCAAGGCTCCTTCCCCATTTGCACTTATCTCTGGATTACACCCAGCCATGTCCTCTGCTGCTCTGATACTGGAGATCGCTAGCAATAGGGGATCACACTGTGCATCTGTGGATTCTGATCTATGCCAAAGCATAGCCATTGGGAGTTGGTAAGGATTGCTGAAGAATGTCCTCTGGAGTTGGGGGGGGGGCTTTCATGATGTGATGTGTGTTGGCACAGGCGAGGGCAGTTCATAGGGAGTGCTGCCAAATCCCTCTTGAGGACTTCCTGCTTACCTGTTATCCTGCCCATGGTTACAGCTGGACTTGAGGTGGTTAGGTTGTGAGCTGACAGATCAGAGACCTTCTCTAAACAGAGCCCTGAGTTATCTGGAGGGATGACTTGGCCCTGTCTGATGGCATGGTAGCTGCTACCCAGCTCTGGCTCTTTTGGCTTAGTGGGTGTGGAGGCCATCGTGCAGGTGAGGAAGGTCCTTTCCTTCTGGCAGCCCAAGGAGGAGATGTGGTTTGTCCCTACCTCTGGGCATTGCATTTTTGTCTTATAAGCTTAAATGTCTCTGGTCCTGGAGGAGCTCAGAGTCCAGAAGCAGAGAAATGACAAAGTAAGTCCTGACAAACTTGCTTGTTACTAGTGGCAAAAGGTAGCCCAAGGTGTAGGCTGTCAGGCACTCTGGACCTCAGACATGCAATTATTCTAGTCCAATGCCATCAAGACCTGCCCTGCAGGCAGAACACTTACGTCATGGGAAGATATGGTGTAGTAAACGCCAGGTGGGTTTGCCATGGAGATGCTCTCCAGGGTCAGACTCTTGAGTGGGGGTGGGGAACTTCACCTACCCCTACCAAGTGCTGAAGGGCATTCTTTCCACTAGGAAATAGCATTTTGTCATTAATGGGAAGGGAGTTTGGGGGACAGATTGCATAAGCAGGGTACAAGCAAGATAGCTGGTAGCGAGTGGTGAAAGCTGCACTGCAGAATGAGGAACAGGAGGCTGTAAACAGTTTACAAGGAGCCTTGAGTAGGTTGAGGTTTAAGTGAGCTCAGTGGGCGAGACCAAAGGCAGAGAGATTAGTGTTCAAGGCTAAGACTGAAAGGGGTTTTGAGAATCGTGAGGGCCCTGAGGTTGAGTTAGCAGAGGTAGGATTGGGCTTGGCTGTATGGGGTTGTGGATGCAGGAGCATGAGGGTTGGGACATGAGGGAGTGGTGGCATTCTGGCCTGTGCACATGGCATGAGTGAAGAGGGAAGGTACAGGGAAAGGACGTCTGAGGGCTCACTGGAGTCTGGGGCTAGGCCCTTGTATTGGGCCACTGAACCAGATGTGCTCGTAGTCTCTGAGTGATGCCTACACCCTTGGGAAGCAGACACACAGAAGATGAGCCTTTTCCAGGTTGCACCTACATACATTCAGGCATTTGATCTGTGTAGAGATCTGTGGTCCCATTGTGTGTGGTCAGGTTGAATTGGCCCAGGTCACTAGACAGGAATATAGACATCCTTTGCCCATAGGTCAGCTCTGAGGACCAGCAGAGTGGCAGAAGCACAACTGGAAGCTCGGTCCATGGAAAATCTGCACTATCCTTATCCTCCTTTTCCAAAGCCTGAGGTATCAGACACAGCAGGACAAGGCATTGCTGTCAAGGTACATAGGATATGATCTCTCAGTGGTAGCTTTTGAGAGTGTGAAATTGAGTTAAGCTGGGAAGTAATCTTTATCGACAAGAATCAAGGTTTCATTTTAGACACAGTATAGGAGGCATTAGCTGGTGAGTTACTGCTCCCATCGCTCAGCTCCATGGAAGTTTGTACTGGCCAGCCCAGTACTGTGAGTCCCATACAGGCCCATCATCCTTCCCCCTCTGGGACAGGTGGGAGGCCTCATAGGGACAGACAGCAAAAGACAGGGTCCTTGCTGTCCCAGAGCCTTCACTTGGATTAGCTTGCCACTTGACACTGGGAGGCAATTCTGGCCTCACTGTCATCTCTCATCCCACATGCCCACAAGCATGCCATGCCAACCTACCATCAACAATACAAGTCTATGGGCTCTGTTGCTGTCAGGGAAGGTGCCAGGCCCATCTGCATCCACGGGGACACAAACAGCCCCAACAGCAGCCACCCCATTCCCCTCCCTCCCACCCTCATTCTCCTTACTGCCCACATGCCGCCCCGGTCTTTTCAGACTTGTGCACAGGAGATGACCCCAGCTGGCAAACATCAGCTGACCCTCCACCTGCCTCAGTGTGACCACTAGGCACCTGCGTTGGTCACTCACTTGGGTGAGTGTGTGTGCACACTTGTTCCCACACAACACACTAACACTGGGTCGGGCTTACACACAGTCACACAGAGCTTTCTCTGCAATTACCACAATGCCCTAGGCACCTTCCTTCCCCAGACATCCTTGAAAATGAGATCACTGAAAAGGGCCCTGTGCCAATGTAATCCTAGCCCTGTCTCCATGCCCACTATCCAACACTCCCCCAGTTTAGACACTCATCACAGGAGAAAGAAGCTTGATGCCCACATGTGAAATGAGGTATCACAAGAGCTGCCTCTACCCATCTGCATTTCACTTGGCATGCTTTGGCTGAATTCTGACATTTCCCCTCCTAGCCAGTCCCAGGCCCAATACTGCCTCTCAGCTCTGTTGCCAGGGGCCGAACACCTTCCTCACCTTTTGTAGGCTTTCACACGTGTGTGTGTGTGTGTGTGTGTGTGTGTGTGTGTGTGTGTGTGTGTTTATCCCATGATCCTCCTCAGTTCCCCTTTCTAAAAGTGGTAGAGTTTTTCTGAGCTCCTGCCAGCAAGCCTCCAGGGAAATGGGTCTTACTTTGCCAAGAGATTCTGCCCATTCCTGGAGAGAAAATGGGATGATGGTTCTCATGATTATGGAGGACATGTACACCATATGGACAGTAACAAAGGGTACTTGTTGCAGATGCCCAGGGGGTATCCACAACCCTTTTGGCCCCATGGAGGCACGGTGCTCCAGCAAACAGGCCCTGTGAGTGACCAGGTGATCCTTGTCCTGCAAGGCTCTCACCGATTTGGTCAGCTGGAACACATCCAGGTCTCACCCAAGTGGACATGTAGGTCTTTGCAGAACCAGCTTTCACTCCTCTTCACCCCTTCACTGGCCTCTCTGTCATCTCTCCTCTTACAAGCCCCCAGGTGCACCCACTCACTCAACTTCCAGCCATCAACCCTGTAAGTCTGTGGGACTTGAAGCTGCCTGGGAAGGTGCCAGGCCCACAAACTACCATGTAACCACAAGTAGCCTCAACAGTTACCACACAGCATTTTCCATCCCCTCCCAACCAATGCTTCTTTCTGGCCTTATGCCACTCCCTGTCTTTTCAGACCTAGCAGTTATATAAACACACGCAAGGAAGGGCTGGCTGCATCTTCCTGTATGAGGCTCCCCCATGGAGTTCGTAGTCTCTGTCCTCCCATATCAGTGGAAACATCTGGAGGTGAGGCTGCAGGTGAAGGCGACTGGCTTGGTGCTGTTCCTTCCAAAGAAGGGATAGCCAGCCTTAGGTACAAACACACACACACACACACACACACACACACACACACACACACACAGGTGAAAGCCATTCAAGGGCAGAATACTGTCTCTTGTATATGGCAGAGACACCAGAAGGAGAATGTGTGTGTGTGGAGGGAGGCAGCATCGTGGAAGGCCTGATGTGGATCCTTTGGGGACTGATCTCCTGAGCTCTGCCGGCACTGCTGTTAGCACTGGCTTGCACCATCTTCCAGCTCCACTGACACCAGAGCAACAGCCATCACCACAAATGCACTGACCACAAGCTTCTGCATGCAGGGAATCTTGCCTAAGGGCTCTTCAGACAGCTCCAGAACTAAGCCCCACCTTGCACCAGCCCCTGCCACACACCTGACTGCCCTCTTACTCATTAATTCTCTGCCTTCTTTCCCATATGATCTACTGTTTCCTTTCTTTCTACTGTTATTATTGTTAATTTCAAGAAAAAACTGGTACACAATGACTTCTCTCTGGTGGAAAAAAGTTCCAATCCGTGGCCCCAAATCATGTTTGAGTTGGTGCAGCCCCTGGCACTGTCTACTAGGAAACACAATCCTTGAACAGTTACCCTTCAGAGGACGTCCCCACTCTTTGCCTCCTTGTTTTTGGCAGTCAAGAAGCTATCCACCTTCCTTATTCTGGATTCCTTACCTTTTTGCTGGTAGCCTGTTATCTGCCCATAATTGTAGGAGTAGTACCTCTGATTTAGGTCACAGGCCTCTGTGTCCCAACAGTAAATGGAACTCAGAACCGAACTCACAGGGCATCTTCCTAAGGTGGCAGGGAATTTTGGAGGACAGGAGTGCAAAGGAAAACACGGAGGGAAGGGCCTACTCCAGTTGTTGCCCAGTCCAATGCAAGGAGAACTACTCTGGAGGGTACATGTTGGGGAGACATCCTGGGGCCCAAAGTTCACATAAAGTCCTATCAGCAGTTCTGTCACACAGGGATTTATGAGGGGGAAAGAGGAAGGGAGAGCCTGTTTGTCTAAAGATATGGCCAGCCCATGTCTTATCTTCTGCTGATGACCTCACATGAACAGTTGGAACTAACACACACACAAGCCCCTACAAAACAACTAGCATGTGTGCAAACCAATGCACACAGTCTTCAGATAGCATTTCTGGCCAGCATCCTGGCAGGTAGGTTGGAAGAAGCTGCTGGCTAGCACTGAAGAGAATGTAGAATGTTGTAGACGGACCACTGGGAGAACTCTCCCTAGATGAATCTGTGCTAGCTTGGAGAACCCATCCAAGCTCTGAAGAAATAGGTCACTCGAATTAATAACAGCGCCAATGCTGGGGTTTCCTGCCACAGGGACTTTTGCACAATTCATCAGGATAGCTTGGCAAGACTACTTACTCCTA
This sequence comes from Dipodomys merriami, assembly GCF_024711535.1. Lineage (NCBI taxonomy): Eukaryota > Metazoa > Chordata > Mammalia > Rodentia > Heteromyidae > Dipodomys > Dipodomys merriami. The sequence goes on from NW_027206374.1 coordinate 98,350, forward strand.
ACAGCACTGGGAAGTCCAAGGGGTTAGAAGGCTCTAGAATGTCCTTGCAGGCAGCACCAATGGATATTTCCAGTCCATGGCTAGCAGGAAATAGTGTGTGAGGGAGGGGAACATTAGATTTTGGAAGGGAGGTGAGGGGGAAGCTGTTGGACAGTCCCAATCTCTGTCAGAGAGACTGCAAGAACCCTAGCAAAAACCTTCCTTTTACTCAACAAAACAGGTATGGATATTTCATTGTGGAAAGCACTGCATCTGGCTTAGACATTCACGTGTGAGCAGAAACAGAGCAAGGAACCTCTGGCACCACCAGACATAAACCTTTTGACCTCCCTGACTGAACCTGACTAACCTGACTGGTTCTCCTGTGGCATGAATTCTGCCAGCCATTGTTTTGCTCACCAATGGATGCCATCCTGCAATGTGTTCCTCATGGGCCTGCTTTCCTAGAGGAAGGTTCATCACATGCCATGTCTACCCTCTGCATTCTCAGTGAAAGACAGGTGGCTTCCTTCAGGGCACTGAAGCAAAGACAAGGTCTTTAATTAGAAAAAAGAAAGAATTTCACAGGAATAAGAACAGGGGGATATTAAGAGTGGCTTTAGTAAGGAGCCATAAATGTCTGTTCCACACCTATATATGCTCCACTCCCATACTGAGTTTTATCACAACATCTAACTCTGTCACATGCAATGTGACAGAGGCGTCCCAGGAAGGAAAGTCCTTCAGAGTATTACCTCCAATTAAACATAAAAAATCCAGAAGAAATGACATGGCTCAAGAGGTAGTCAGTGTCACCCTTCAGGACAAAACCTCCGTGACAGTTACCTGGCCTTGAGTTTAAGCTCTACAACTGGCACTGAAATAATAATAGTAATAATTCTACAGAGATATGACAGATTTGTGGCCATTGGATAAGATGTCCACTCAAATCAGGTGATTGGGATAGTTAATATCTCGGAAAATATTTTTTGGTGGAGTCCTACTTTTCTTATCTTTGTGGCCAGGTGATCCTTGCTCTAAGTTTAGCAGTCCCATTACTTTGTTGGTTTCCATTCTGTGGTTGCTGGTGGCAACTTCAGTCTGAAAGAATTACAGCCCTGCATGCCCCTGTGGAAAACATTGGAGACCATACGAAGCCTTTACCAGCTTGTTAGCATCAGACAAAGTGTTGGCACAATCATCATCTCATGCTGAACCAGACAGTCATGACGCAGAGAAGCCATGCTGCTGAAAGGAAAACCTCCCCTTCCTACTGCTTTAACTCATGCCAACGTGCACTTACTTTTCATAATGTCACCCATTCAATACTGCCATACACATGCAATCACACTGTGCATGACTGTGAGGGACAGCACTGCAGGGACTGCTGATTTCACTGTATCTTGTTCCTTCGTTTTTCCTAGTACTACCCCAGCAAGGGGTAGGAAAACAACCACTGGGCCAAAGAGAAGCTGCACTTATAGGCTATTTTTCTAGAGTGGGTGTACCATTTGCACTCTGCTGCCATTGGATGAAATGTCTGAATCTCTCTGATCTTAACTAATATCACTATAACAAACATTGTTAGTGCAAATTTTTGTGAGGTCTGAGGTTACACCTCCAGTGTGCTTCAAATAGGTAATGGCATCCAAAACCCTGCCATGTGTTTGTCATCTATATTTGATGGTGGTCAAAGCTGACCGTACAAGTCTTTTGCTCACATTTCAGTTAGGTTGTATTTCTGTGTTCTGACCATGGATTTGTGAGCCATGTTCCAGAACATTTTACCGGACTGCGTAAGGTGACAAAATCAGAAAAAGGTGAAGGTTGCTCAGAGTCTAAATTTTTCAAGGACAAAGCTGAGATTCAAACATGGGCAGTGCGTGCTTGACACCATCGTGAGCAGTTGCTCACCACAATCATCACTGTGGGCATAGATGGACAGCCATTCAGAGGCACAGGTACCTCCTAGCATTATTAATTATGGGTACCTGTGACTGGTCTAGCTGATCTGAGGACAGCTAAGGAATACTTTAACTCACACACTAATGGGCTAATAAAAGTGACAAGGTTTCATTATGCTACAAGGTATTTTATACTCTGGATTCAATACTTTGGACAAGGAGCACTAAATTGTGACTGTATCACTTTTTGGGAGGCAGCAGGGGAAGCAAGTGAACAATCTCTGAAATGTGAAAGGTCATGAGCTACCACCTCCTATCCACATCCTAAGGCCCCTTTGCTAGACAAGAATGCATCTCCTCCCTAAAAGCATCCCCAGAAGAATGGCCCAGTATGGACCTAAGGAGGTTCTGTAAGCATCCAAAGAAAACCAGGTTTCAAGTGACTCAGTGGCAACAATAGATTTGCCAACCAACTGCCACCATTAGGAGGTCAGAGTGAGTTTACTTTGTGGCTTGGGTAGTAGGAATTGGAGGCTGACTTGATGGGTCTTCTGAAGAACCCTGCAGGATTAAATAAAGTGGCCAAGCAGATTGACACGCCACAGTACCTGTGCCCACATCACACAGTAGCTTATCACTAGGTGGTTCTACAGACTACCTGACAGTGCACAGAGGAAGGCTGCATAGCCAATGCTCAGGATACACTGACCAAAGATTATTGCTGAGGAACAGAAATGAGCAGAACAGGCTCAGCTCCTCAGTAACCTGGACTCTCCCATTGGGTGAAGCACAAAAACTCTGAAGACATACAGGCCTGTGTTCAAGTCCTATTTCTAACACATTGGAGCAGATTAAGCCAGAGCTCAAGTTCTTCTGGTACAAAGCTGTGATAATATCCTTGTCTGTTAGGGAGAAGTCACATGTTGCTTGTTATACTCCAAGCTCAGTGGTAAAGGAAGCACATGTCCACAGACACAGATAGCTCTCATTCACTCATTGCCAATCTGGACACAGGTGACAATGCTGAACCCCAGAACCCAGACTGGTCATAAGAGGCCCTAATCCCTTCACCAACTTGGCAAAGTGAGACCTGTATTTCCAGCAAAGCAGAGGAACCACAAATTGCAGAGTCTCTGGAATTCCAGCACAAACTTCTTAATCCTGGTTCTTCACAATCTCTATAAGCGTAGTGCCCATCCCTCATGGTCACTATGTTGACTGAGTGTGGCTGAAGGCTCAGCCAATGCCAGAGGTAAAGGCAGCTTTCGGGGTATGCACAGAGTGCCTAGTGCCTGGGCCTCCAAACATTAGTGAGAACTAAGAGCAGAAATCCTGTGGTCAGGCCTCCTGAGCCCCATGCAGAACAGCAGCTGAACAACTGCCTTATCTTCAGCCACAGAACCAGGGGGACTGTTATCAGACTCAGCCAAAACACACAGGCTCAGAGTTGCAAAAGAACAAAGTTTCTGAACACTATAATCAAATTCCACTCAGAAGTGAACTGGAGGGAGACACATTCATCTACAAATACTGATAGATGGTAACCTGCCTCTATAAAACCTTAAAAGAGTCAAAAGATGGGGAAGATAAGGAGTAACAGCTTTCCCTGATAACCCTATAAGGGAAATGCATGCAAATACATGCTCCTTCTGAATAACTTCCTACTGACACTCTGCAATCACTTTGCTTATCATGGAAAAAGTTACCTTGCTGCCTAGCCAGCCAAAGTCCTTCTTATCCATCCACTAAGGCTCAGTCGTAGAGTGCTTAGAGTGCAGAAGGCACTGGGTCCAAGCCCCAGCATTTTTCACACACAGAAACACCACCACTATATTGTGACACATGATCCTGATCAAGGGCTGTCAAAAACCAGATCCACAATCTTACAAACAGCCATAAAGAAAACATTCTGTTTGTTCTGAGATAAGGACATTTAATTGAATATTAATATGGCCCATCCCCTCTCCTGCTATTGAGAATGACTCAGGAAGTTTGCTGTTTCTAGGACACCAGCCCAAGCAGAAGCAGCACAAGCTTCATCAGCAGGTCCAACCTCTAGCTCCACAGAACCAAGAACATTATGCAAGACAGTCAATTCAGTCAACACTACTTCAGGATGTGTTTCATCGGTAACACAGGTCAAGCCATAGAGATCACAATGGCAGAAAACTCAACAACATCCACTTATGGCTGTTGGTAATACTCTGGTAAAAGAACTGCTCTTACAAAAGACTTAATGGCCTTTGGATGAGGCTCCATCAATGCTTGATACAGGATGCATGGTGTACTTCCCCTCCCTTGTTCACCCACAGCTCAGTGTGTGTAGTGCAGTGACTACACAAAGACAGCTGGGAGCCCAGATTACACAGGCACCATACAAATTCTAAGGAAGAGACCTTTCAAGACCCACACCCACTGCATCTGGGACAGACACCAAGTCACTGAGTCAGCAAGCCCAGCAAGCAGCAGGCATTCAGCAAACTGGGTCACAATGAAGGAAAATGGTAACATCTGAAAGAGTGTGCCCCAAGACCACTGATATTCTATGGGACCAGAGTACAATGGGCAGTGGGCAACATTTGCCTTCCAAACATCAACTTCCTAAAATCTGCAGGATACTGTCTGCACCCCTCCCCTCTATGTTGAGAGATCACTGTGCTAAGATTGTGCTGCAAATCTTCTTGTAGCCCTGATTAAAACTGAAAAATACTGAAGAGGAAGAAGAGGAACAGCCAGCAGGTGGCATGTGAACTACAGGGGAGCCAAGAAAGAATAGCAGAGGCCTATTTACAATGACATGAACAAACAATGAAATGAGAAGGCAAAATCAACAGCTTATCAGGAGCAGGAGAAAAAGACACCCAATTGGCAGGAGTCAGGCAGCTGGCCCACACTGCCATAGAACCATAATCTGCTCCCACAGGAAAACCCTTTGCAGCTGCCAGCACTGCCTGCCAGCCAGCCTGACACCATACTGTGCATTCTACCCTTCAGCCTCTAATCCATTTCACCCAAATTTCTGCTCAGATGCCCTTATAAGATCCCTAGGGCTGGGTGCTGGTGGCTCACACCTGTAATCCTAGCTACTTAGGAGGGTAAGATCTGAGGATCACAGTTCAAAGCCAGCCTGGGCAGGAAAGTCCGTGAGACACCTATCTCCAATTAGCTACTAGAAAACTAGAAGTGGCACAGTGGCTCAAATGATAGATCACTCGCCTTGAGCTGAAGATTACAGGGACAGGCATAGGACCAGAGTTCAAGCCCCATGACCTACAATAATAAGTAAATAAATAAATAAGTATATAAATAAATAAATAAGATCCCTAGGAACATAGCTCTTTGGCCTTACCAGGTCTCCTAGCCCCATGAATGGGATACTGACCTGCCACCCAAGACCAGCACAGCCAACCCAGGACACTAGGGCCAAGAGCAATGTAATGAATCCAACTACTAAGAGCAAGGATCCTCATCCTGGATGCCTGGCTAGTTCCACTTCAGTGTCTGACAGCTGTTGGGTACCTCATGCTCATTGGTCACCCTACTTGTCACAGAGTCCATGTGCACCAGGAGCCACACAGAGCAATGAGCCACAGCCATGTGAAGTCAGAACTTAAATGACCAGCACACAGAGTATAAAATAAAACCCACCTTGGAAAAACACACAGAATCAGGCAGGGGAGGTTCTGGGGACCTCACTTTAGACACCAGAGATGCCAGTGAATAGAGCTCATGGTGACTGCTTGCCCACAGAGAGTAAAACATTGGGTATGTCCACAGGACACACTGAGCTCACGTTTCCTCCCAGGGTGGTTGCATCAAATCTGGGTGCCCAGGAGTCCTGAGACAGGGCAGAGAAAAGGAGTGACAGGGACAAGCCTGCTGCTGGAGCCTTCACTCCCCAACTTCTCCCTAAAGAAAAAGCATGAGCTATTGAATCTACACTTGTGACCCCGCAGAGGCTATACAACCATGCATATCATGCAGATCTCTGGTCCACGGGGATCTATGGTCAGACAGCGATCTGTTACTTGTCACAGCAGTTAGTACAGAAAGTACCTCACTTTAAGCACACACTTTTCCTTTCTCTTGATAGTGCATTCTGTTTCATACAGTAAAATGAAGAGCAACGCCAGGCTCTCCTACCAAATCACTTCTCATGCCATTCCATCCAACAGTATGTTGAAAGTGAAAAAAGCAATCTTCATCATTTTTAAAGCAAACTGATGTTATTATGTCCAACATAACCAGCTAATTCTTTTTTTGGGGAGGGGTCCAGTCGTGGGGACTGAACTCTGGGCCTGGGCGCTGTCCCTCAGCTCTTCAGCTCAAGGCTAGCGCTCTACCACTTGAGCCACAGCGCCATTTCCAGCTTTTTTCTTTCTGCTTAAGTGGAGCTGAGAAACCGAACCCAGGGCCTCAGGCATGCAAGGCAAGAGCTCTACCACTGAGCCACCTTCCCAGCCCCAGCTAATTATTTAGTTTATTTTTTATAATTATCTTTAAGTAGTTGTACAAAGAAGTTCCCATTCTACAAAATAGTATATGAGTACAAAGTGTCTGACAACATTGTCACTCTCTTAACCCATCCCTTCTCTCACATTTTTTATTTAATTGTGATTAGGTGATTACATAAATTTCACATATTTACAGTATTGTGAAATAGTGATATTTAGAGTCATGATCACATTTTAACTTTCACAAGGCAAATTGTCATTATCATGGTTTATATAGTTTGTGAATTCTATGAGCTTTGACAATACAAGTTATTTTTTCCACATCTGGTGATGTCTACATTTCTTTCTTTTTGCTTATTGTAGGATGTTTCCACTTATTCTGTTCCTCTTCCTGGCTTCCCTCTGTGTGTGTGTATATCTATCATATATATAGTCAAGAAAATGGAGTCATTTAGCAATGACATCACAAAATGGTTGGCTGTCCTTTGTTTCTTGAGTCCTGTTACTTTGCCATATCTTCTTCCATTTGGCTTTATCATCAACATATGAGGGAGACCATGTACCATTTCTCTCTTTGTTCTTGGCTTATTTTGCTCAAAATAATCTGCTCTAGTTCCATCCATTTCCCTGCAAATGTCATTATTTTGTCCTTTCTAATGACTGAATAATATTCCATTGTATATAAGTACCACAATTTTTGGGTGCACTTATCAGTAATGGGGAATCTGAGTTGTTTCCAAATCTTGGCTATTGTGAACAGTGCTGCAATAAACATGGAGGTGCATGTGTCTTTGTATACTGGTTCCTGTTGCTCAGGGTAGATGCCTAGGAGTGGTATAGCTGGGTTATAGGGGAGGTCTATATTTAGCTTTCTGAGGTACCTCCAGACTATTTTCCAAAGTGATTGTATTAGTATACATTCCAACCAGCAATGCAGTAGGGTTCCTTTTTCTTCCACATCCCCTCCAACATTTGTCGTTGGCTGACATTAGGATGTGGACCATTCTGACTGGGGTAAGGCGGTGTCTCAGTGTTGTTTTTATTTGCATTTCCTTTACAGCCAGGGATGATGAACATTTCCTCATAACCAGCTAATTCTAAGAGCCAAGTGATATAAGAGAGCAAAGGAAAGGGTAACACTGTCCAAAAAGAAATGATTCCCTGATTTCTGTAAGTATAAACCCTCTGAACATCACCTTTATATATTTTTTTTAATTTTTATTCATGGGGCCTGACCACTGTCCAGGAGCTTTGTTCCTGAATGCAAGTGGCTCTATAACTTTGAACCACTGTGCCCCTTCCAGTTTGCTGGTGGTTAGTTGAAGATAAGAGTCTCACAGACTTTCTTACCTGAGACGGCTTTGAAACATAATTCACTCTCAGCCTGCTGAGCAGCTAGGATGACAGGCATAGCCACTGTAATGCGGCTCAATTTTTAAAAGTCTTTAATACTTAAAACCAAGAAATGTACTCATTACTTGACTTAGGAAACAGTAACCTCTCTGTGTATCACCTTTGTCATAACAACAACAAATAATAATAAAATAAATTATTAAACCACTATCTCCACATGAGAAAGAGCCCGTGGCCTGACAAGCAATGGCAAGAAGGGTGGGTCTGAGCTCTCTTCACAGACCTGCCTGTCCACAGGTCGGTCTGTGCAGGGCTCTCCTTCTCACCATGGTCAGGCAGCATTTACTCTATGGCTCTGAAGGAGCCTGATCATACAGAGTGATCCTCCACACCAGGTCCTCCAAGGAGTCAGGAATAAATGTGAGGCACCCCATGAGTGTCAAAGGTTAAAACGCAGTATTGGCAAAGCACTTGCTGTCCAGAAAAAAAAAAAGAGGCTGAATGCTCAGAGCAAGCAGGGACACAAGAACCAGGAAGCCAACAAGCAGGTACTAGAGATGAAACTCTCCGGAGCCCTCAAGTGCCACTTACCACTTGTGATAGAAACATGGGTCATTTCCACCAGACTCCAGCCCCCAACCACTGGCTCAGACCAGAGCCAGTGAAGCACAGCCATCCCCCAAGACTTGCAAGTGTTATCACGTTACACACGCATACGGAGGTGAGACTAGATAGGCCCTAAGGTCCAAAAGAGTAATATTTCCAAAGGACTGAGTTGGATCTCAGACCCTTTCATTAATTCTTGCAAGAGCTAATATAGATGACCGGCCTTTTTCCTCCTCCAGCTTCCTGTGAGGGGGGTGATATCTCTGCCCACATGAGGCTCTTTCCAACCCCAGGAAGTCCCAACCATAGCTAAGGTGATTTCAGCAACAGGCTCTTTTTATCTCCAGAACTGTTAGCTAAAGCAACCTCTTCTTTAAGAAGTATCCAGCCTCTAATACCTTATCCTGTTAATGAGATACTAAGAGATCCTGAGGGTTACACAGTTTCCTCTCAATGGCCCAATGAGTCCCCATGGATGCCCTGAGTGAACATCTACCTGGTAGTGATATCACAGTGCCCGTGTGCTCCCTCAGTGACAGCTCCCATAGTTGAAGCTCCACCACAAATCCACAAAGGTCTTCTGGAGTCCTGAGAGAGGAAGAAGACTGAACACAGTCCCATGTACCCCTGGAAATGGACTTAATCCTGCACCCAAGATACAGGGCAAAAATCATACCAGCCACTGACTACTCAAGAGACCAGGACAAGTCACACATCGAGCTTTTACACCAGTAGGGTCAAAACACAGCCTCCACAAGCTACACACTGGTTCCAACCCAGTTCCTCAACTACACAAGGTTACTTTCATGAAGTCAGTTTATCCACCTGGAAAACCAAGAGACAGCACATAGCAAATAGTGTCACTTGCCCAAAAACATACCAGTCATGAGGCAGTACTGGGCAGAACTTAGCTCCTTCCTAGATTTAACAAAACATTCTGTGCAATAGCACAGGGAGGAATAGTACAAAGAAGCCTGTGAATGAGCTGCTCCATGCAAACCACTCACATCTTCCTCATTATTTCCATCCGGCTATGAGGAAACTGGGGCTTCAAGATATGTTTGGTGATGTAACATCCCCTCCATCCATGAATGTAAGCACATTCAGTGCAGACCTCACCTTCTGACTACTGCTGCAGGAAGACATGTACCCAGAGCATCATACATTGAAGAGTGGTGCGAGCGTCCCAGACACACCTATGGGCTTGTGGCATGGTACTGGTGGGTGGCACACAAGTTTGAGGCTGAGGATGAATTCTGCTCGTCATCACCTGTCAAAGCAGTGAGCACAGGGCACACAAAAGGAATGTGCAGGCAGAGCTATGTAGTGTGAGGTGCCCACAGCCTCAGCCCTGTCCCTGTTAAGGCACCCATGGCAGCACTGACTGGGTGGAAGCAAGCTTTGCACTTGTCACTCTGCAAGGAGAGTCCTAAATCACACTATAGGACTGCACTGAGGCCATCCTCCTAATCCTCCTCCCTGCATGTGGACTCTGCTGATGTCTTTAGGATGACAGCAAGCACCCCAGGATGATCTCAGGTAGGCAGTACTAGCATACAACTGAAAGACCATTCATTTTTCTAAGGAGCTCTAGGTTCCCATGGGCAGGGCCCTTGCCAGCACTGATACAAAGGAGCCACCCCAACCCACTGTCAGATTCATGCTGCTGTGGAGCCACTCTGGCCTCTTCTAATTCCTATGCGGAAGCACTAACTCTGTAGGAGGGTTTTTGAGGTGAGTAGGGTAGGTGTGAGGCCAGAAAGGTAATGTGCGCTTTGGAAAGTTAATGCACTCACCACACACTTCTCAGGCCAGCACAAATCTGGACAGCAGAACACAAGGAAAAGGACATATAGAAAAGGAATAGGGGGTAAAGTTCAAGAAGCCCTGGTAGTCATAAATTAGGTTCAGCTCTGCCAAAGAGAGCACAACACTCAGCTTTCAGTGGTCCATCCTAAACACTGAGCTCTGCTGGAGAACAGGGGATTCCTTAGTTGCTGATAATCCTGGAAGATGAATACACAATCATAACCCAAACCACAATGCAAACCACAGACCTGGGTCCAGCATTCCTCCAAAAGGGAAGAAGATTTACTTTCTCAATGCCTACTGACCTGAGTGTGGGTAAAGCTACTCAGAGATGCTTACCCAGGACACTGCAGGGTTTAGACAGAGTAATACCAAGTGCAATTACAGACTACAAATATTAGCAGTGTCCACCTTGAAACCAGCACTTCACAAGTACAAAATAGAAGTAGTTGGGCTTCAAAACCCTTGAGCACAAACACAAATGACAAAAAACAAACACAAACACATATCATTATGAGGAAGGGCAAATGATTGGTATCGCATCTACCTTATACTGAGGACTGCTAAAATTCATCATCACCAAGCTATTCACGATATGAGGAGTTGAAAGAAAGTGAGACTAAGAGAAATGACTCCTACTTCAGAAATTTGTCTTATGGAATGCAGCTTCACACAGACGTCAGGGCACTGCAGCTTCCCAGGGTAGAACCTACTTGAAAATTTATGTCAGGGTCCCCTATCTTAATATGAACACACTATACTTTAAATTCTCCTCTGGGCCAGCTATGAGACCACAATGATTAATTCTCACCAATTAATGAGACTTGGTATATCTTAGCGATGGTAAATAATTCTGCAATAAACATAGTTGTGCTGGTAGCTTTAGTATGGTCTTGCTTTTGATCATTTTGGTAAATGCCCAAGAGTGGGATTGCTGGGTCATAGGGGAGCTCTATGTGGAGTCTTTTGAGGAACCTCCATACTACTTTCCAAAGTGGTTGAACAAGTTTACACTCTCACCAACAATGGACTAAGGTTCCCTTCTGTCTACATCCCCTCCAGCATCTTGCTTCTAGCTTCTAACTGGGGTGAGATGGTATCTCAATGTTGTGTTGATTTGCATTTCTTTTATGGCTAGTGAGGTTGAGCATTTCTTCATGTGTCTATTGGCCATCCTTATTTGTTGTTGCTTTCTATGTCCCTCCCCCATGGTATAACCCCTGCCTTCACTGTATTTGATGTTGTTATAATTTGTGGAGGGGAAGGAAAAGAACAAAAAATTTTAATATGGATACAGGGGGATCCATTACAACAATGAGATGTACAAGATGTTATGTCGAAAAACAAACTTTACAACTTTGACTGGGGTTGGTGGTGGTGGTGGTGGTGGTGATGGTGTGGAGAGGGGCCGGTGGGAGGAGAAAGAAAGGGATGGGAAGGGAACACAAAGGAGAAAGCAACAATGCTTGATAAGAAATGTACTCATTATCTTGCCCATGTAATTGTAACCCCTCTGTATGGTATTCTCACAATAAAAAATAACACTTCGCAGCTCTGACCAAGGAAACACAACTTACAAAGCCAGCCCATTGAAAATTACGAAGGATTCCTGAAAAATAATGAAATGATGGTAGAGAGTGCATTGTCAGGAACTGGAAGGTTTATGGTAAATGACAATTATCCCCAAACTGACCTATAAATTGAATATAATTCCAGTAAACATCACAAGGCATTTTGTAGATATCAATGACCTATTTCTAAAATATATTTTAAAAAGCAAAGGAATCTTTAACAGCAGGACAATCTTAAAAACATATTTAGGACACTGTCACTACTACCATTTTTAAAGTCAATGTAGTGTTAGGGGATGTGTCTCAAGTGGTAATATGCTTGCCTAACAGAACGGGGATAAGTTAAAACCCCAGTTACACACACACACACACACACACACACACACACACACACACACACACACACACACACACACACACACACAATTGCATCTCTACCAGTTAGCACCAAAAGAATATGGAAGACTAGCTCAAAGCTAGATATTTAAAAACAGAAAAAGAAACAGACCAATATGTATACAGCAGATTTATTTGACAAAAGCGACAAATATATTTAAGCTATTCAAAGGATTGAAATTTTCAAGAATACTAACACAACAAATTTGGGGGGACAAGATGGCCCTTCATCCTACCCTCATGAAACAGGTATGATGGATCATAAATCTGTACATAAGAAGTAAAATTACGAAGCTTCAGAAAGAAAATACACTTGCAACCTCAAAAATAATTGTTTCTCTTTTTGCCGTAATAAGGTTAGAAATCACACTTTCTAATCAGGTACTCGTCAACTGGTGGCACCCTTCCTGTCCAAACAGACGCTTGTTTTGTTCTCCTTCTGACATCATGTCTCTTCTGGTCCAAGATAAAAGCCACCGGGAAAATAGAAAGTCCTCCCTATCCCCAGTATGCATAAAAATCATATGCCAGGGACCAGTTAGGTCCCATGAACATCCCTGCAACAGTTGTGATCCATAACCCAGACCTTCTCCACATCCGACTCCAACAGGGTAAATTCCTTCTAAGTCTACAGGGGACCACCATTCTTAATTATACTCAATTCCAATATGCCAATCATTGACATAAAATGAACTATTGCTTTCATATAGACCACATATATTCTCCTATATGCTTTAAAACATCTGTAGTTTACATATACCAAACATTATTTTTTAAGGGATCATAACAACAATCACAAAAAAAGGTCTGTACATATCAGCACAGTTCCAAGCAACTTTTTGGAATAACTCTGAATTGCATTCTTTGGACCCAGAGATACAGAACTTAATAAGACAAAAGAACAATCGTATGAAATTAAAAGTTCCATTTATAATTTGATGGTGTTAATTCAGCCCAGTAATAAGTAATAAGTCAGAAATAGGATTATAATGAAATAATAGGCCCTAGCTAGCATATGAAGCCCTGGATTCAAGAAGGAACATAAGAAAAAAGGAAGGCAAGGCCAGACAAAGGCAAGGGCATGGGCAAGGACAAGGGCAAGGTCAATGCCAAGGCAAATACAAGGACAAGGTAAGGACAAGAGCAAGGACAAGGGCACGGGCAAGGATAAGGGCAAGGGCAAGGCAAGGGCAAGGGCAAGAACAGGGACAGGGACAAGGACAAGGGCCAGGACAAGGACAAGGACAATGGCAAGGGCAAGGAGAGTGCAAGGACAAGGACAAGGGCAAGGGCAAGGACAAGGACAAAGACAAGAACAAGGACAAGGACAGGGACAAGGAGAAGGACAAGGGCAAGGACAAGGACAGGGACAAGGACAAGGACAAGTATAAGGGCAAGGACAAGGGCAAGGACAAGGACAAGGGCAAGGACAAGGATAAAGGCAAGCATGGGCGAGGACTAGGGCAAGCACAAGGGGAAACAAGGGCAAGGATATGGACAGCGACAAGGATAGGGACAAGGACAAGGGCAAATACAAGGACAGGGACAAGGACAAAGACAAGGGCAAGGGCAAGGACAAGGGCAAGGACAAAGACAAGAACAAGGACAAGTACAGGGACAAGGAGAAGGACGAGGGCAAGGACAAGGACAGGGACAAGGACAAGTATAAGGGCAAGGACAAGGACAAGGGCAAGGACAAGGATAAGGGCAAGCATGGGCAAGGACTAGGGCAAGCACAAGGGAAAACAAGGTCAAGGACATGGACAGCGACAAGGACAGGGACAGGGACAAGGACAAGGGCAAAGACAAGGACAGGGACAAGGACAAAGACAAGGGCAAGGGCAAGGACAAGGACAAGGGCAAGGACAAGAACAAGACTCAGAGTTTGGAGTGCCTATATACCAAGAGTAATGCCCTGGGTTCAAACCCCAGTACTGCCAAAAAATAAATTTAAAATAAGTGATCGGGGCACCCCATAATCCAATCCCTAGGGAAAATGAGTGGCTGAAGGCCAGCTGGCCAATTCTTACAGAATCCCGGGCCAAGTGGCTATGATGCAGACCGGGTTTCTGGGCAGCCCAGGGCAAGGATTCAGTTGGGCTGACCTCAGGCCAGCCCAGTGCACTTTGATATCATTGAGTCCTCCTCTCCCCCGCCTGCCCTCTACCATTTTCCCCACCCCCCTGCCCTCTCTCTCTGGCCTACCTGTCCCCCTCCAGCCCTCTGCTATCCTCCACGACCCCTCATGTCCTCGTCCTCTTCACGTCCCATCTCCCCATCCCCCACTTGTCCCCTTCCTGCCCCCCCATTCCCCTCTGCCTCCCTACCTTTCCCCCTACACTCCCCCTCGTCTCCCCTCCTGTCCCCCTCCTGTCCCCTCCTCATCCCCTCCTCTCCCCCTACAGTCCCACTAGCGTCCCACCTGCTCCCCTCCCCTTCCTTCATCCCCCTCCCCGGCAACCCCTGACCCTTCCTCCCTTGGCCGTCCCATCCACCCTGCTCCATCAAAGGTCGCCGTGGATCTCTGGCCTTGCTGCCAGCTTGCTGGCCAGCTGAGGTCTGGAGGGAGCAGGACTTGAACAGAAGGAAGCACCCGGTGCTGGCCACCCTGGCTTGATCCAGAGACCCTGGGGCGCCCCTAGACGGGACTCGAAGTGTTAGAGTGTTAGAAGCAGACTGGGTCCAGAAACAAGTCGGAACCAGGGCCAAAGTCGGACTAGGGGCTGAGTCTGTCCGGGATCTCAGAGCAGCCTAGGACCAAGGGCTGGGATCCAGACCCGGATCAGGCCAGGGACCGCCTGGGGCGGTCCTTGGGCTGGCCCCTGGCACCTCCTGGCAGGGCTCACCATGGCTGCTCCAGGGCTGACGCCTCCCTCCCTGGCCTCTCTGGGCAATGCCCCTCCTGTCAAAGCTCACCTCTGAGGCCACTCCTGGCTTGGCACCTCTGGAAAGAGCTCACCTCCGTGGCTGCTCCCAGCTGGGGGCCCTCATACTCATGGCTCCCTGCAGCCCTCACCTCAGAGGCCAATCCCTGGCCGGGATCCCGGCTCCCAGCTCTGGGCAGTGCTCACCTCAGCAGCCACTCTGGGCTCCAGGATTCTGGCTGGGCTCACCTCAGTACATGCGGATACACCGGGGCCCCATCCACGGGTCTCAGGATTCACTCTTGTGCCCCAGACTCAAACAAATGGCCAGAAAAGATGGATTCTCTGTTCTACAGTAGTATGGCAAAGCCTCTCCAGCCACCAGATGAATGAGGTCTGCCAGGGTGGGCCCATGAACCTAAGACAAACCCTGGGCCCTGAGGCCCTGCCTTGGGTGTTCCCGCCAGATGCTCTGGGGAGGCAAGGAGAAAGGATGGGCAGAGGGCGGCCAGGGCCCGGGGCTGGTAGGAGGTAGGAGCCACCTGGGGTCCTGGGGACCAGAGCAGGTTGGAGGATTTGAAGGATGTGAACAGTCACCCGCCAAGGGGCCATTAGGCCACTTCCGGTTTCTTTAACTGTGGTGGACAATGTTCTACCGACATGGGTGTGTCTACCCCTGCCTTCACCTGTTGGCATGCACTGGGATCTAGCGGTGCACACCATCTCCCCACACTGCCACTCTGCAAACTTTAGGGACATGCTAAGCACATCACTTCTTAGAACCTAGCACAATCAGCCCTGTTTGTTTTTGTCACTTTAATAACTAGTGATTTTGATCCACAGTTCCCTAATTACTGGTATTGGGCATCTTCTCCCTGTACCTCTCATGATATCCACAGGGCCTTTTGTGACCTGTCAGAAGTATTTTGCCCAATTTTTATCATGTTAGTTATTGTTACTTTCAAATAGTTTTAGAGAAGAGTTTTGACTTAACAAGTCCATTTATGTGCACAGCACATCTTGTACAATCATTTCCCTTCCTCCACCTATCCCAGTTGGGATAGGTATGAGTATATTGAGATTCCATGGCATAACCCCATCAAAAAGCTAACAGTTGAATAAAAGTGAGTATCTGGAAACTGAAATTTGTCTTGACTAGAGGATGTGGTTGCTAATTGGAGGGGAAGTGAATGGAGATAAGAATGGTGGGAAAATGTACACATCAGCCTTGCCTCCATTTTCAGCTTCATAGGGATCCACTGCCCTGTCCTCTGTGTGTCATCTGGGCCTCAGATGGAAACTAAATGGACCATCATGTATTTCAGAAGAGATGTATGCATAATGGGTAGGAAGAGCTAGATAAAACATTTCTTAGTATCTTCTGACCTCCATGCTCCATGTTTTGTACACTTTTCCTTTACCCAGGAAATTTCTGGCACCTGGGTGTGTTTTTCTCTGCTGAGCACCAAAGCATCCCTTCAGGAAAAGATTTGCTAAAATTCTTTGCACTTTGGTGTGACTGGCTTCTGCTACCTCTGAAGACAGTACTCCAAGATGAGTCCTAACTTGTACCAAAAGTTTTCTTCTGGAGAGACATTTCTAAACTCGAAACTGAATTGGAGATGATCTTTAAGGGACAGGAAATACTTTCTTTTTGAATCTTCCTAGCATCCAGATTATCAGTGATCAGTCAAAGCCAAAAAATGCATTTTCTTAAGAGTATAGGGTTTGATGCATCATAGGTCCAAGTAAATATAGTGACGACTTTTTCCACACATAAGTAAAATACCAAAAGAAAGATAAAGCTCATAAGCATATATGACATTATCTTTAAAATGTGATACCTAGGCAGTACTCAGAGGCAAGTTTATAGCTCTGAGCTCCTACATTAACAAATTGGAGAGATCTGAAACCAACAATTTAATGAGACATCTGAACCTCCTTGAAAAAGAGCAGCAACATAAACCACAATCCAGTAGACGGAAAGACATAATTAAAATTAAACTAGAATTAATTAGAATCCAAAAAAACTATAGAAAGAATCAACAAAACACAGAGTTGGTTCTTCAAAAAAATTAACAAAATTGACAGACCCTTAGCAAATCTTATCAGAAAAAGAAGAGAACATACCCAAATAAATAAACTCAGAAATGAGAATGGAAACATCCCCATGGAAACAACCAAGATTCAGAACATTATAAGGGAATACTTCTCAAAACTTTATGCTAATAAATTTGCGAACTTGACAGAAATGGACCTTTTCCTAGCAAATATTGACATGCCAAAACTAAACCAAGATGAGTTAAACCAGCTTAGCAGGCCCATATCAAGCACTGAAATAGAAACAGCAAGGAGAGACCTCCAAGCTAAGAAAAGTCGAGGACGAGATGGTTTTACAGAGGAATTCTACAAGGCCTTCAAAGCAGAGCTCACACTAATACTCCTCCAACTCTTCAATGATATTAAAAGAGAAAGTTCATTACCAAACACATTCTATGAAGCCATCATAACCCTCATCCCAAAACCAGGCAGGGACTCATTAAAGAAAAAGAACTATAGACCCATTTCTTTGATGAACATTGATGCAAAATTTCTCAACAAAATTTTGGCCAATCGACTTCAACAATTCATCCAAAAAAATCATACACCACGATCAAACAGGATTCATTTCAGGGATGCAAAGCTGGTTCAATATACGCAAATCAATATTATTCATCACATCAACAGGAGCAAGGATAAGAACCACATGGTTATCTCAATAGATGCAGAAAAAGCATTCGACAAGATCCAACACCCGTTTATAATGAAGGTTTTGCAAAAATTAGGAATCCTTGGAACATTGCTCAATACAATAAAGGCTGAATATGACAAACCTACAGCCAGCATTATACTTAATGGTGAAAAACTAAAGCCATTTCCTCTTAACTCAGGAACAAGACAAGGCTGTCCACTCTCTCCACTTCTCTTCAATCTAGTATTAGAATGCCTAGCTACAGCAATAAGACAAGATGCAAACATAAAGGGGAACCAAATAGGGAAAGAAGAAATAAACTTTTCCCTCTTTGCAGATGACATGATCTTGTTTTTAAACAATCCCATAGACTCAACTCCCAAATTACTCAAGCTTATACAAAACTTTGGCAAAGTAGCAGTATATAAAATTCACTCCCCCAAAATCAATGGCTTTTCTGTATGCCAACAATGAGAAAAGTATGGCTGAAATTAGGAAGTAACTCCATTTGTCATAGCCCCTCAAAAAATAAAATACCTAGGAATTAATTTAACCAAAGAAGTGAAGGACCTCTATGCTGAAAACTTTAAAATCTTGAAAAAGGAAATCAAAACAGAACTTAGAAAATGGCAAAACCTCCCATGCTCATGGATTGGCAAGATTAACATCGTGAAAATGGCAATACTTCCCAAGGCTATCTACAAATTCAATGTGATACCTATCAAAATTCCAACCTCATTCTTCAAGGAAATAGAAGATGCAATCCAAAAATTCATATGGAACAATAAAAGACCCCGAGTAGCAAAAATGCTCCTCAATGGAAAGAACACTGCTGGTGGAATATCAATACCAAATTTCAAACTCTACTATAAAGCCATAGTAATCAAAAGAGCTTTGTACTGGCATAAGAACAGACCTCAGGACCAATGGAATAGAATTGAAAACCCTGAAATGAACCTACAGACCTATAGCCAAGTAATCTTCGATAAGGGAGCTAAAATAATAGAATGGAAGAAAGACAGCCTCTTCAGGAAATGGTGCTGGAAAAATTGGTTAACTACTTGTAGAAAACTAAAACTAGATCCTTATATATCACCCTGCACCAGAATCAACTCCAAATGGTTCAAAGACCTCGGAGTCAAAGCAGACACTCTGAAAATATTACAGGACGGAATAGGAGAAACCCTAGGTCTCCTTGGCTCAAGCCGAAATTTTCTTAATAGAGACCCGGAAACACAACAAATCAAAGAAAGGTTGGACAAATGGGATTGCATGAAGTGGCAGAGCTTCTGCATGGCAAAAGACATAGCTAGCAAGATCAATAGAAAGCCCACAGATTGGGAGAAGATCTTCACTAGCCATACAATGGACAAGGGTCTCATATCAAGAATATACTTGGAACTCAAAAAATTAAATCCCCCAACAACAAATTCTCAAAGAAACAACTGCCCAATAAATAAGTGGGCTAAAGTCTTGAAGAGAAACTTCTCTGAAGAAGAAATAAGGATGGCCAATAGACACATGAAGAAATGCTCAACCTCCCTAGCCATAAAAGAAATGCAAATCAAAACAACATTGAGATACCAACTCACCCAAGTTAGAATGTCTATAATTAAGAATTCTAACAACAACAGATATTGGAGGGGATGTAGACAGAAGGGATCCTTACTTCATTATTGGTGGATTGTAAACTTGGTCAACCACTTTGGAAAGCAGGATGGAGGTCCCTGAAAAGACTTCACATAGAGCTCCCCTATGACCCAGCAATCCCACTTTTGGGAATTTACCCAAATGTTTACAAACAAGACCACACTAAAGCTTCCAGCACAACTATGTTTATTGCAGCATTATTTACCTTAGCTAAGACAGGGAACCAACCCAGATGCCCATCAGTAGATGAATGGATCAAGAAAATGTGATATATATACACCATGGAATTCTATGCCTCCATCAGAAAGAATGACATTTCCCCATTTGTTAGGAAATGGAAAGGCTTGGAAAAAAATATATTAAGTGAAGTAAGCCAAGCCTAAAGGAACATAGGTCCCATGGTTTCCCTTATTTGCAATATCTACTATATGTATGAGTCAAGCAGGAAAGGTCAGATAATGTGATGTTAGGAAAATGAACCCTTAGATATGTATTTAAATGTTTTTTTCTTTCATGCATTTGTTTCTAACTCATTTATAAGATTATTTCTTTGTAGCTTTGTATGTCCCTCCCCAACATTATAACCCCTGCTTTCACTATATTTGATGTTGGTATAATTTGTGAAGGAGATGGGGTGGACCTGATGCAACTATCAGAAGTACAAGTTGTCATGTCAAAAACAAACTTTACAAGTTTGGTGCGGGGGGGGGGAGGGATTGGGAGGGGGGGCGAAGGGGAACCTGGGAAGGCATGTGAAGGGTAAATAAAGGAGGAGACTGCAATGCTTGATAAGAAATGTACTCATTGTCTTGCCCATGTAATTGTAACCCCTCTGTACAATATGTTCACAAAAAAATAACAATTAAAATTTAAAAAATAAAACAAAATGTGATACCTAATGTAGTGCCATATATCTCTATGACCCAGCACTATAGCAATTAAGGTAGGAGAAATGAAAGTTTAAGGCTAGCCTGAGCTGCATAGTAAGACCTCAAATTCAAACAAACAGCCCTTTTAGAAAATTAAGAGGGTTTTAGTTCAAGGGCACACTGTGTATTTGTGATAGAATCACAGGAAAATACCTATGAAAAAGCAAAGAAGAGGCTGAGTAAACATGGAGGCCAAAAAAGGAGTGAGCAATGTAGAGACACTGATGTGCTTGTTGTGAGCATATTTTGAATCGATTACCTTCCATTAGGACTTCCTGCAATGATGGAAGTGTTTTCAGGTTCAGATTCCAGGATGGCCATCCTCAGCCTCACTTGGCCTACTGGGCAAAGAAAATCTGGCTAGTGTGACTAAGCAAGTGGATTTTAATCTTGAGGGATGTGAACTTATTTAGCTACCCAGAACTAGTAGTTTACACATTGTAAACTGTAGTTATAAAAACCATTGCTTTTGCCAACTGCAATTCTAAAAATATTTTGTTAATAAACACTCTTGATAGGGAAATGATAGAACTACCAATATTTCACAGCTTTCAAGATGCAAACAGCTTATTTATTGAAAAGATGATTTCTTTTTTTTCTTTTTTTGTGAAAATATTGTACAGAGGGGTTACAATTACATGGACAAGATAATAACTACATTTCTTATCAAGCATTGTAGCCTCCTCCTTTGTTTCCCCTTCCCATCCCATCCTCTCCCTGCAACCAACCCTCCTGCCCCAGCAAAGTTGTAAAGTTCGTTTTCAACAAAACGACTTGTATGTCTCATTGTTGCAATGGGTCCACCTGTATCCCCATTTAAACGATTTGTTTTTTCCATTCCCCGCCACAAATTATACATCATCAAGTACAGTGAAAGCATGGGTTATACCGTTTGAGAGGAACATACAAAGCAACAAATAAATAAACTTATAAATGTGTTAGAAACAATCGCATGAAAGTAAAAACATTTGGATACATATCTTAGGGTTCATTTCCCTAACATCAACTTATCTGAACTTTTCTATTTGACTCAGACATATACTAGTTATTGCAAATAAGGGAAACCATGGGACCTATGTTTCTTTTGTCCTGGCTTACTTCACTTAATATAATTTTTCCAAGTCTTTCCATTTCCTAAAAAATGGGGCAATGTCATTCTTTCTGATGGAGGCATAGAATTCCATTGTGTATATATATACCATATTTTCTTGATCCATTCATCTACTGATGGGCATCTGGGTTGGTTTCATATCTTAGCTATGGTAAATAAGGCTGCAATAAACCAAGTCGTGCTGGTAGCTTTAGTGTTGTCATGTTTGTGAACATTTGGGTAAATGTCCAAAAGTGGGATTGCTGGGTCATAGGGGAGCTATATGTGGAGTCTTTTGAGGAACCTCCATCCTGCTTTCCAAAGTGGTTGAACAAGTTCACACTCCCACCAACCACTTCTGTCCACATCCCCTCCAACATCTGTTGTTATTAGAGTTCTTGATTATAGCCGTTCTAACTAGGGTGAGCTGGTATCTCAATGTTGTTTTGATTTGCATTACTTTTATGGCTAGAGAGATTGACCATTTCTTCATGTGTCTATTGGCCATCCTTCTTTCCTCTTCAGAGAAGTTTCTCTTTAAGTCTTTAGCCCACTTATTTATTGGGCAGTTGTTTCTTTGAAGATTTGTTGTTGGCGGATTTAATTTTTTGAGTTCCAGGTATATTTTAGATATGAGACCCTTGTCTGTTGTATGGCTAGTGAAGATCTTCTCCCAATCCGTGGGCTTTCTATTGATCTTGCTATGTCCTTTGCCATGCTGAAAACATGATTTCTGACTGACTCATCTCCTGCTCCAACCCATTACCCAGTTTTCATAGCCTTGGTGTCTTTCACTGGTTTCTAGAATGACCCTTCAATACTGGATTTTGGAACAAAGTGGCTGAACTTACCTCTCCAGGAGATAGTTTTCTGCCTGCTCAATGAGAGGACAAAGCAGTGGCATCAAGGCACCCATGTTATTAATGAGCTGCTTTTCCAGGGGTGACAACTCTGTCTGTGAGTGGTGTTGACTCTTAGGAGCATTATTTGATCTTGCATGAAGATCTATTTCCAAACATGCAAGAGATGTGGTTTTCTTCAGTATGCTTGGACTCATACCATTGCTTAGAGAAAAAAAAATACAAGCTGTTAGGTGTCAGAATGCCACACAGGGCAAATAAAGGGTGAATGTATAAAAGGTGTCTTAGAGTGACAAAATCCTGAAGAGGAGAAAAAAGTGTAACAAAAGTTCTGATCTTATCACCCCATTGTTTCCTAGACCAGTGTGATCCTGTCAATCCTTCTTCCAAGTTGGTGAGGGCACAAGAGGGCTTACTGATCTCATAGTAGCTAAACTGGACTATATATGACACACTTGTAATACTGAATATCAACAGGGAAGTCATCAGGCATAAAATTCTGTCTTTAGGGAAGGTGACATTGATGGATTCCACCCACACTTGAAGATAATCTATCAGAATGAAGTTGTCATCCTTGGTCTGCATGGATTTGCTAGAGCTAGAGGAAATCTCTTTCAGGTCATCTGTAACTGATGACCAAGGATCACAGATTGGGGGGGGGGCTCACTATGGACTTGTACAGAATGATGTCATTGTTCAAATCTGTGTACATACTTATCCTGAAAGAATTTGGCTGCATGGAATGTAACTCTTACACAGAGACTCACAACTAGAAAGTGATTCCTACTCGGAGCTTGTGGTCCTTTCTGTAGAAAAATTTGTACCTTCTCAATATCAAAATAAAACCTGAACAGACAACTCTAGGGCTCTCTCATTCCGTGTTTCAGCTCTTTGTCAAGAGCCGTGCCTTTGGCTGCGTGGTGCTTCAGTCTTAGGGCTGCAGACAGAAGGGACACTGTGGGAAGGTCCTGGGGAGAGCGGTGGACATTCGGTGTACTTTCTGATTATGCATGAGAATGGACGAAAAATGCTTGAAGTTCTTTATACTGTACCCAGACCCTTTACCTCATTCCTGTTTGGTTGTTGCCATACACTACAAATGATCAGGAAAATGCCTGCCAAATGAGATGACACAGATGAGTGTACCATACTCCATCGTGGCACGTGCCTTCAAGTGTCCATTTTTATGTTTGACAATAGTCACACTGCCTGTTTTTACCCCTCACCCCCCCCCCACCGCCCGCCTTGTTTCCTGCTAGCTGTGGGGCTTAAACCCAGGGCCTGGGAACTGTCCCTGAGCTTTTCTGCTCCAGGTGAGCACTCTACCTTTTGATCCACAGTGCCACTGGAGATTTTCTGGAGCTTCATGAGAGGCGGGAGGTGTCATGGCTACTGCGTGGCAGCAGCAGAGGTTGGAGGGGAGCGGGCTGAACCTGGTCCCACCCTCCAACAGCCGGGCCATTGGGGAGGAGCCCTCGAGCATCCTGGGATCCCTGGAGCACCCTGGAGCATCCTGGAGACCCCTGG
Organism: Dipodomys merriami; assembly: GCF_024711535.1. Taxonomy (NCBI): domain Eukaryota; kingdom Metazoa; phylum Chordata; class Mammalia; order Rodentia; family Heteromyidae; genus Dipodomys; species Dipodomys merriami. The sequence continues at coordinate 122,073 of NW_027206374.1, forward strand.
AGTATTTCGGGGAGGACTGGGACTGCCGTGCAGGGATGGGCACCTTTAGTGCTGCCTCTTTTGGCCTCCACACCCTCAGAACTTGGAAGCCCGCTGGCCTCTGTGCCCCTGAATCCTGGATGTAGCCTAGCCTCAGCACAGAGCTAGTCTGTCCTGGATGCCTTCACCCTGGGCCCCAAAGCCATTCAGAAAGGGGTCAGGCTGTCCTGCTTGTCCGAGTGCTCATCTGAGCCTTGTCTAGGTCTTTACACTGGCCATTCAGGCCACAGACCCTGGTCCTGCACTGCCCTGGGACCCAGCCACAGATGGCCCGGCCCCTCTGCCTGGTGGACCCCTAGACTGTCATAACCCATAGGCCCTGGTAGTCAGCAGGGGCCTGATAGTTAGCGCAACCCCTGGTCAAGCCTGCTGGAGGGGGCAGGCATCAAGAGGCAAGCATCACTGATCTACAGACTGGGGCCTCACAGACTGATCTTCACACACCCACGCTCGGCACACCTGGCCACTGGACAGAGCTGGACATTGAGGTTCTGACGTCACTGCCCCACCTGGTGCTGCAGGAGGGACATGCAGCTGAAAGGTGCATGTCAGGCCACCAAAAGAGGGTGTGGAGGCTCACATGGCGAGCTGCCTATTGGGATTGGACAGGGGGCAGCTTGGGGGATGAGCATGAATGGTGGCTTGAAACCATTATTGGGGGAAGGCAACAGCCTATTTGGGTATATATAGGCTGAGTGCTCTGAGGTCATGGGAACTTAGGGGGTAAACAGTCCACACGGAGGAGACCAGGAGTTCTGGGGGAGGGGAGTCCAGTGCAGACAGAGACTTGAGGATAACAGGAGTACTGAGGAGAACAGTCCGGAGCAGATTGGGAGTCCCAAGGGGAGGAGTCTGGAGCAGACCTGGAGTCCTGAGGGGAGGAGTGTAAAGGAAAACCCTGAGTTTTGAAGGGAGTAGAGGAGGGAGTAGGGGAAACCTTGTTGCAACACAGCAGGGTGGGCCTGTGGAGGCCATTTGGGGCCTCCTCTGGAGGTCATTTGGGACCTCCTCTGGAGCTCATTCGGGGCCTCCTCTGAAGGTCATTTAGTGCCTTTTCTGGAGGCCATGTGGGACCTCACTCTAGAGAGGCTTGTGGAGAGGCACCTCCTAGAGCAGAGCAGGGCAGGCCTGTGGAGAATGGAGAGGCCTGCAGTGGAGGAGGACGGGAAAAGCCTTCCCCTTTGGAGTTTCAGAGCTTTGGAGCTTTGGAGGTCTGAGGTTTGGAGGTTTGCAGACCTACTAATTGGTGGTTTGCAGAGCAACTAATAAAGGTGGGAGGGTTGGGGCTGCCCACTGGAGGCTTGGAGGTTTGGTGGTTGAGGCGGCTCTTGGTTCTGGGTATCTAGCCGAGGACAAGGTAGACTCAGGACCCCTTTCTGGTGTAAATAGTGTAAACTAACTTCTTTTGTTCAAATTCACTGTGCCTCTATGGATTGTCTTGCTCTCAGGACGTCATAGGTAGACCTGTTCTGGCACACAGCTTCTGGCTTTGTGCTTTCTGAGGATCTTGCAGGCCCTTGGTCCCTTGCCTGGACTTGTCTAGGTACTAGGATCATCTACGCTGTTTCCACACTCCATTTTGCTCAGGTTCTCCTGAAGTGGTCAGAGTTGCAACTCTGCCTCTAAGGCGTCTGTCCCACTGGGACATCCAGAGGACCCTTCTGCAGGTAGACTTACTAGGGGACTAGCACAGCTGGATTGTCATTGGAGGGCATGCTTCCTGGACAGTGTGTAAGTTTCTCCTGCAAAAGGCATTTTATTTGTCTCATTTCTTAAATGAATTGTCTGTTCTCGGTGCTCTGCATACTTTTATTGAGTTGTTATCTTTATTGGTGTTGATTTTTCCACTATCTTCCTTTCAGAGACAAGTCTTTCATTAAGAAATTTCTAATGGCAACAGTGCCAGCCAGTCTGTGGTTTGCCTTTACATTTTCTTGAGTGTTACTATTGAAATGTAATTTATCTTCTATGAAATGAATAGTTTCAATATGTATGCTTTAGCAGCATTTAGTGTATCCAGAAGATTGTACACAGGGACTGTTGTTAACCAGGTTAGGCAGGTTAACCAGGAAAGGCATTCATCATTCCTTTTCCCCTCGGCCCCTTGTAGCCACTGCTCTGCTTTCTGTCTCTGTGACTTGCTACTCCATCTTAAATGGGTAAAACATATAGCAGTATGGCTCTTTCACTTGGCATGGGGTTTTCAAGCTTGTTCTTGAATTTTTGAGATAAGGCATTACCATCCAGTGTATTGCCCAGGTTTGCTTTTAATTCATAGTGCTCCTATTTGCTGAGGTTATAGGCTTGTGCCACCACTCCTGGCTTTTTTATTCTTATTTTTAAGTCATATCAGACATTTTACTTAAGATGAAATAAACAGCTTACCGAAGTGAACTCCAAGAAGTAGAAACAAGAAGCTCTTTATTTTACTTTTTGCAATTCTTGTGTTTTTCTGGTTCCCCCCACACCTTTTGCCTCTGTTTTTGATATCTGTACATTTTGTCTTGTATGAAAGTTTATCTAATTTGTGGAGGGGAAGGGGAACTACAGAAACGATGAGAGAAAGGGTGAACTAATTCAGCAGTGATACTCATTAGATGTTGGAAATGCCTTTATTGTGATTAAGTGATTTCATATATTTCACAAATTTCACAGTATTGTGAAATAGTTATAATTAAAGTCACAAACACACTTTAACCTTCACAAGGCAAATGGTCATTATCGTGGTCTATAATGTTTGAATTCTATGAGTTTTGACAATACAACTATTTCTTCCACATTGGGTGATATGTACATTTCTTTCCTTTTGCTTAGTGTAAGCTGTTCCCTCTTTCTTTCTCCTTCGCTCCCTCCCATGGCTGCCCTTGAGTTGCTTAGTTTATTTTCATCAATGTCCATTGCAGCTGATGGGCCCCTCTGTTGTATATTTTCCTGTTTCACTCTGATTCTGTGTCTTCCTTCTAGCTTCCCTCAGATTTGCATATATATATAATGTCAAGTACATTGAGTCATTTAGAAATGATAAGACGAATTGAGTGGAGATCCTTTGTTTCTTGAGACCTGTTTACTTGGTCATATCTGCTTGCATTTTGGATTTAACTGCTTTCAACCATGCATTCTTCTTGGTTAGAGGGAAGGTTCTGTTGTAGGTGTTGTTCTCTGGGAGGGAAGGAGGATGTCTTTTGTGGAGTACTCATGCTTTCCCTACAAAAAATAAACTGAAATGTATTAGATTACCTGAATAGATTTATTTACAATAAAATCAGAGTCTGCTCCCAAGAAAGGTATCATCAGACCTCTATGTTCTGCCTGTTCAATGCCACTGGACAGCTGTTGAATAATTGATCCAGGCTGATACTACATCCTGTACATCATAGAGGTTGCCTCATTTCCCAGACTTTGTGTTAGAACAGCTTCTTGAGTTGTTCATTCCTGTTCAGGGATCTAACTTGCCATGTCACTGCTGTTCACTCATCTATTTTGCAACTTCTGAAGGCTTTTGATGTGAGGTCCTTTTTATATTTTATCTTCAGGGGTAAGCCTCAGAGATCAGGAAAGCCTTTACTCCTGCCTTATTGCTACTACGAATATTTGGTCCTGGAGCCACTGTCTTGAGCTAAAGTCACTGTTTTTCCCTTTTCTATAGTGTGTGTTTGTGTGTGTGTGTGTGTGTGTGTGTGTGTGTGTGTGTGTGTGTGTGTGTGTGTGTGTGGTGTGTGTGTGTTATTTTGTTTTGTTTGCCAGTCCTGGGGCTTGAAATCAGGGCCTGGGCACTATCCCTGAGCCTTTTTGCTCAAGGCTGGTGCTCTATCACTTGAGTCACAGTGCCACTTCTGGCCTTTTATATGGTACTGAGGAATAGAACCTAAGGCTTCATTCATGCTTGGCAAGCCTATACCACTAAGCCACATTCCAGCACTTTCCTGTTTTATACAAATCAAAAGCACTTTATTTGCAGTCTGTTTTTCCACTTTATATTGTAGATTTCATAGTTTCAAATACTACATAAAAGTTTGCCTCCCTTCTTCCTTCCCCTCTTCTACACTTCTCTGCCCTCTTGTCTCCATTTCTGCCCTCTGTGTCCTTTTCTTCCCTTTGTGCTAGGAATCAAACCTAGGAAGTTATGCATATGATACCAACTGCTTGCTCCAGTAGTAGCAGTTTTAGGTGTGACTAGTAAAAGGGTGCTAAGTTTATTTCCTCCACTGTAGACCAGACCCACAAAGTGCACTAAGTTCTATAGGCATCCTTAGAAGGTTTAATCCTCCCTACCTTTTGAGATTGGTTTCCATGAAGCAGAGTAAGTCCATTTTAAGCTGTTTTCTTTTCTTTTTTTATTTCGCAGGGCAGGGGCAATTCTGGGGGGTTGAACCTAGTGTCTTGCACTAGGTAGGTAATTAGGTGCCCTACTTATGGAGGTAGGGCCTCCCAGCCCTTTTGCTTTATTTTCTGAATAGGGTTTTGGGGTTATTCTTGGACCTCTGTACTCTTGTTTATACATCCTCCATAACTGGAACAACAGGCATGTGCCACCACACCAGTTTTTCTTGAGGTGAGGGCTTGTGAATTTTTGACTGGCCTTGAATTACTGTCCTCTTGATCTCCACCTTCTGAATAGGAAGGATTTCAGGTGTGGTCTACTGTCCCTGTGTCCACTGAAGTTTAATCACTGAATCAAGGCTGGGGCAAAGCTATCGTCCATCTAGGAGCAAGTCAGAATATATGAAGATCTTTGAAGTATTTCTGGTTTTTGTTTTTCAATTTTTAGGTTTGGTTTGTTGTGTGGTTGCTTTGTTGCTCTGTGATTTGAATTCAGAGCACTGTGTTGGTAGGCATTTTCTGAGTCAGGTACTTTAGTCTTGGGTCTAATGTTGCTTCAGTTTGTTTTGAGATAGGATCTTGTGCTTTTGTGGAGGCTGGCCTGGCCTACAGTCTTCTTTATGATCCCTACATATCTGCATGACAGACATGGACCTCCCTTCTAAGCTTTTACTGTGAGAAATGAAGACTCACGACCATTTTACTCTGGCTGGCCTTGAAGTGTAATGCTCCTGATCTCTGCCTGCCAAGTAGCTGAGATTACAGCTTGTGCTACTACACTTAGCTATCTTTGGTATTTTCAAACAATGATAAAGCCAATTAAAACAATATCTTCTTGTTACCTTCGCCATGAGTCTGCAGAGTTGTAAAGAACAGGAGTGATCAGACTCTTCTCCCACCTTCACCCTTCAGCGTACAGGAGTGTACTTTGGCACACAATCATGAGTCTTACCTGCCCAATTTTGAGGCAACGTAGAGTTTATGTAGGATCCTTCTCTACTCATGGGCTTTCTCCCTGACCCTGAAATCCGGTCCTGTCCTTTTTCCCAGGGTCCTTAGATTAGGAGAAGCTGTGTTCACTGGAAAGGCAGGATATATAATCTTCAATAATTTAGTGCATTAACCAAGCCTTATTCTGATAACCTGTTCATAGAGCTGACTTCTCTGTTTAGCCTGTGTGGCATATCATAAGCAAGGTCAGTCTAATCTTTGATAGCCTTGAATGCACTTCTCAATCAAATTCCCCAATTATTGACTATTATGAAAGAGAGGGGAGGGGGCTGAGATGATTAGGACCAAATGAAGATACCAGTGTATGTGTCTTGAGAGTATAAAAGTTTTGCACAAGAAGGTGACACACTTTCAAATAAGTGCACATAATACTTGTTTCATGCACCTGTCTATTGAGACTTGTTTAGAATCTAGCATATTAATGTATGTATCAGATTAAAGTTATCATGTGCATTTTTCTCATTTATTTTGATAAAATCTTTTTTCTAACAGTCCTCTTGCAGTACCACCTTTGGGCAGACCATGCTATGGAAAACCACAAATCTGGAGTACCAGTCAGCACTCCAGAAGACTTGGTAAGATAAGGTGATAGGTGTTTTTGGACACTTGTAATTTTGAATGTTGTAAATTAGATTTGTGCTGTCTTCTTGGGAGGGATTGGAGTGATTTTTTTTTGACAAGACAAGATTACTCCAATCTAGTTTTAGATCATTGGTACTGTTTCTTTTAAGTAATCTTTACCATTAGTCTCTGATAGGGATATCAGCTATCTTCATTTCATAGAGAAAGAGACTGACACCTACAAATATTTTAAAACAGCAACTACGGTTAAACCTTAGGTAGGATGTGATAGGAAAGATTTTGTATTTGGAACCAGAAGCTTTTTATACAGTGGATACACAGGCACACAATCAATACAGACTTCAGTGTTTGGAGAGGTAAATGGTTAATCTTCATGTTCCCATGAAAAATTAATGGTAAATTGTAGGCATTTAAGACAATCTGAAAATGGGAGTCAAGCAAAGTTCTCAATGTGGGCTTCTACAGAAATCCAGTTGAAATTAAAAGAAAGCTTAAAGACTGATTGGTAAAGTCCATCCTGTTGACTCTGATAATCAGAAGAGTCAGGTTACAAAAGAGATACTATTCTGAATTGTTAAAGAGAAGCAGAAGATTGAGAACCACAAATTATGTAGCAGGATGGCAGAAAAGCTTTGAGAAATCAAGTTTCAAGAAAGCTGATCTGAAAAGTGAGATGCATGTAGTGCAAGTTTTGATGTGAGAGCAGAAGTAGATTGATGTCAGAGCTCCAGTACACAGGCAGAATAAAAGGAATTTCTCCTTTACTCAATCTTCTTTAAAAAATTCTGTTGTGTAAGAACTAGATCATATTCATTCACATGAGGAATGGCCATCTTCTTAATTGAGTCCACTCATTTTGATGATCATCTCATTTGTTATCATCTGGCCAGATGCAGCCAGATATAATATTCAACCAAGTAAAGGGCACCCTATGGTTCAATTGCATTTACTAGTATCATTATCTGTCAGAACATGGATGCATGGTGGATCTTTTTATTAGCTCAGAAGCTTTCATCTTATCAATCTTATGACACCTCCTTTTCCCCTTCCCTTCCACTTCCCCTTTCTCTTTCCTCTTTCCCCTTTTGCTTTTCCCCTTCCTACTCCACCTCTCCCTTTTCCCTTCTCTTCCCTTCTTTTCCTTTTCTTTTCCTTTTCCTTTTCCCTTTCCTAGTCCTAGCCTCTTTGTCCTTTGCCTTGCCTATGCTTTGAATTTCCTTTTGAGTTTGCTTTTATTCTTGGCACTGCTCCCACCTTTTCCTTTTCCCTTCCCTTGCCTTTGTCTTGCCTTTTTCTTTCTTATGTTCAATCTCAAACCCCGGACCTCATATATGCTAGCTAGTGGCCTATCATTGAACTACTTCCCCAGCCCTAACTTAAATTTATTATTAGGCTGAATTATCCCTTCAAATTACTTTCATTTTCATACAATTTTTCTTTTGTCTTAGTGGCTTCCATATCTCTGGGTTCAAAAAATGTAGTTCAAAATTATTCAGAAAAGATACTTGCAACTTTGCTGACATTTTTAAACCTTTTTTCTTGCATGATCCCTTTAAATAATACTGTATAAGGCATTTAACATAATGCTTACATTATATTAGGTACAAGTAACCTACAGATCATTTAAAGCACATAAGAGTATGTATATAGGCTATATGAAAATAGGCTGTTTTAAATAAATGACTGTGAATATCATTTGATTTTGATATTATTAAGAATGTTACACCCTTGTAGACTCTGAAGGAATTTACCTTGTTCTAGATGAATGTGGGGCAATTTCTGGATTATGGATTTTGTTTCAGGGATGTTCATGTGGCTTATCTGGTCTTAGGCATGTGATTGTTAGGAATTCTATGGGGGGAATGCCTCCCCAATCCCATCGGCTTCTGTCTTAGACTAGAAGAGACCTTATGAGGAAATGAGATAACATGAGGAAAAGAAAATCTAGAGACCATGACTAAGAAGCTTCATTTCCTGTGTTTTGTGGAAAAACCTAGGCCCATAAACACAGAATTGAGCTGTGAATTGAGGTGAATCAAGTGTGTGGTGCTGCGGTTTAGTTGTATGCTACCCTTATGAATGGTCATCAGCTTCTCTTGGTAAATCAATCATTTTTCCAAAATGCAGATCTAGATATGATTTTTCATCTGTTTATGAATAGGTATGCTTTCTTATCTGGTTATGAAAATGTTGGCTCCAACATCCAACAAAAGCCCTGCAACCAACAGCAAAACACACAAACAAAAACAAGGCAAAACAAAACAAAAATCTTGTCTTTAAACTGCTCTCCCCTACAATGGTCAGTGTTTAGTTGTAGAACATTAGTGTTTTTAATGTTATTTCTCGATATAAAACCCAGGCCTCACACATGTTAGGCACTTTCTCTAACATGTCTCCAGCTTTTTTTCACTTTTTTGATTTTTCAGATAGGCTTTTTCATTTTTGCTTAGGTTTAGCTTTGTCTTACAGTATTTTTACCTACACCTTCCATGCCACTGGGTTTACAAGTATGGATCAGCAGGCTGAACTTGTTTACGATGGAGTGTCACTTTTTCTTGGCTGTCATCAAACTTCTGTATTTCCAATCTCTGTCTCTTGATAAGCTGGGGTTATAGATATGCATCAGCATGCCTGATTGGAGACTTTTAAGTGTTCGAATTATTTTTAAGTTTTAAAATGATGGGTACTGCATTTTGAAGGTGAAGGACATAGGTTAGTGGCTAGACTAGGGAATGGAAAAATGCCAAATCACACAAAGGTAAAAAAATGTGACTTTGATCAATGTCAACATGAAAAATTGGCAATTTGGGCATGTGCTGGAATGATAGAGTAAGTGTAACTTTGCTTTATGTCATTTGGATGAACATTTCTGCTGATAAGTACTAGAGAATGGCAAGTAAACAGGAATAATGGTAAAGGATCCTAACATAGTATGAAGAGATGAAAATGTTCATCATACATCCATGCATAATCAGAATTGTACACTGAATTTCCACTGTTCTTCCCCAGAAGCTCCCCACAGTCTGCATTCTTTCTGCATCTCTAAGATGGAAACACCATAGTCTCTAAGGCAAAACCTGGGACAAAGAGATGGAATCATGTAGTAAAGGTCGTCATAACTGTCTTCTGTTCAGATTTATTTGCTTATGAATGTATTTATTTTTATTTACTTTTTGGTTAGTCATATGGCTTGAACCTAGGCCTGAGTGCTGTCCCTCACCTCTTCAGCTCAAGGGTAGCTCTCTACCACTTGAGCCACAGCACCACTTCCGGTTTTCTGGTGGTTTATTGGAGTTAAAATTTTCATGGCCTTTCCTGCCCGGGCTGGCTTTGAACTTTGATCCTCAGATCTCAGCCTCCTGGGTGGCTAGGATTACAGGTGTGAGCCACCAGTGCAGGGCAAAATTTATTTATTTTGTTTTTCCAGTCTTGGGGCATGAACTCAAGGCCTGAGTACTGTCCACTTGAGCCACAGAGCCACTTCTGGTATTTTCTGTTTATTTAATGCTGAGAAATGGAACCCCAGGGCTTCATGCATGCTAGGCAAGTACTCTACCACTAAGCCACCTTCTCGGCCCCATGTTCAGATTCATTTTGATGCTAAGAAGGCACAATGTTTTTTTTTTCTAGAAAATGTTTAAGTGCACTGTAGGAAACTCTTAGTTTTCAGTCTATCCCAGTATAAGAGGTTACATTCTATGTACCCAACTTCTTTTAGCATGTGTATATGCACAGATTTTAACAGTGAAAACATTCTGTACAAGACCCTAGTAAGTTCTCTAAAATCTGTAACTTTAGTGGGATGTGTATATGAGGACTCATTTTTGGATCATGCGGATGACCTAAAAGTGATCCACTCTAGCTCTACCAAGCTTAGATCAAGGATGACAACTTCATCCTGACAGGTGAACTTGTACACACTAGATACATCGTCCTCAAGTATGGATGGAAGACTTTCCCTAAAGACAGGAATTTCTTGCCTGATGACTTCCCTGTAGTTGTTCAGTGCTCAGAGAGTCTCATATATAGTACAGTTCAGCCACTATGAGATCATTAAGCCCTCTAGCACTCTCATCAACTTTGAAGAAAGGCATGGTACGAAGATTTTTGTTACAGGGTTGTTTTCCTTACTTCATGATTTTCTTTGTCACTCTGAGACATCTTTCACACAGTCACCTTTATCTTACCCTGTGTGTCATTCTGAATTTTCTTTTCATTTTCTAAACAATGTTATTTGGTCTAAGCATAGTGAAGAAATATACAGGGGGGGGACACACCTCTTGGGTTGCTAGCAGTAGGGAGATATCCGCGGCAAGATCGAAAAATGCTCCTAAAACAAATGATCCCTTAGGAGTACCACCTCCTCTTTTTGACTCTACCTACCACCTGGAGCAACGCCATCAAACACTCCCCGACAGAGTCATTACCTGTTACTGCCCAGTTGTGTTAAGAAATGGTTTTTCTTTCTTGCTATTTTTTCTAACATATTTATAAGATGATTTCTTTGTTGCTTTGTATGTCCCTTGCCCATGGTATAACTCCTGTTTTCATTGTATTTGATGTTGGTATAATTTGGGTAGGGAAAGGAAAAAAACAAATTGTTTAAATAGAGATACAGATGGACCCATTGTACAAGATGTTATGTCAAAAATCAAACTTTACAACTTTGGCACTGGGCGGTGTGTGTGTGTGGGGAATAAGGGAAGGAATGGTAAGGGGAAACAAAGGAGGAGGCAACAATGCTTTTTAAGAAGTTTACTTATTACCTTGATCATGTAAGTGTAACCCCTATGTATGGTATTTTCACATTAAAATATAATGAAAGGGAAACAGAACAAAAAAGAAAGGAGTAAACCAGTGAGTTCACAAAACTTATCAACCTTTGGTCCTCTGTACAGAGAAAGATTTCTCTACCACTTCTAGGACAGGAACAATTAATCGATGGAAGAATTGCAGCATAGCCTGTCATGCAGTTGGCAGTATGCTAAGGTAGGATCCATCTTCTCCACCTTTACTGGTAGAGAAAGAGGATTCAAGAGTAGGGTCATCTATTCCTTATAGAGACAATAGGGGCAGTCAGGAAAAGCTAACCTCATTTTATTTTCTCCTAAAGACTAGCCATAGATAACCCTAAACCCATACCAACAAAACAGTATGTAAAAGACGGAACTGCTATAAGGGCATTTATTGGAGATGAGAACAAGGTAATGTATTGGAGGTTTATTAGGGGGAAGTTATGAATTATTTTGAGGGAGGAAACTCTTGTCCCTGCAAATGATGGAGGAAAAGATTCCCTTTCAAAAGAGAACCACTCCCAACACACTGCCATTAGGAATGGTAGGGGTAGCCAGAGGCACTTGAAGCACTTGCTGTCTGCAGGTGGGTCTGCTGTGGAGCCCTGGTTCCCTGTATTCCATGGCTGTGAGATGCCTTCGCTCAGTAGTTAGCACACTCTTTGTTGGCTCTTTGCGCCAGCCTGTGCCCTGCCTGTTCTTCTCAAGGTAACTCTCTGTCTAAGACTAGCAGCTTCTTGTGTGTAGGACTTGACACATGCCACTTTACAGCAGGAAGCTTTGTGGGGTGCTTGACCTGGCTACATTCTGTCTGTGTCTGAAGTTCTGCCTTTGGTTGAGATTTCCCAGACTTCATGGGAGATACAAGGGATTCCTGGGGGCATGTGACACCTACTCCATGCCTCTGCCTTTATTTTGCCACTGGGACTTTACCAGTGTCTCTGGTGACTTTCTGATTTTCAGTGTTCCCAGATAAAGAAGCTTTCCCTTTACCTAGGCTTCTGGCCTGAGCGGATGATCATGGAGAACTGCCCTTTCCAAGATAGCTTTCTTGTCATTTGCCATTTTTACCTGTACTAAGCCACTGACAAAAATGTTTCATGTGGTTTCTGAAATGGTTTTCAGGAGGAGGCTGTCCCTTCTGTAACAGAATATAGGATGTCCCCGCAGGTGTCTCCTTTAATGTTTTATTTTGAGGATGGCAGCTCCTCTTCTGAGTTGTGATGTCCCAAGCCATGTATCTCCTCCACCATACTTGTCTGATTTTAGTGTTGGAGGACTCGTGTCATTGTTACTTTGTGGAAAATTTTTACCTTGGCCCTTGTGGAGGTCACTATGGTGCAACGCTTCTGGCCCTGCCCTCTGCTGATCGTTGTCTTGTCCAGTTGTTCATGCAGTTCATGGGAAGCTGCCATGTCCACACTGGTGATACTAGAGTTTAAAGTAAGTAAAGTCACATTTTTCAAGTTATCTGACTCCAGAGGCTGGTCATCCTGAAGACTCTGGGCCTTTCCTATCTTTCTGCTCTCCAGTTTCAGTTTTAATTCATTGAAAAGTCCATTTTTTAAAGTCTGATAACTCAGACCTTGGGAAACCAATGTATCTATTGGGGTCTTTTTAGTGGTCAGGATACCCTGTGCTTTGCTTTGATTGATAGGTATCACTACGGAAGCTTTGCTCTCATTGGTGATGTTGCTTTTAGCTTCTAATGGAAGATTACAGAATTCCTTTGTCTTGAATATCTCCTTAGAGATATTATATAGGGAAATTTTCTTTGAACATATCCCTTTTTCATCAGTCTTTTGAATGCTTTGTCTAAAAATTTGTTTCTTATCATCTGCATCAGGTGCAGCCACTGCTGTCCTCAGGAACACATTTGGACTGCATATATTGTCTGCTATGGATTGTGTCACACTGGCTTTTTCTAGGACACCATGTGTTGGGTGCAGAAAAGGCCATCTGCCCTCCTTCATTCTATGTAGGTTCTCAATGTACTCGTTGTTGGTATCAGAGAGTAATTGTCTCTGAAACCACTGTTCTTTCTTGCTCACAGGTGAGGCTGAATTTGTTGTTCCCATCTTCTTTGGCTATTAGCAAAAGACTTTTGTCCATGGGGCTGGGATACCCCAAGTTTAGAATATACTCCAGAAAGAGGTGGATGGGGAGGAAAGTTTAGAGTTGGAGCAAACCAAGATGGACCTTCTTTCACATAAGTGGTTTCTATTGATTCCTGGGCCTCCTGGGGAAGACATTGCATTGTCTTCATTTGAAAAAAAATGTAATTCTGTCTGCCACGATATTTGACTTGCTGGAATCAGGGAAAGAAATATCATGGGGTGTGGCTAGACTTCTGTCCTTCCCTACGAGTGGTGCCAAATCTCTCTGTTTCTTTTGGCTAGGGGATTTTTCACACAAGGGCAAGTACATGCTGTTGGAATGACATGAACCATGCACAGTCCCAGGAACCTGATACTCTTTGATTTCTGTAAATTTCTTGTTCCAATGTACTTCCAGGCATCCTTGAATTGTTTCTGATGCAGAATTACCAGTCGGGTACTAAAATCATTGCCTGACACAATCCCTGTGAAACTTTCAGAATTTGACTCAGACTGACACTGTGAACTATTATGTGGAGCCCCCACTGAGGCATTGGACAGATGGTCTTTGGGGCCAGTCTCTGCACTGTGTCCTTGTTCCTTCCCTACTTCCTCATCTACCAGAGGTATCTCTATGCTCTTCTCATTAAAACTTTAAAGTTAGCTAGATTCAAAGTTTGGATGTTTGCACTTCTGATGTTTAAAGGAGGAAATCCATGAGAGACTCTGACTGCTGTTAGACTCAGAGCTTTGGGGAATTTCTATCCTATGACTTACCAGTAACAGAGACTCCTGGATCCTGGGGGCAGGCCCCAGTGCTGCTGGATGAGCCTCTTTCTGATGCTCTAGTTCTTGCCGCAGGTCACCGGTGAGGGGGAAATTACTAGGAAGGATGGAGACCATAACTTTAGCTTTAGAATACTGTCTGACCAATGGAAGTTTTGGAGCTGGAGAACAAAAGTCTTCCTGAGATCTCTGGACCACAGAGGGTAAATCCTACACATTCTCTTGCTTTTTCTGCAATATATTATGTTCTGGGTGATAAATTTCAGATGGTGTAAGGAGCTGTGCCTCACTCTGCAGTCCATGAAAACAGACTCCAGAAGCCCTAACCTGAGGTTCAGGAGATGGCAGGCCATGGAGCAGAGAGTGAAGCTGGGCCTGTGCCTGGGTTCCTAGAAGATGTTGGTGCAAAGCCTCAGGCAAGACATGAGATTGGATCTCAGGCAATGGCAGAAGTTTAGGGTCAGGGATTACTGGCGATTTGTGGTCTGTGAAGACGTTGGAGATTATATTGAAGGAGACAAATTTCAAAGAATAGTCACCTAAGCCATAGATAGTGGAGCTTAATGCTCACTCTACAAAGATGGAAGATCCCAAAAGAGTTGCATAAACTTTTGCCGAGAATGGCCTTCATAGGGATTTGGACATGAGGCCTGCATTTAATTGTGCAGCTCCCCTTGCTTGCTGTTGGAGCTCTCAAATGGAAGGGAAATTGCCAATTCCTGCTGCTCAGCAACCGACACTAACACATTCCCTACAGAATTCAATTGGCATCGTAGCTTATCTTGTTGGGCATAAGAATCAGTTTTTCTTTCCCTTTCTTTCCACATCAAGAAGCCACCTCTCTTCTTGATTTGGATCTCCAAGAATGCTAGAATGCCAAGTCTGACAATTGCGTGGTTATCAGGCTCGATGTGTTAGGATGCAGCAATACCTTCAGTAGAGTCCTTGGAAGGATGGAGGGCAAGGGATTCCCGCTTGGCCTCGCATTCTACTAACTCACAAGGGGGCGGGCTTTTCACACCCAGCTCTCTGCAGGACAATTCTCTGGTTAGTGGGTCATGAGTGGGCAAGTCAGAAGGTTTGCCAGTCATTCCACAAGTGGAAGCATGTTGGAGAACATCTCCTATTCCCCAAGTATGATGTTCTAGGGGAGGAAGATTTGAGGCGAGTTGTTGGGATGGTAATGGAGCTGCTTGAAACTTAGTTTCCAAAGGAAACATAGTCTCTAGTGACAGAGCATGATCTGGTGGTAAGATCACCTGCTTGGGAGAGTCTGTGGAGGGTAGAGTTAGAGAAGGCTCGGGTGTTGTAGCTGGAATTACATTTTCTGCTAGGTTTTCTGAGAGAGGAGTGTTCAGTGATGCAGATGACTTTTTCACAAGAGTTTTGGAAACTAATGGAGACCCTGAAGATTCAGCGACTTTCACAGATGCTTGAGATAGCAAGTGACTGGCCTCCACCACTGTCTTGCTACACATCTGACAGAGGGGGTCTGGACATAGCAGTTTCCAAAAGTGAGTAGTGTTGGGATGCTTGTTCAATAGGCTACAGATAACAAAATGTACAAACTTGTAACTAGGACCAGTCCTGTGAATAGAGGGTCTGCTGGTCTGTAGTACAAGAGTAAGTAGGATGGGGCAGGGAGAAGGGTGCAAAGAAAGGACTCTTATTTTGTTGGTCGTGGACCTTGAACTCTGGGCATGAGCACTGTTCCTCAGCTCTTCAACTCAAGGCTAGCACTCTACCAATTGAGCTATAATGCCACTTCCAGAGAAGGGACTTTTGAATCTAGCTACGGTCTTCATAATCTTCTACATCTACTCCTTATCGTGTCCTCATAATAGTAGCCATTACTTTATCCCTCTCATGACTCAGGCTAGCTGTACTGAATCCCATGTATGCAAAGAACAATAGTGACCAGTCACCTTGACACCACAGAAAGCAGCTTCTGCTCCTCCTCAGCTTCTTTACTCAGAGGTCTCCGTCTTGTAAAATCAGGATGTAGTTTATACGTGATAAAAGTCAGAACACAGAGATGTTACAGGAGAGCACCTCTTAGTATAAGGCTCTGCTTTAAATAAAGGTCTAAAGCTCCAAGAAGTAATAGAGAAAGTCAAAAGTGCAACAGTAATGTTAAGATTATTCACTTGTTTATGTGACTTCATTTTCACAGCATCTGCATGTCAACCTATACAATACAATACAATATCAAACTCCCATGTGAAGCACAGAAGTGACTGGACCCCTCAGACATGAAGACAGAGAAAGCACTTTGCACAATGTTAGGACACAGGCATTGTGACTCAAAGCATCTTCTAGTCCTTTCTCCACATCTTACCTGGCCAGCAGCACCCACTCCAGCACCCACCCAGATCCTTCATGTTGGCAGAGCTGGGACTTTGAGAGGCTTCTCAGTCCTGTCTGTAAGCCTCTACTCTGAGCGTCATTTTCTGGTATTCTGTGCCTAGCAACGGTTGTTCTCATGGGCCTGTTATCTCCAGAAAAGAAAAGCGGAATTCAGTTCTGGCAAGCTTAGATCAAGGAAGAAGAATCATACCTCTAAATTCTCTCTTTTTTCTGTACAATATTGTTGGTCTCTGAAAAGGTTACAAAATATTTGGAGATTAAATTTGGAAATTATAAAGTATATAAACCATTTCTACAGATATCATTTTTATTTAATTATCATTTTTCTCAGTTAATTAAAAGTGCTTTATAAGTATAATTTTAATGACCATGTTGGCTGTTTGGACAAACACCTATGGGACTTGAATGACTTATTTCCCCTGATGGAATCTATGACCTCAGAAAGGAAGTTGGCACCATTAAACCATCCTGTAAGAAGAATGGCAGCCTGTGTCTACACAGAACACGCTGGTTTTAATTATACGGTCATTTTCTTCCTCCTTCTTTGGCCCATCTGTTTACACTGTGGGAGTTGGTTTCTACAGTGATGGTGTCAGGGTATTTGCTTCACCTGCTGTCTTAGTAACTAAATCTCCTTCTAATCACTCCTTGTTCTGAAGCATTTCTAATGAATGCTCCCAGGCAGACTAGTTGATAGTAGTAGATAAGTTGCTATGGGGCCACAGATGTGGGCTTCGTGGCTCTTATTCAAGGTACCTCATCAAAGTTTATCTGTCTTTTCCCCATTGTAGTTGCATATAGTAATTTAAGTTTCTTAAGTTTACTTACACAGATACATTGAATGTTTCTTGCAATTTCTTTCCCTCAGTTTACAGGCACCATGAGGAAATTACTCTCAGAGAATGGTTTCTTTTACTAATTTCCTCTATCGCTTGGTTTACATGTATCATTTGGGGATTTTTTAAAATAGGTTTTTAATTGTTACAGCAGAAATAATTTTCTTAAGCAAAAAATAATTGGTTGTTTTATGGAAACTCTAAGGAAATACTATTTAAAACCAATAACTAATAGATGTACAAATATCAATAGTCTCCCCTTCCCTTCCCTTCCCTCTTTCCCTTCCTTCTGATCATTCTGACGAAATATTCCCACCAAGATTTCACAGTGCTATATTTGGAGGATGGTTTCTTGACACAGATAGAAATGTCATACTGATCTTGTTTCTGAAGGGTGTTTTAATCTTATTAATTAAGCAACCTTTACTGCTATTCAGTAAAGCTCTCTTGAGAGTGAATGGTCTTTGATTAGTGAAATTTCCTAATTGGATCAAACTCTCATCAGAAAATATCACAACATGCTTTACCTCACCCTTAGGATCCCATTGTTTAGCATAAAACTACTTCAACAAGAATTCGATCAACCTGTGTCAATATTAGCCTGCAGATATTTGGAACTAGAGAAAAGATCAAGTCACTTAAGCAATCCCGGAATTTAAGGAAAAGGGATGGAGTTTTGATTCATAATAGTATAAATACATATCGTATATGAATTTGGGTTTCTATATAGTTACTCTCCTACACTGATTGCAAATTTTAATACTTCTTTTTCCTGTGCATCTCACCTTGGTTTTAAAGGGTTTATTATGCGAATACTGTATTCATGCACAGACAAAGGTATTGCAAAGTGTTTTTTGTTTGTTTGTTTGATTGATTGATTTTGCCGGTCCTGGGGCTTGAATTCTGGACCTGGCCACTGTCCTAAGCTTCTTTTTGCTCAAGGTTATTGGTGTACCATTTGAGCCTTAGCACTGCTTGTGGTGGCTTCATCCTCCTCCTCCTCCTCCCCCTCCTCCTCCTCTTCCTCCTCCTCTTCCTCCTCCTCCTCCTTCTCTTCTTCTCTGCCCCCACCTCCTCCTTCTCCTCCTCAACCTCCTCCTCCTCCACCTCCTCCTCCAACTCCTCCTCGTCCACCTCCTCCTCTTCCTCCTCCTCCTTCTTTTTGAGTCGTTTATTGGAGATAAGAGTATTGCAGAGTCTCCTGCCCTGGCTGGCTTGGAATTCTGATCCTCAGAGCTCAGCCTCTTGGGTATGGAGGATTACAGGTGTGAGCCACCGGTTCCCATCTGTAGTTTTAATGGATTCATCTTCAAGTCTTAATTATTATTACTATTTCTATTTTGTGTCATCAGTGCCTTTAGCTTTTCTGTTTGTTTTTTGGGATAATTTAAAGCAAAACTCACCTATAAACACTTCAGTTAATCTTAAGAAATGAAAAGAACTAAAGTAAGTATTAACACATTGAAGTACTAATGTATAATATTTTATTAGGTTATCATAAAAGGTTGTTAATTATCTGCTCACGATTGAGCAGTTTTTTTAAAGAAAAAGTTGTATTTCAATGAAAACTCCATAGTGGCAAGTGATTTCTACAACTTCATTATGCTGTATGTATGACTATATCAAGTGAAAAATTATGTCCTTGGGTACTATACTTTAGTTACTAGCAGAAGCTCTCTTCTTTAGTTTTGTCCTCTCTGTAGACCAATTAAAAGAAGTTGAAGGTGGCCAGAAGGAAGTGGTCACTATAGATGTGTAGTGACCACTTTTCATGGGGCTTGAACTCTGGGCCTGGGTGCTATTCCTCAGTTCTTCAGCTCAAGGCGAACACTCTACCACTTGAGCCACAGCGCCACTTCTGGTTATCTGGTGGTTTATTGAGATAAGAGTCTCACAGACATTCCTTCCTGGGCTGGTTTTGAACTGTGATCCTCAGATCTCAGCTTCCAGAGAAACTAGGATGACAGGTGTGAGCCACTGGTGCCTGGCTCAAAGACAACTTTTTATTCTGACATTTTGGTACTTGGGACCTTGTTGATCTGGAGAGAATATCCTTTCCAGGGATTACCACACTTTATGCCACTACCCATCTGCTGGGGAATGGTCTGAAATGTGAGGACCAGGTAAAAGACTTACCACAACTAGTCGGGGCCTATGCTGTAGAGGCTGTTAGATTTATTCAAATTAACACATTCTAAATCTTCTTTTGTGCCTCAGTGGTTGCTTCCATAAAATTCACTCTGTTGGGTCTTGCCTGTGTTTTGCCTAGTCTCTTACTGCCTCCTGACCAAACTTTGTGCTCCCTGTATGTGTTCCCAGCGTGGTAAGCATTAGAAACTAGCCCTTCAACTAATGAATAAACAAAATGGAGCATAACCATACAATAAGATATTTAACCATAAAAAGGAATGACGTGCAGGTCTATGCTATACATTGATGAATCTTGAAAATAATTATGGTAAATTAACATTATGCTAAGAAAAGATCACACTATTGTAGGACTCCAGTCATAGGACATGCATAGAAGACAGAGAAATGAAGGAATTAATTTTGTTCAGGAGCTGAGGGGGAAGATGGAATGGAAAGTAAATAGCTAATGTGTGCAGGGCAGAATTTTCAAAATATTCTGGAATTAGTGATGACAGATTCACAACTTTGTGAATATCAATATATTATATACTTTATTTTTAGCTCTTGATGTTTTATTTTTCTCATGCCAGCATATATTAATCTTACATGACATATCATGCATGTGCATAGTATACTTTGACCATATTCACCACCATCATCATTTCTTGGCCTTCTCACACAGATCCTCTTTCTCTTCCAAAACCATACTCTTTCTACTTCCAATTTTTCTCTTAAAATCTAGTTTTTTCCTATGAGAGAAAATATGCTTTTTCCACATCTGACTTATTTTTTATCACCATAATTATATTCAGGTCCACCTACTTTCCTGCAAATAACAGTTTCTGTTCTTTATTATTGTGAATAATTCTCCTTGTGTTTAACATAAATACACAAGGAGACATACACACACACATAAACACATACACACAGCACATACATACAAACATTTCCTCTACATCCCCCACCCACATTAAGAGGGTATTCTTTTTGCATCTAGTATCTGCTGCTATTTGTGGATATTTTTCCCTTCTGATAACAGTTGTTTTGACTGAGATGAGATGGAATCTCAATGTAGATTTGATGACTAAAGATGCTGGATTTTAAAATGTATTTGTTGGCTATTTGTACTTTTTTTATTTGCCAGTCCTAGTACTTGAACTCCGAGCCTGAGCACTGTCTGTGAGCTTCTTTTGCTCAAGGCTAGTGCTCTACCACTTGAGCCACAGCACCACTTCCGGATTTTTCTGTGTTTGTGGTACTAAGGAATCGAACCCAGGACTTCATGCATGGTAGGCAAGCACTCTAACACTGAGCCACATTCCCAGTCCCCCATTGGTACTTTTGAGAACTGTCTCATTCATTTGGCCATTTATTGATGGGATTTTTTGCTGTTTATTTTTTTATTTTGTTTATATTATAGATATGATTTCCCTGCAGATCAATTAAACTACCTGAGCATTTTCACTCATTTACTACAGATATATACCTTGATATTTGTAGATCACTGGTCTTGCAAATTTCTATTTAATTTGTAAATCAGACATATTTCCATTTCCATTTTCTACACTACAATGTCACTCTTCCTTTTCTTTTTGCTTTTTTCCAAGTGTCAGGATTTGAAATCAGAGCCTAGCACTCAGCTAGCATTCTACCACTTCTGTCATCCTTCCAGAATAATTATTTTGCTAAACATTTTTGGGAATGCAGTCTCATATCCCTTTCTACTTGGGATGACTTCAAAGTAGGATCCCTGAATCTCAGCCTCCTGAATAGCTAGAATTATAAATGTAAGCCACTGGCTCCCAGCTCATCCTTCTTTCTAATTATGATGCTATCCATTATTCGTCTTATGATTTATGCAGCAGTTTATAGCGGGTAAATTTGCAGTTGATAGAAGGTACATTTGTAAGATTACAATAGATTTTTTAAACAATTGTTAGGAAGAAAGGGCCTATCATTTCATAAGTTAACAAATGAGTACATTTCCTATCTTTGGGGAACGTCATCCTTCCCTTTCCTTTCCCTCAGTCCAATAGATTTTTATATAAGAAAGATAGTCAAAACAAGTTCCAAGGAAGATGCAGTAAGTTTACTTCATTGCTACCTGAGTCTAATTTTAATTTGGATCTAACTTGTGTCTAGATCCTATTACAGATGGCAATTGCCCTCTGTTTTTGTCTGTCTTAGTGATTGCCTGTTTTGCTTGTTGCTACTGGTTTTACTGTTCTCTACTTTTAAATTTTAGACAGGGTCTTTCTTTGTAGCTCAGCTTGGCCTCGAACTTGAGAGCATCTTGTGTCTGACTCTTGAGTGCCAGAGTTGCTGAGGTACACCTGCGCTTCATCTGCTAATAATCTATATAAAGATGAGCATTATGATCCCTTTGATGTGCTTACTATATATATATTTGAGCTTCCCCTTTAAGCCTAGCTGAACTGTAGTGGAGAGTGAATACAGAGTGTGCTGTGACAGGCTATAAGGCCCTGTGAAATGTGAACTTCAAATTGTGTCCTTTGAAACAAGAGCAGCTAGCTCCCCAAACTGACATGGAACTACAGAAAGGTGTTATTCATTTGGAACCAGAGTTTTCTCCGGGTAGCCATGGCAGTGGGCTTCCGTGAATGATTGATAAGTTTATAACATTTTCCACTTAGGAAATTACCCTCATTTTCAAGATGGGCTGTGCCACATAACTGGCAAAACGTTCTAAGAATTATACATTGCCAACTGGTAGGAAGAAGATACTTTTCTCCATTCAGGCTTCCTTCCTAAATCCAAGATCACAATAATTAAGGTACAGAGGACAGAATGTCTCCAGTGTTATGAGTTTATTGGGTCACATTTTCAATATCTTCCTGATAATGACAGTCCCAGCTCTGTTTCCTGATAACCATGGCAACATTCCCATTTCATTGATCCTCCTGGCACTCTCATAGGATTATCTAGTGGATGCTTCCATTTATATTTTACTTCCCTGCCTTGAATAAAACATTCACTTGACCCAAATGTAAATTAATTCAGATACAGCACAGTTTTTAAGGCACCCAAGCCAGTACTTCAGTAGTTCAGTTTATGGAGAGTTGATTAATAGGTAAATATTTGATAGACACTCATGTGTTTCATTGTTTTACTACAACTCTTGAAATTACAGGTGTCCCTGAGTAGGGTTGCCTAGTTTAGCAAGACCTACTCTATTACGAGAGGAAAGAAGTTTCCATTCTAATAGTGACGGGAAGTTCCACTGCTAGCTAACTTATTCTGAAAGAAACGCATTAAATAAACATGAAACCTGCCCTCATGTGAACTTCCCCACATGAATGGATATGTTTCCTTAATGTAATCCTTGTGCTTCCAAAACCACCCAATAGAAATGAGTGTCTGCATTTTGTGGTGCAACCACAAGCATTTTTGTCAAGATTTAGAGTGAGCCAGAACTGAATAGGTACAGTGAGACAAAATTGGAGTCCTGTTTACTCATTTGCTAACAGACTGCTACTAATGAGAATCACAGGATATTCTCTGTGTGAAGCAATAAGACTTCTAACTAATAAAGCACTCAGAGTGTGGGTGGGAAACATTTTATGTTTACATACATACATGGGAATAGCTTTCATTTAATTTGAGAGGAAGAATTGATGTGGACTATGGAGTACAATTCTCAGGTCCAAACTACAGCTCTTTTATTAGCTGTGTGACCTTGGTTAAGTTATCTAAACTCCTCTGTGTTTCTGTTTCTTCATCAATAACAAAAGGAAAACACCAACACCAGGGCCAGAAAGGGGATGAACTGGGTTAATATAGGAAAGGATTTAGGAGGTGAGCAGATTGAAGCACACTGCTCAGGCTGCTTATTTGCTCATATTTCTATTAAATTTTTCTTTAATCCAAGGCTTAGTTATTACAAACAAACTCCTGTTACTGATTTAAGAAAAAATGCTTCTCTGTTCAATAATATTTTGAGAGAAGAAATATCAGGATTACTGAATTTAAATCTATTTTGAAGATTTCAGAATTTCCATAATTATGAAATTGTTAGGAAAGAAGACATTTCCAAAATTGATTCATTTGAATAATCATTGCAACCCAATTTTTTACCAAGCTGAGTGCCAGTAGCTTATGCCTAAAATCCTAGCTACTGAGAAGGCTGGGGTCTGAGGATCTCAATTTGAAGTTAACACAATGGCATACCAGATTTCAGTATTTATGGAGCCAAATGGAGAGTACAGTGAAATGTATAGTTCCTCTATAAATTCCATATTATTAATATATAATTAGAAGGA
This sequence comes from Dipodomys merriami, assembly GCF_024711535.1. Classification (NCBI taxonomy): domain Eukaryota; kingdom Metazoa; phylum Chordata; class Mammalia; order Rodentia; family Heteromyidae; genus Dipodomys; species Dipodomys merriami. Next base: position 145,313 of record NW_027206374.1, read on the forward strand.
AGCACACAATGAGTTTTATATTTTTAGAATATTTCTGGACATTGAGAGGTTAGGCCTCAAGGTACTTGTACCCTCAGCAGAGACGTGAGGATCCCAGTATAAAGCCAGGTCAGGCAAACACATTCATGAGACTTTTACCTCCAGCAAACCTGCAAAAGAAGTGGAGCTGTGGCTTAGGTGGTAGTGTGTCATCTTTGAGTGGAAAAGCAGACTAAGAGTACTTGGCCCGGAGTTCAAGCTATAGTACTTCATTTCACTATTTTACAGAAGTTTTCAATTTTTCTGCTTGAAGATTAATTTTTTTGAGACTGGGACTTGAACTCAGTACAGGATACTTTCACTCATTGACAAGTGTTCTACCCACTGACCCATGCCTCCACCTCAACAGGGCTGGCCATTTCAATTACTTTTTCTCCAGTGTAGATTAGCTTTTAACTATTTGTTTGTGCAATCTTTTAAAGGTTTTTAAGTTTGTGTGACATCTTTGAAGATGATTTTCTGCCATTAGATTTCTCTACTCTTTCTTTTCTATACTGATACTAGGGCTTGAACTTAGGGTCTGGGGCTATCCCTCAACTTTTTCACTGCCATTTAAGCCAAAGGTCACTACAGCTTTTTGGGGTTTAATTGAAGACAAAAGTGTCTCATAGATTTTCGGGCTCAGACTAGCTTTGAACCACAACCCACAGATCTCAGCCTTCTGAGTAGCTAGAATTACAAGCATAAACTAGGATTACTGGCTTAGCAGTAGATTTTTAAATCATTATGTCACAGATGAATTTAGTATGTGACTAAGGTTATGTTCCAATGTGCATTGGAGCACAAATTTTCAAGAAATGGTTTGAAGAAACAGCAATTTATGACTAAGGCAACTTCAAAACTGATGTAGTTCAAAGGATCCGTGGAGGAAATACAAGGGAAGATTTCTTTTAATCAGTTCCCTATGTGCTCTGTATGAGCTGTGTGTCCAGTTTTTAACTTAAGATTATATGATAATTAGTTTTCAGAGGTACTACATGTCATAGTTTGCTATCAGCCTTCCTCAGCATTTTTAAACTTTATTCTGTCTCCTTTCTTTTCCCTCTTCTTCAAGAAAGCAAATTTACATTTGAATATCAGTATTATGTCACTGAAAACAGATCACCACAAGATTCACAGCTCAAAACAAGTCACATTTATTGTCTCACAGTCCACTAAGTCAAGGAACAGGTTAACTGGGTCCTTGGATCAGGGTCTCAGAAGGTTAGAATCAAGGCCTTATTTCTAGCTGGGGCTGTGTTCTCATTTTATACCCAGAGTCCTCTTCCAAGCTCATTCTGGCGGTTGGCCATATTCAATCCTTCTCGGTTTTAGGACAAAGGCATCCTTCCTTGCTGGTTGTGAGTATGGTCATCCTCAGCTCCTAGAGGCCTTCCTCAGATATCTTCTAGGCTTCTTAAACGGTTGCTCAGGACCTAGCTGCCCAGCCTTCTCATGTTATGATAGCTCCTCTCTTCACAGGCAGCAGGGGAAGAGAGTTTCATTTCATCTAAAGTTATCACAGCCCTGATTTCTCATCATGTTCTTGGGTCCTGTTCCCTGTAGTGTTCAGAGCTTGAACACTAAAGGGAGGGAATTTGGGAGCTCTTGTAGAATCATATTTTAAACAGTTAGCTGTTTTTGATAACCAATTAAACTGAGAGCCATTTTTGTTTTTGCTACACATACTATAAATGATAAAGTTTTGTTTCAACTGAGAGGAGCAAGATGTTCAAGAACCATATTGTGTACATGTGGGAAAATGTGGGAAAATGACACAGGAGTCTTGTTCCATCATTATAGAAGAGATCAAAAGTTTTGAACGCAGCATTCCTCCCTCAGTTCCAGGAACGAATGTCAGCAACAATCTGGTTTGACTTGTAAAATAGTGTGTGATTCACTTTGGAGCACAATAAAGATGTCTGGTGTTTAATAATAAGAAGTTCATCCAAGCCTAATATCTGCTAATACAGCACATAGATAATGTTGTAGATGAGTTCCAGAAAAATACGATGAAGTGAAAAGTTCAACTCAATCTCTAATGCTTTATTTGAAAAATAAAACAGATCAGAGTTAAATATGCTATAGTATTCCCATTGTATCCTACTCTGTAAGAGTATATGAGTATTATTTTATTTTCTTCCTTTTATATGCATTACATAAGTAAGTAAATATGTATGCTGACTCATTTGTGCTAGGAAATTCTTTAATATTTTTCTTTTCACTTTCTTTCAAATAGTAAGCTATGTGTATGTAGTTAGTTGCTTATGAGAAAAGACTCCAGCACGCCAGCTCTTTCAGTGGTGCATAAGTTTCAGAGAATTCTCAAACCTACCCATAACTTCCTTTAGTGGTATTCCATTACTTGGCTATCTAGGTCTATCTTAAATTGAATATCAGATCTTTCTAAGGCAGAGTAACTTCAGGAGTAAAACAGTTACTGAGGATGCTCTTATGCAATAAGGAAATTATACATGGTTCATTGCAACAGGCTTTCATTAAAAGCTTATTTCAGCAGGTTAAAAGCAGGTTGCATTGCTGATTCTCAATACTGCTTTGGGATGTTGGGTTGATTTATGATGCAAACAAGGAATAATTTCTTACAGTAGCCCTCCCTAGTCATTGTCTACCATGAAGTTTTCCAAAGTATGTTCTCAACAGCCATTGCTCTGGAAAATTCATAGGAATTCCAACCAAAACCTTGAACTAAAAGCTTTCATAATAAAATTCAACTAAGAAATACATATCTGTATTTCATCCCAGAAGGAATGATAGGAATGTTTTTCAATTTTTTTATGAAAGTATTTGATCACAAACCTTCTTTTGCAAGGATATCTTTTCACTATTTTAAAAACATGCTCTAACAAGATTATCTCTAATTTTTAAACTTCTTGAGCAGCCAGAGAGCAAGCTGATCTTTCTAAAAGGCATGATGGATCCTTATTCCATCCAATTCACTGGCTCAAAGACTCCACTTTTAGTTCCAATTCCTGTCTGGTTGTTCCTGGATGCAAGAATAGAAAAGGAAGGTTTCCTGTTTCATTCTTTCCTCTGTTGCTTGAAAACAACATTATATTACATCACAAAACCTTGGCTTTTCCTAAGAGCACTCATGGAGATCTTCAAAAACTTTCCTGAAGCTCTTACTTGAACTGACATAAGAACACTCTGAGTGTCGCATTTGTTAAGTGTCAAATCACAATGAAATTGTGGAACCATATTCAGAAAAGCAGAATCCTACTGAAGCTGAGAAATAGCTTAGATGGAAGAGAGAAGGCCTTTTGTTTCTTTTTAGCTTTCTCAGCTTTATCACTACTAGCATTTTTGATCAGGTAATTTGCTTTAATGGGATGAGGGGATAGAGGCTTTTACATGATATGAACTATTATTACTAGCATCTATCTAATAAATACCAGTAGGAAACACCTCAAATGAGGAAACTAAAAATGTCTTCAAATATTGTGTGTATCCTATGGAACAAAACTGTCATCTAACTGGGACTCATTGAACTGGTAAATAATGGAATAATTAGTGTTTAAAAAGGACTGTCCAGCAAGTACTTATGTTTCCTGCCTCTAACCCTAGCTTATTAGGAAGCTGAAATCTGAGGATCATGGTTTGAAGCTAGTTTAGACACATAAAGCCTCCAGATTTTTACCTTAGATTAACCAGCAAAAAAGTTGAATTGGAGGTGTGGCTCAAGTGGTAGAGTGCCAGTTGTGAGCAGAAAAGCTGAGCTAGTGTAAGGCCCTGTGTTCAAGCCCAGGTGGTATAGGATGAATAGGAGAATGGTAGATTAAGACCCCAAGAAGATGTAGTAGAATGTCCAGTTACCCGGGTGTAGTTTACTGCCGTAACAAGAACCTCCAATGAGGCATATCTTTCTGTATAAATAGCTGTGTAGTTCCCTCTTACATGTGCTCAGAGCTTGTCAGGTGACTTGCCATGGCCAATGAAGTATCAGCAAGTACAAGCTGAGAGCTGAAAAGTACTCCACCTGCCCACTCTGGGAATACTGTTACTTTAGGACCAACTCACTGCCAGTCTCCACCAGACACTGCCGGCCACTGCCAGCCTCTGCCATCCACTGCCAGCCACTGCCAGCCTCTGCCGGCCACTGCCAGCCTCTGCCGGCCACTGCCAGACTCTAAGCTGTGGCCAACCTCCTACCTGAGCCTTGCCCGGTTAAAGGTGAGGGTTATGAGGACATTACAAAGTTACTGTGTCCACACTGTGTGTGATGGCTTGCATTGGCCATGGCCGTGTGGGTGGAGAAGACAGACACTTGTGGAGAGGTGGAGATAACTCACCGTATTTGCAAGCCTGTGTTCTCGATGACTTCCAAGGAAGGGCTCCAGGGAAGGGGTGTAAAAATTCAGAAACCAGGGTGGAAGGTGAAGTGGAGACTCTGACTGGAGGCTGCCAGGCCAACTCTGAACCATGCCCACGATGTGGTTTAAAACATGAACTTGTTTGGAAAGACTCCACTGTGCATGTTGGATGGGGAAGATATTTAGTAATGGTCTGAAGCAGCTGGAAAGCCCTAGGGTTAACAGATGCTCTGAAAAGCGGCTTATAGTGTGTGGAGAGACCGGCTGCGGAGCCGCAGGAAGACATGGACTAAACCTGCTTCCAAGAGGAGACCCATTTCACCGCATGAGCCGCCCCATGTCCTCAGACACTCCCTCCAACTCAGGCCTCTGAGGTGATGGCTGGGGCAGCCTGGGTGCAGGGCCCATCCTGAGGCCAGGGAGCCCTCAGACCTTGCCAGCAGGCCAGAGAGCCATGGATCCCCGCTGTGCGGCAGCCATAGTGCACCACAGCTGAATGAAACATGCAGAGGCTGGACTGCCCGAGTTGCCTGTCTGGTTCCGGAACAGAAAGGCCTCCAAGCTCCCGTTTTTGCCTAGGCATTCTACTCCTGCTGGTCATCCTTCTGCCCCGCAAAGCTCGGCAGGCCGGGCCCCAGCCCCACCGCTGCCTCACCCTATCCCGGCTCTGCCCCCCTGCCTGGCTCCGCCCCACCCAGGCCTGTCCCACCATGTCCAGGAAAGCAGAAGCTCACAGCTGGAGGTGGAGGCTAGAGACCGAGCCTTCATCCCTGCCTTGGAGGGCAAAGTCAGGTCCTGTGAAATGAGCAGCCAGTGCTGCATGCTGGGTGCTCCAGGGAGGTCAGGGGCGCATCGCCCCGAGTCCCAGGAACCAGGTGGAAGCCCCGCTCGCCCGGCCACAGTGACCGGCCTGGATGCTTCATCCCTCTCGGACACTTCCGCCAGTGGTTAGCCCCCCTCCCTCAGACTAGGGAACTGGCCACTCCTTGCATGGACCAGCCCCTGGCCTGACCCCTGGTGTGGCTCCTGGACTGGTCTAGGACCAAGTGCAGCTCACAGCAAAGAGCTCCCTGGCCAGCGCTGGCAGCACGGATGTGCTTAGGGCCCTGGAAGAGTGGGCCCAGGCATGGCTGCACTCAGACTGGCTGCCATGTGAACTGCTCAGGCAGCCTGAAGTAGGAGGAGTTCAGGGCACTGTGCTGTGAGCTGAGTCTGTGGTCCATAGACACTAGGCCATGGCCCAATGCCTGGACTCCAACTCCGATGGAGCCATCACCTTCCAGGAGTTTGTGAGCTGCTTCCCAAGGGCAGCAGAGTGCCAAGGGCCCAGAACGGGGGTCGAGGTCCAGAACCACAACCAAAACCACCACAGCCTCAACCACGACCACCAGCACCACGACCACCAGCACCACAAGGACGAGGATGAGGACTGGGAAGGTGGCCCGGATGTCCGGGGAGCCGGGCAAGGCCCGAAGGCCGCTCTTAGTGGGACTTCCAGGGAGGACTGGGGGCAAAGCCAGACTCATTCCCAGGTGTGCAGGTGGTGATGGTGGTGGTGGTGGTGGTGATGGTGGTGACTTTTGGGGTGTTCAGTCTCAGTCCCTTTCTGGGCCCCTTTCTCCTGCTCACTTGGCTTTTCCCAGGAGAGGACTGAGGGATCTCCAAGGAGCCAGGTAGCAGGCTGACCCCTGGCAGGGCTGTCGGGATGCAGGGATCCGTAGACCAGGCTCCTGCCCAGGCAGCGAGCCCATTCAGCATCCTCCAGGTAGGCAAGGAAACTTGGTTGTGCATAGGCTCAGATTGTTCACAAGTGCCCACTACACACAAGGCATTGTACACAGGTGTTCACAATTGCCCAGCACTCACCGGGCCTTATACACAGGTGTTCACGAGTGACTACCACACTCTGTTCTTAGGAACAGAAGAACTGGCTTATTACACAATAGAATAAAATAACAAATCTCTGTCTATGAGAGAAATAATTGAATACCACATTTCTCATTTAGTTCCCAGGAGGGAAGGGATGCAATCAGGCCAGACTATAAGACATCCAGGGAGGAAAGACAAAGAAAAGTTTCATCTTCATCTGCATCAATTCCTGCCTTGGAGTCAGGTCTCCAGTTGTTAGTTCTACTATTTATTCCCCATCTCCCCCATTTAGTTAATGCTGAGAAGGTTCTTCTGCTTTTTGTTTGGATTTTTAGTTAAAATTGTATTGAGCTCTTTTTGTTATTACTAAAATTGAAAAGATAGTACATTGGCTGATGGTTTGCCTGAGTCTCAGAAAAGGATATTTTGTTCCTATGTGTATCAGGGTGCTTACTACTTACTGGCTTTGCACTCCACACATTTGTAAGGCAGACTTGAGGTTGGACAGGGAAGAGAGGAGTTCCGCCTCCCTCCCAACCTCCAGTCTGGGGAGTACAGGGCTCTGGAACTGCTTCTAGAGAAGGAGCAAGTGACTCATCCTGCCATCAGAGGGCTTGTGTAGAGAAAGTGAGTGTGGCAGTTGATCTTTTCTATTTACAAATGGGGTGAAACCAGTGTCTCCTTCAGGGTGGGAGGAAAATGTAAACATGGCTGCACATTCTGCTCTTTCTTTGAATCATCTTTCAGTGTAACTTCGTCCAGCTAACTAAGAATAATAATACTTTCAGGAATGAAAGCCTGTTCTTGAGGGTTCACTTCTATAATCCTAGCTACTCAGGAGACTAAAACCTGAGAATCTTATTTTAAGCCAGGCTGAAAACAAAAGTCCAGGAAATTCTCATCTTTAATTAAAACCACAGAAAGGTGGAAGAAGAGTTGTGGCTTTGCACAAAATAAGCAAGGGGCAGTGCTGGCACCCAAAAACAACAACAACAAAATCATAAATCAGCTTTAGGAATGAAGTAGTTATACTGTCCATATTTGTGTACATAAGATCTTTCCAAAGTTATTCAGTATAGGAACAGATGGTTAACTTTTAAATGATTATTGAACTTTTTTTGTTTTTAAAGATCATTCCACCAATCAGGACTTCATATCATTGGTAGAATTATTACTATCATATGCCTTTCCAAACTTTCATAGGTTATTATATTTAATTAGCACGAGTCTCACCTGGTAGATTTGTCTCCTAAGCCCCACCTTTCATTGTGAGGTTAACAAATACAATATTTGCTTTACTGAACTTGTCACAGTAGAAAAGAAGTCCACTTGAGTTGGTTCACCTGAACTTACCATGGCAACCATTGGCTGTTTTGGTAAATTGGATTGCTTTTACCCAGTTTCTTGATGTAGCTGTTGGTCCACCTATCCTTTCAACCAAAAGTTACTAAAAAAAAGTCTTTTGTTATTGATAATGTTGTCATTAGTTTTGCAAACTTTAGTGAGTGTCCTATTTATACCAGATACTGTCTTAGCTATTCTTGTTTGTTCTAGGGGACAAAGATAAGATAAAATTCAGAGTATGGGTGAAACATTTCTCAAAAGTTTCACTAAAGAATATTTAAAGGCAAGAGGGTTATTTGCAGGAAGTTTCGATATTGTGGACCCCTTTAGTAGAAGTTTTTTCTGTATACAAAACTGGGACCTGATTTTAGAAACCTGTGCTAACTAGGCAGGTGCTCTATCATGCTTTCAGCCCCTTCTGCATTTTTTATTTTATTGTGAAAATAATGTACAAAGGGGTTACAATTACATGGGCAAGATAATGAGTACATTTCTTATCAACATTAGCCCCTTCTTCTTTAGTTTTTTTTTCTTTTTTCTTCAAATACCGTCTTGGCATTTATGCCCTGGTGGTTCTGGTCTATAATATTCTTTAATCTACCTACTTCAGCTGGGGTGACAGGCCCATGTCATTAAACCTAGCTTTTTATTGGTTGAGAAGAGGTCTCAGGAATTTTTTTGTTGTTGTTCAGATGGGATCTTGAGAGTTTTTTGATCGGACTGGTGGAAATCTTGATTGTCCCTATCTCTACCTACATGCAGCTGGGATACCAGATGTGAGCCACTTCACTGGTCCTTGTAGTTTTACCTTTAACTAGTTGTTCATTTTATTAATCATTAAGGGGAGTGTGTGTGTGCGTGTGTGAGTGTGTGTGCATGCGTGCATGCGTGAGCAAGCTCATGCATGTGCATGCATGCACACATATGTGCTAAAACTGGGGCTTAAACTCAAGGCCTGGGTGTTATTCCTTAGCTTTTTTACTCAAGGCTGGCACTCGACCACTAGAGCTGCAGCTCCATTTCTGGCTTATTGCTCTGTAATTGGAAATGAATCTCATGGACTTAATCCTGCCCCAGGTGGATTCAAATAAAATCCTCCAGATCTCATCCTCCTGAGAGCAAAGGATGATAAGCATAATTTTAATGACTGGCAGGGCTTATTTTAATATAAAACATTGTGTCTTCTTCTGAGGGGAAAAGTGTCTGTCTAGGAGAGTGAGCTTTGTGTCTTTGTTCCCCACCCGACACTGTCTTATCAGATAGCTCTCTTCCCCATGCCTGTCCAGTTTGAGAGGAGTGGTTGGTAGATTTAAGATTGTAAAGAGGTAAGAGGTAAAGAATGGTCATTTTGACAGGATTTCCTCTTCAACATTGAATCATAATATTGAATGACTTTGGATTAAATTCTCCAATCTCCAATAACTGTGAGATTATAGAAGAAATAAAATTATGTGGTAAGAGGTTGAAAGTAGCATTTTTGATGTGTGTCAATACATTCTTCAGTTTGGATCTCTTAGGAAGTCAGGGACTGCTTTCCTCAGGTTGGTGAGAGAAGTGGCCTAGACGGCATGGGACCTGTCATCTTCCATTTGGCAGGTGTAGATGGTCTACAAGCTCAGTTTGGGTTTACTACTTCCTGTTGAGATAGAATCAGATTTTCCTTATTCTGTCTGTCTGATGAGACAGAATGCAGGATGGAAGGGGATACCAGTTCAAGAGAAGATCTGGAAATAGGAATTGTGTTCTGGAGGGTGATGTGGGGAGGCAAGAGGGAAAATTTACAATGCAGCTTAGCTCATGTCTGGCTCCAGGGTCTTTGTCTTGGTGAAAGGGAGTTTTGTATATAGTAAGTATTCAGCAGATGTTTGCTGAGTGAATCAAATAGTCTATACTCTTGGATTCACTTCCCAGTTTATATAATAAACCAAATATCCTTGAGATTTGTGCATAAAAAACAAGGAGTTTTATGAAGAATTTATTTTTCAATGACAGAATGAATAAGGAGAAGTAGACAAAAGGAGGACTTGAAGATATTGGCCCTTGACGATGATCTTTATACTTTCTGAGCTGGAAAAATATCTTTAGCAATTTCTAATCTTTAGAAAATTCTTCTAGAATGGTAAAATGTGTCAGGTCTATTCCAAATGCAGGTACCCGTTAGGACACCATTTTTCTGGACATGCTTTTAATTCTTTCTGTCTGTTTGTTGTAAAGACTTCAGAGGACAGCCTTTTGATCAACTCAAAGAAGTTAGATTTAGATAGCCTCTTTATGTCTTCTAACTTGCCTAATTTCCACTAGCCATGAACTACATCCTAAGCACTGGAGAAAATACACCTAATCAACTAATCAGCCAGTCAGCCAGCCAGCCAGTCAACAGGTCAGCCAACCAATCAACCAACAAATAAATTTCATTGAGAAAAACCAATACTATGCATGTGCAAACTGTACATATTGGAAATGAATGTATCTCAGTCTAACTCTGCCAATAGTAGTGATCTCTAAACTCAAAGGGGAAGGCTTAACAATTGTAAATCAGTTCTACTCAGTTGTGATGGCTTGAAAAAACAAAGTGGCAGAAGCTAAGTTTCCTTAGTGGTCAGGGTTTCTTAGTATTTCTTCTTCTCGGTTTCCTTGTTAGGCTTTTCTAATGTGGAAAGGACTGAAAGAGCACTTCTTTGGTAATCACTTTCTGTGTAGTCTCTTCTCTTCTCTTCTTTGGCTGCCTTAATTTACATGATTTTGCAAAATGGTAACAGAAAAGAGAGATGGAGGCCAAAGAAGACATGAACCCAACAAGGAATAACAGAAGGAGGGGCTGCGTCGTGAGAGGGAGCCAAAGACTGATCAGCAGAGAGTTGGAGGGAAAGAGAGACAGGCTCATTGATTCCATCTTGTCTCAGTTTCCCCCATCTTCCACCTAGTGAGCTTTTGGCTTTGACCCATCTTGAGATGATAGAAACAAATATACTTTTCTCTCTTTGGTCTCAGCTCTTCTCTTCCACAGGTGAGTATTTCAGCATTCAGAGTGTGGTTGTAGAGTTAAAAGACAAATGTACATTTTAATGCACATGTGCTGTAATACTTGATTCTCTCCCAAGGAGATATTTATTCCAGCCTTGAATCCCAAGGGTGTGTTGCACTACAGTCCTGGGTGAGGTTTAAGGGTAGTTTTGATAATGGGTTTAACATCAGTTTTCTGGAGGTATCTGTGTCTTTTCTGGATCTGAACCATGAACCAGTGTTCTACCATCACCTTTACATTTCTGCCGAAGTCTATATCTGTCTATAAATATCTGTATCTGTATCTTTAGATACATACCTATCCATAGATAACTATATGTAGGTATATACAGATATAGACATAGGTAGATATAGACATAGATAGGTAGATAGATATAGACACAGGCAGAAATATATATATATATATATATATATATATATATATTTCTTTGATCTTTTAAACTATTGCTGTTCTTACTCCATTTAATATATATTCCACTATAATCATGTATATAATTGCCCTGCTGAATGAGAGAAGCAGTGTGTTAAAAACCACAGCTCCACTTTTAACCTTTTGGCTTCCTGGTGCCTTTTCACTATGTGCATAGCTTAGATTTTATTGTGTGAACTTGCTGGTAGTAGTCATATTGGATTCTAATATTTGAATACAATCTGTTCTGGCTGTATATGGAAGGTGGCCTACTCTTACCCTCAGATCTCACTGTCCAGAGGTTTATTCTCAGAATTTGAAAAGAGATGATTTATTTTGCTCTTACAGTTTAGTCAAAAAGGAAATAAGCTCCCAGGCACAGGTGGCTCACGCCTGTAATCCTAGCTACTCAGGAGGATGAGATCTGAGGATGATGGTTCAAAGCCAGCCAGGGCAAGGATGTCCATGAGAACCACTAGAGAACCAGAAGTTGTGCTATAGGTCATGTGGTAGAGTGCTCACCTTGAGGTGAAGAGTACAGGAACAGTGCCCAGGCCCAGAGTTTAATCCCTATGAACACGAACAACAAAAAAGGAAATGAGCTTTAAACTAAGTGTCTTTGATACTATAAGAAATACAGACACTTATCTAGGTTTTGTTTTAACATGAACTTTTCTCCAAAATTATACCTCAAATTCATGGTCCTACTAGTCTTCTCATTTTAAGCATTTAACATCTTTACTATAATCATCCTTTTAGCCTGGATTACTTCATCTTTTCCATCACCTCCATCCTGCTGTCCTGCTTTGAATAGACAGGTGGATGGATGAAAGGTGCATTTTTTTCCCATCAGTTGTAGGGCTTGAACTCAGGACCTGGGTGCTGTCCTCCAGCAATTTTTGCCCAAGGCTAGCACTCTACCACTATGAGCCACAACTCCCTTTCTGATTTTCTGGTGGCTAGTTTAAGATAAGAGTCTCATGGACTTTCCTGCTCATGCTAGCTTGTAACTGTGATACTCAGATCTCAGCCTCTTGAGTAGCTAGGATTACATATGTGAACCTCCAGTGCCTGGCTTGAAACACTGGAGATGTATTTCCTCTTTCTAGCATTAGAGTATAGATAAAATCGTCATCACTGCATCACACATAACTGTAAAATACAGGTGGCACTTGGATGCAGGATGTAGTTGGAATGAAGAAATGGTATGAGATAACTTATCCTGGGTTCAGACTGCTTCCTTCCACTGTACTAACTTTACATCATGTAACAAAGTGGAAAGTAAACACGAACTCCCAAAGGAAAATGCTGCTGGTGAAATCTCTCTATGATGTTTAACATTTCCTTTGAATCATTTTCTTGAATAAATTCATTGCTTCATCTTGTAAGCATTAAGGATCTTCTAAGTGAAAATTTATTATAATCTCTCAATTATAAAAGGAGAAAAGCTAATTTTAACTCTTGTCAATTTGCCCTTATAAAAACAAGATAGCTGAATCCATACTACCAACAGAGTTCTCTAATTCTTTTTCTGGTTCACTATTTTTTTTTTGGTCTGCCGTGGGGCTTGAACTCTGGGCCTGGGTGCTGTCCCTGCACTCTTCAGCTCAAGGTGAGTGCTTTACAATTTGAAGCACAGTGCCACTTCCAGTTTTCTGGTGGTTTAATAAAGATAAGAGTCTCATGGAATGTTCCTGCCGGGGCTGTCTTTGAACTATGATCCTCATGAACCCTGACCCTCAGATGTCAGCCTCCTGAGTAGCTAGGATGATAGGCGTGAGCCATCGGCGCCCAGCCTGATTCACTACTGACATTGTCTTTGACATAGAACTCAACGTAGACCTGACATTGACTTCAACCTTTTTAAATATCCAGTAGTCCCTGGTACCTGAAAGACCTAGGATGCAGAGTAACAACCAAAACAGTGATGTTCTTGCATAACAGGGCTTGGATACTCTTGGACACATCTCAGTCTATTCTCAAACGAGTCATCAAAGACACTTCAGGGTGCTTACTTTTGTGTTGGAGGGTTTTTGTTTTGATAACAATCTAAGACAAATTAGTAAAAGCACATCCTTAGAAGAGCACAAAGGGTTGAAATTTTTGTGGTATCCATAGGAAAGTGATGAGAGGAATGGGTTTTGTCTGTGGCAGTGTGCTTGAGAAAGCCACCTGCAAATTCCCAGTACCATCTTGACATTGCCCTGGTTAATTTCATTTGAGTAAAATTGTATCTTCTGTCAGGTTAGCTAGACACTGTTAATTCTGACTGCACTGATTTTTTAAATATTGGCTATACGGCATAAAGATTTTGTATTGGTTATTTGTTCATTGAGAAGAAATGTGATAGAAAAATAAGCCAATTCTGGAACTTTAGGAAATACTTCCTTTCATAAGTTCTACATGTTAATCAGGGATATGAGATATTTTCCTAAAGGGATTTGAAGTCTTCAAAAACTGTATAGATTTGATATTGATCTATTTTTTGTCCATCTGGATCATCTCCATAAATTAAATTGTGGAAGATGTTCATATTCAGCTACTAAATGATAAACAAAGTATCGCTTCTCTTCCCCCAAGAAAGAAACTCTTGTTTCATTTGCTAGTTTTTAATCATTCATTCATTCATCCATTCATTTCCTTACTTAAATCTGTGTGTGTGTGTGTATGTGTGTGTGTGTGTGTGTGTCTGTACGTATGTGTGTATCTACTATGAACCTGGTATTGTACCACACACTGAGTCCTTTAAAACAATATCCTGTGAAAGGTCAAAAATTGAGTGGGGTGCTGGTGGCTCATGCCTGTAATCCTAGTTACTCAGGAGGTTGAGATCTGAGGTTTGTGGTTTGAAGCCAACCTGGGCAGAAAAGTCCATGATACTCTTGTCTCCAATTAATCACAGAAAAGCCAGAGTGGTGCTGTAGCTCAAGTGGTAGAATGCAAAAAGCTTAAGGACAGTGCCCAGGCCCAGAGTTCAATGCCTAGGAAGGGTGGAGGAAAAACAAGAAAAAGAAAAAAAGAAAAATTGCCTAGAAATATTCTCCCTATCCAGAAGGTGAAAACACCAGCAATGTTGTCAAGTGGAGGGAATGGCTTGGCCCAGAACTTACTTGTGATGAAGAATCAGGCCAGATGCTGATTTGAGAGTGTGTTTCTCCCTATGAAAGAGAAGTGACATCTTCTCTCTTCTGTGAACCAGCCACCATTCCCTATCGTCTTGTGGTGGCAGAATAGTTCCCTTGAGAGGATTTCACCATGTGTGGGCTGCATTTGGTGAAGTGGAGCTGGATGGGGCTTATGGACCTGGAGGCTAGGGATAATTGCCCTTTACCTATGCGAGGAAGAATCTTCAACTCAATATTCTTCTGCTACTTCTCAGCTCAGGAGAGCCTGCTGCCCTGCAGGAGATAAAAGCACTGCTTTCAACGATGTCTGATTTTAAGGGGGAGGGCATTTCTAAGTTTATATATGCAGTGAAAGTCCAGTGAAGTGGCTAGGAAAGGGCATTTTTGCCACCACCAATTCCTACCTGTGAGTATGTGCTGTGGACTCACATGTCAGGGATGGTCCCCTTTTCAAGATCTCTATTGATCTGAGCTTCTAGTTCCAGCCTGACTTAGAACTTGAGTGGGGTTGCTTTCCTCTTACAGGGGAGGGGTTAAGACTTTTTACTTAACGACTTTCTGTGTCTTCGCTATTATTTTTTTCTTGCGTATTGTCTGACTTTGCAGAATTACTTTGACCAAGCTCAAAAACTGTTGTCCAATATTTTCTGCTCTAGGTTTTGTTGCCTTACTTAATAGGTCCATCTTTGGGAAGCCAGCCTGAGTAAAAGTACATGACTCTTTCTGTAGAATAAACTAAAATAAAAAGGGAAAGGATCAGGGGTTAGCAAGTGATAACACACTAAATCTAAGCAGGGAGCTCTCCATCCTGGAATATGAACACACTGGCAAAAGAATAGTTTTGTGGTTGGTTGCCAGGATCTCCAGGCAAAAGCTTTGTTTCCAGGGCAGAAGGCTCCTGGGAGGCTGGGGCAATATTCATTAAGGCTGACCTGGGCAGCAATGGCAGACGGTTTTTTCATACATGATACGTTAATCTGTAATTCATAACTTCTGTACCCAAGAGTTGCAATCTCCTCTGGATTGAGGTGGAATAATTCCATAACCACAAGCTCATGTTTGTTTAGGAAAGGAATGTTTTAGGATTTTCCTGTGTCATATTCTTTGACAGAGACACCATTTGCTAGCATGAGTCCTTGGGATGCAGAATACTTTTCTTATATTCCTCAGAGATCTGTTGGCCTAGTACCTGCTTCCCACTGTGGCTTGGTTAGATGGATATGCAAATGAAGGAAGGAAGGAAGAAAGGAAGGAAGGAAGGAAAGAAGGAAGGAAGGAAGGAAGGAAGAAATCACAGTGCTGGAAGCTCTCTTCTAATATAATAGATGCATTCAGGGAAAAGTAATATTCTGCAAGCACACAGCAGAGGAAAAAAGCACAGACCTCTCAGGGTATGTATAATTCTCTAACCATAAGACTCAAACAGAGATAATCCAGATGAAATACAGCACCATAAGGAAGTCATGTAAGATTGTTCACATAGAGGAAAAAACAGTCTGAAATATCTGTAGATGATTGACTAAGTGATAATAAATAGGTTTGTTTTCCTGAGGTGAAGCGAGCTTGAGAGAAAGTGGTGTGTGTTTTATGGCTGCTTAGTTATGGTGACAAGGACAACATATACAAAGATAGGAGAGAACACAGAGAAAACAAGTGGACAGTCTGTGCCTGGAGGGAAAGCATGGCACTAATTCTGCTTCTTACTTACAGAGTGCCGGAGCCTGCCAACAATGAAAGGGAATCCTGAATTAGGGGGTGAGGATTCGGAAAAATAAAGACATAAGACAAAAGATGGGGTTGGGAGGTCTGCAGCTCAAGACTGCAGCACTGTTTATGTTTAACTTTCGCTAATATATACTATTAGAAGTCAAGAGGTAACATAAGGTTACAATAGTCCAGAAAAACAAGGAAAATTTAAGTAAAAACAGAGTGCAGTAAAAACAAGACAAGGTCAACTGGTAGAAAGTAAAACAAACTCTGCAGACATAGCAAAGCAATCCCAGTCACGTGGTGTTTTTTAAGTAAGCCAGTTTCTTGTACATGCCCCACGTTGAGTACTTTAAACTTTACTGTCAGCTCCCAACATCTCCCCCATCTTTGTTTAAAGAAGTGAACTCGCCTGTCTTAGGTTGGGTGGATCACCTTGTCTGCCTTGCCCATCATCAGGAACTTCTTCAGAGCGAAGCTGAAGGCCTTGTCATAGGTTGGTCAGACTGGCACCCCCTCTTACCCTTCTCTGGCTGCAGTTCCTTTCAGGGAGAATTCATTTATATGGAGCTTGATCTTATGTAGCTGGCTGGCTAACCTCATAAATGAATTTTGCAGTGTCCGTATAATACAAGGAAGGCATAGAAAAACCACCAGCAAAAGCACTCCCAGGCCAAGCAATGACATTAGCAATCCTTTAACATAAGTCAGGGAACAGATATAGCGTTGAAATTATTTAAACAGTTTTGTAGCAGTTTTTGCCACATTAGAGTCCAGAGGTAGGGCTTGTTTTAATCTGGCTATTTGTCTGTGGAGTTGAAAAAGATCTAAAGATAAGTTATTATGGTGCCAAATACCGTTGAGATGTGATACAACTTTTTCCCATGTGTAATTTGATTCATTATATATGTGAGGGGTCACACAAATAAAATCAAACTTGGCATGACAGCACACTCGCTGTAAAGTTTGCAGAGCACAGACTTGTTCTCCTAAAGATAATACTAACTCATACAGTGCTTCTAGTTTTTGTTCTACCTTGTCATAAACCCGGCCTTGAAAGTATAGAGCCTGTGGAGTATTATGAGCAAGCTGATTAAGATAATGGGCAGTTTGTACTTTTTGTGTTAGCACCACAACAGCTGCTGCTGTGGAGGCAGCTATCGAAATAAAGGCCAAAACATCAGCTACAAGTAGCCCAACAAACTGACAAGGGCACATTAGTTCTTTCAATTGTCTTAACACCTGAATGCTAGAATCTTCATACCAAGTTTCAGAAATATTTACAGGAAGCATAACAAAAGATCGTTTTCTAACAATAAGTATGGATTAAGTTATGCTGCTATATGAGCAATTAGTAAAAGAACAATTAGAGCAGGTAACATTAAAATAATTAGCTCCTACAGAAATATTAAACGGTCCATACATAATGACATAGGGTGGTGATACACAACTCATAAATATTTTTTAAAGGATTAATTGGGCCAGATTATGTTATTGAGTGCAGCCACCAGCATCCCAAGATGATGTTGAGCATGCCCATTCATCCACCACAGTCCAAGATTGTATTTATTAGTAAGATTAGCTACAGACCAGTCCATTAGTTGAGAGTTAGTTCCAGAAATATTGGTAACAAATGGCTGTACATGCCTGTACCTTATTGGATGAGGCTATCCTGTAGATACTACTATTTGTGAAGAATTAATGCAACGGGGTATCATATAGGATGGAGTAGAATTTGAGTGAACTGGGTGCCCAGTTGGTAAAGATGCCATCTGTATATTGCACATTTGATTTTTGTCTGGGATCTAAATTTTGTGAGTCACGGATAGCATTATAATACAGCCTGGAATGGAGCCTTTAGAGCTGGTGATAAAGCAAAAAGGAGTTCCAATGTGTGAGGCTGAGATATCGCCCATCTTGGTGTGCTGGATGAAGGGATCGGGGGCTGTACTGTATGCTGATCTATTGACGTGAATGAGTACTTCAACTCCCTCCCAAGTTGTAGGGTGCACAATCGGGGGATCCGGAATGTAAGCCCAATGTGTCAGCTTTTGTGTCATCTGAATGAGCCTCCACAATCCTAACGCAATGCTCAGGCAACTAGTGGGATTTATTTTCTTCCTGCGAAAAAACCAAACATGTCCTCGACCCCATGTTAAAATCGGATCAGGTCCATGCCAATCACCTGTTAAAGGATCCTTCCACTTAACTTGGGCAAAAGCTCTTTGCTCTTTTTTCCCCAAAACCGCTGTGCTGTGAAATTTCATTATAATCTAAACTTTAAAAATTTAGTACAAATAAAACATGAGAAGAATATTAACAGGAGAGAAGGGGTATAATTCCCCACATTTTAATTTAAAAATTTGGTGTTTGAGCAAACCATTAGCTCGTTCAACAATTCCTTGACCTTGAGGATTATAGGGAATACCTGTAGTGTGAATAATCTGGTAAGATTTACAAACATTTTGAAAAGCTTGTCTGACATATCCCGGACCATTATCAGTTTTAATATGTAAAGAAGTCCCATAGTGGCAAAGCTGTGTAGGGAATGAGCAATACAATGTTTGTTAGTCTCCCCAGCAAGAGGGATAGCCATAATAAAATTAGAGTAGGTATATGGTAACATGGACAAAGCGAAGCCATCCAAAAGATTGAATCAGGCAGGAATTTAATCTACTTTTTCCATGGTGGAGGTGTTCAGGGTAATGATGAAGATTTCCTCCAGGTGACTGTCAGGCTATAGCAGCAGCAACCACAGCAGCAGGGCCTCTCAGTGGCTCCAAGAGACACCAGCACACCTCGTGCTGGGCTGTAAATTTCTACACAGACTGGTTAAGGATACAAGTAATATATAGGCTTGGCAGGCTATGGCCCCACTAGTTTATAAGACTATTTAGACAATAGCCCAGGACAATTTACCAAGATGACAACTTTTTTAACTAGATAGTTCTTTTAGTAGGGCTGATTTTCTAGGCAGATATAGAGGGCTCAGGCCTGTACTACTATTTTCCATGCCCTTTTCTTCTGTCTATTTTGCCACATTTTTTTTATGACTCTGGTCCCTTGTTCTAAAAAGGGGATGATGGGCGAAGATTCATCTTCTGTAACTTCTTCACGCTGACTCAGGGGTGTTGATCCTACCTAGGCAGGAACCTATAACTTTATTCTATCTTACGAAGAGGTTACCAGGATTAGATGTCCTTAAGAACAATATTTTAACTTTTGACAAATGTACAGACTTTTTTTTCCAGCTACAGCAGTGTAGCTTGTTTAGCACTCTGGTTTGCAAAAGCATCCTTAGGAATTTAACCTTTAGTGACCCTAACAATGCCTAAGTCACGTGTCCAAGCCTTTAGACTAATTTAATAGAAACACACTCTCATGTTTACAAATTTTTTTCTTGAACAGATAGATTTCATGTAGCTGGAGTTAGTTCAAAAGTTACTACCAAGCGGTTCCGGGAAGATGGCGGAGGAGAAGCTGGAATCTGAACAAGCTCTTGCATAGAAAGCAGTTTTAGAGTTCCAGTGAACAGTCCTAAGCCAGAGAATCACACAAAGATTGCGATCTCAGGAGAGAGAGTTAGACAAGAGAGGGGAAGCCAAGGCAAAAAGACACTCTGAGCGCCTGCCAGCTGCCGCCACGGCGGCGGCAGGGTCGTGGCGGAGTCCGCAGCCCGGGCCATAACTGAGCACTCACACAGGACAAAGGAGCCAGACGCAGCGGGCGAGCAGATTCTACTCAACACCAGCAAGAACCGACAAGGAGCGGACATCTTCATCCTGCAGTTTGCAGACCAGAGACGACCCAGGATCCAAGACTCGACGTGAGTAGAAGCCCGACATCCTCACTCCTTCTCAGGGAGCAGAGGAGGAACGGCCACCCCTTCCCCCCCCCCCCCCAGCACCAGTGATCTCCATCTTGGATACCGACAAAGCTCGGAGGAGCTGCCAGCTCCAACCCAGGCCTTGGAATAAAACGAGTCATTTAGCAGGTCACAAGAACTTAATGGCAAAGTGACCTGCCAGACTCGGCTCCACCCAGGAAAAAGTCACCCAGCTCAGGCACCAGCCATTGGAGTGGCTTTCCTCACTGGGTAACCTGAGCTAGAGGCTGCCCCTCCCTCTAGCAGCCTCCACAATCAATTGAAAAACAGAAACCCTGAGAATGGCTCCATGCTGGGCTCTGTGAGTTTTTTTTTTTTCTCACAAAATAGCCCCAGGAAAAAGCTACTGATGGTTGAAAGGCCTCAACTCTACCCAGAACCTAGCCTCACCACTGCATCCCCCTCTTTTGTGATTCTCAAAGCAGATCACCCTCCCAGTAAACTAATCTGGGAGGGGGATCTCAAAATCTTGGGTAAAGCAGAGCATTTTTCTGCCTGTTCGAACTGACTTAAGAAACCAATCAAGCCACAGGACCTCAAGCTGACCAGAGACTACAACAAGAGGCTGGTTACAGACAAAAGGGAGATACAGGATTCTTCCCACCCCTCCCAAAAAAAATCAAAAAAAAAATCAAAGAACTTTTTTTTTCTTCCTCTTCTTTTCTTTTTTTTTTTCTTTTTTTTGGTACTTTATATATATATATATATATATATATATATATATATATATATATATATATATATATATATATATATATATATATATATATATATATATAATTTTTTTTCCTTTTCTAAAAATTTTATCAATCTTTAATTTTTGCCTTTTTTGAAAAAATAATTGTTTTCCAGTAACTTTTTTTTCCTCTTATAATTTTTATTTTAGGAACACATAAATGTGCGTTTTCCTTTCTTTTCTTGTCTTCTTTCTCTTTTTCTTTCTTTCTTAACTATCTTTTTGTATTTTTTTGTCTAGCTCTACTGAACTTCTGATCTATTTTCTCCCTTTCTAATCATTTTCACCTTTTCTTCTCTTTTGATCCTCTTTATGTGACTTAACTCTTGTCCTGCACATCCTCAGATAAACCCGTAGTTAACTAGTAGACCGTATCCCCCATTGTGTACAAACTTAATCCACAAATTAATTACTCAATTCAAAACCTCTGAGACTTAAATTCCTTAATAACAGTACTACCTCTTTATACCTATATAATATTTTAAGCATTTTTTTAAGTTTTTCACTTCTCCTCTATGTCCCTACCCTTCTATTAATATACTCACATTCCTCTCTAAATAGATGGTCTTTTAATCTCCATAATAATATTAATTTTTACGTTTCTATTTTTTTCTGGTCTCTTTTCATTTCCCATTCCCATTCTTCTTTTTCTCTCTCTCTCTACATGCATCCTACCCAACCTATTTCCTGCATTGGGATTAGGACATAGTTAACTCTCCCTGTGCTTCCCCACACCAATCTATTCCTATTTTTTACCCACATCTCTCCCTAACCCTAATAATTTCTGGTTTTCCAAATTCTTCTCTGCTGTTCGAAGCCCATTAATATACTTGTTTGATGTTGAAAAGATGTATCTGTTGAACTAGATTGTATCTGTAGACTATTGACTGTACAAATGCAAACTTTGATTGATGGGTGCCTTAAGATAGAGTTCTAGCACAAAACTGGTGCTATTTTCATCTCAAATGGGCAGAGTAAGCCAAAAAAACACTAGAAAAATGGTAAATCCGGATATCTCAAGTCCCAATCTTGATAATCAGGGGTCAGAACAGATAATGAATAATGCAGAGGAGAGTTCCCAAATAGCTCTACAAACACTGCTGGCAAACATGATAAAAGAAAAGTTTGACAACTTACAAAGGATTCTGTATGAGTGTGAAAGGGAGAGAGAGGAGGCATCCCAAAACTTATACAGGAATATCATAAGCGTGAGGAAGCTACTCAAAAACTGATACAGGATTTGCGTGAACAACTGGAGAATACTCAAAGAGAAAGGGAGGAATGGCGTGAGCAGGCTGAGAACACTCAAAGAGAACTGCAGGAATCCCACGAACGAGAGGAAAGAAAACTACAGGAATCCCTTGAACGGGAAGAAGCTAATCAAAGAGTAAAAAAGGAATTGAGAGACCAGGTAGAGAATACACAAAGATCACTAAAGGCATTCATGGAATCCATTAACAAAGAGCTGAAGGAAGTTAGCGAGACCACAAAGGGAATGCAGAATGGAAACAAACAGAAGGAATGGGAGTCCAAAGAAACCATAACCAATCAACTAAGTGATTTGAGAACAAACAATGAACACCAAATTAAAGAAGTAAAGAAATTCATACAAGACCTAAAACAGAGCTTCAACAAAGAACTTGAAGCCATCAAAGCTGACCAATTAGAAGGAAAAGAGATAAAAAACAAAGTAGAGAGTCTTGACAGCAGGTTAGACCATGCAGAAGATCGAATCTCACGGATTGAAGACAGCCTAGATATTATAGAGAAAGAACATACAACCATGCAAGACAAGTCCAAGAAATATGATAGGTCTATCCAACACCTGGAAGACACCATCAGAAGGCCCAATCTAAGGATAATGGGTGTAGAGGAGCACCTAGAAACAGAAGTTAATGGTCTAGGAAATTTGTTTAACAGGATCCTAGCAGAGAAATTCCCAAACATACAAAAAGATAGGCCTATTCAGATACAAGAAGCTTTTAGAAACCCAAATAGACCAGACCAGAATAGGACATCCCACCGTCACATTATAATCCACACAGGATCAACCCAGACCAAGGAAAAGATCCTTAAAGCTGTCAGGGAGAAAAGCTTAATCACCTATGAAAGGAAACCAATTAGAATCACCTCAGATTTCTCAGCAGAGACAATCAAAGCAAGAAGAGCCTGGAATGACGTATGCCATGCCCTAAAAACAAATAATTATCAACCAAGAATACTGTACCCAGCTAAACTCTCCTTCATAACTGAAGGCCAAATAAAAACCTTCCATAGAAAAGAAAAAATGGAAACAATACATCAACAACAAACCAGCCCTACAAAAGATTCTTAAAGATGTCCTACACATAGACAACCACCAAGACCGCAACAAAGGCCAAGAAACTGCACCCAAACTGAGAATCCAAGAACCTTAGGAAGAACCCAGTTTTCGCAGTCCCCAAGAAGGTGGATAACATGGCAGGAACTCCCAAATACCTCTCAGTACTATCTCTTAACGTTAACGGACTGAACTCTCCAATTAAGCGACATAGACTGTCTAGTTGGATTAAAAAACAAGACCCTTCTATCTGATGTCTGCAGGAGTCACATCTTGCCCGTAAAAACAAACACATCTTCAATGTTAAAGGCTGGAACAAAATCTACCAAGCAAACGGCCCTCATAAACAGGCGGGAGTTGCAATCCTAATATCAGATAAAATAGACTTCAAACTAAAATTCGTGAGAAGAGATAAAGAAGGTCGCTACATACTAATTAAAGGATCTCTCCTTCAGGAGGATATTACAATTCTAAATATCTATTCGCCAAACAATGGAGCACCCAAATTTATCAAAGAAACACTACTTTCCCTCAAATCCCATATAGATCCAAAGACATTAATTGTTGGGGATTTTAACACACCACTCTACCCACTAGATAGATCAACTCGGCAAAAACTCAACAGAGAAACCGCAGATCTAAACAGCTGCATAGATCAAATAGACTTAACAGGCATCTATCGAACATTTCACCCAGCAGCATCAGAATACAAGTTTTTCTTAGCAGCACATGGAACGTTTTCCAAAATAAACAACATTTTAGGCCACAAAACAAACTTGTCTAAATTCAGAAACATTTAAGTTATACCTTGCATTCTCTCTGACCACAAGGGAATAGAATTATAACTCAACACCAAAAGCCACCAAAGAAAGTCCGGCATCAAATGGAGGCTGAAGAACACACTGCTGAATCATGAGTGGGTCATGGAAGAGATTAGAAAGGAAATTCAAATGTTCATGCTATTCAACAAAAATGAACACACAAATTACCAGCTCCTCTGGGACACAGCAAAGGCAGTACTCAGAGGCAAGTTTATAGCTCTGAGCTCCTACATCAACAAATTGGAGAGATCTGAAACTAACAATATAATGACACATCTAAACCTCCTTGAAAAAGAGAAGCAATATAAACCCCAATCCAGTAGACGGAAAGAAATAATTAAAATTAAATCAGAATTAAATGAATTAGAATCCAAAAAAACTATAGAAAGAATCAACAAAACAAAGAGTTGGTTCTTTGAAAAACTTAACAAAATTGACAGACCCTTAGCAAATCTTATCAGAAAAAGAAGAGAACACACCCAAATTAATAAACTCAGAGATGAGAATGGAAACATCACCACGGAAACAACCAAGATTCAGAACATTATAAGGGAATACTTTCAAAACTTTATGCTAATAAGTTTGAGAACTTGACAGAAATGGACCTCTTCCTAGCAAATATTGACATGCCAAAACTAAACCAAGATGAGTTAAACTATCTTACCAGGCCCATATCAAGCACTGAAATAGAAACAGCAATAAGAGACCTCCCAGCTAAGAAAAGTCCAGGACCAGATGGTTTTACAGCGGAATTTTACAAAGCCTTCAAAGCAGAGCTCACACCAATACTCCTCCAACTCTTCAATGAAATTGAAAGAGAAAGCTCAATACCGAACACATTCTATGAAGCCATCATAACCCTCATCCCAAAACCAGGCAGGGACTCATCAAAGAAAAAGAACTATAGACCCATTTCTTTGATGAACATTGATGCAAAACTTCTCAACAAAATTTTGGCCAATCGACTTCAACAATTCATCCAAAAAATCATACTCCACGATCAAACAGGATTCATTTCAGGGATGCAAAGTTGGTTCAATATAAGCAAATCAATTAATATTATTCATCACATCAACAGGAGCAAGAATAAGAACCACATGGTTATCTCAATAGATGCAGAAAAAGCATTCGACAAGATCCAACACCCCTTCATGATGAAGGTTTTGGAAAAATTAGGAATCCATGGAACATTCCTCAATACAATAAAGGCTGTATAAGACCAACCTACAGCCAGCATTATACTCAATGGTGAAAAACTATAGCCATTTCCTCTTAACTCAGGAACAAGACAAGGATGCCCACTCTCTCCACATCTCTTCAATCTAGTATTAGAATGCCTAGCTACAGCAATAAGCCAAGATGCAGACATAAAGGGGATCCAAATACGGAAAGAAGAAATAAAACTCTCCCTCTTGGCAGATGACATGATCCTGTACTTAAAAAATCCAATAGACTCCACTCCCAAATTAGTCAAGCTGATTCAAAACTTTGGCAAAGTAGCAGGTTATAAAATTAACCCCCAAAAGTCAATGGCTTTTCTGTATGCCAACAATGAGAAAACTGTGGCTGAAATTAGGAAAGCAACTCCATTTGTAATAGCCCCACAAAAAATAAAATAACTAGGAATTAACTAAAGAAGTGAAGGACCTCTATGATGAAAACTTTAAAATCTTGAAAAAGGAAATCAACACAGAACTTAAAAAATGGCAAAACCTCCCATGCTCCTGGATTGGCAAGATTAACATCGTGAAAATGGCATACTTCCCAAGGCTATCTACAAATTCAACGCAATACCTATCAAAATTCCACCCTCATTCTTCAAGGAAATAGAAGAGGCAATCCAAAAATTCATATGGAACAATAAAAGACCCAGAATAGCAAATACACTCCTCACCGGAAAGAACACTGCTGGAGGAATATCAATACCAAATTTCAAACTATACTATAAAGCCATAGTAAACAAAAAAGGTTGGTATTGGCATAAGAACAGACCTCAGGACCAATGGAATAGAGTTGAAAACGCAGAAATGAACCTACAGGCCTATAGCCAACTAATCTTCGATAAGGAAGCTAAAACAATAGAATGGAACAAAGACAGCCTCTTCAGTAAACGGTGCTGGAAAAATTGGTCAACTACATGTAGAAATCTAAAGCTAGATCCTTATATATCACCCTGCACCAGAATCAACTCCAAATGGATCAAAGACCTTGAAGTCAAAGCAGACACATTGAAAACATTACAGGATGGAATAGGAGAAACCCTAGGTCTCATTGTTGGTGGGAATGTACACTTGTTCAACCACTTTGGAAAGCAGTATGGAGGTTCCTCAAAAGACTTCACATAGAACTCCCCTATGACTCAGCAATCCCACTTTTGGGCATTTACCCAAATGTTTACAAACAAGACCACACTAAAGCTACCAGCACAACAATGTTTATTGCAGCATTATTTACCATAGCTAAGATATGGCACCAACCCAGATGCCCCTCAGTAGATGAATGGATCAAGAAAATGTGGTATATATACACAATGGTATTCTATGCCTCCATCAGAAAGAATGACATTGCCCCATTTGTTAGGAAATGGAAAAACTTGGAAAAAATTATATTAAGTGAAGTAAGCCAGGCCCAAAGAAACATAGATCCCATGGTTTCCCTTATTTGCAATATCTAGTATATGTATGAGTCAAGCGGAAAAGGTCAGATAATGTGATGTCAGGAAAATGAACCCTTAGATATGTATTTTAATGTTTTTTTCTTTCATGCATATGTTTCTAACGCATTTATAAGATTATCTCTTTGTTGCTTTGTATGTCCCTCCCCCACAGTATAACCCCTGCTTTCACTATACTTGATGTCAGTATAACTTGAGGAGGAGATGGGGAAAAACCAGTTGTTTAAGGATACAGGTGGACCTGTTGCAACAATGAGAAGTACAAGTTGTCATGTCCAAAATGAACTTTACAACGTCGGTGGGGGGGGGGAAGGGGGGAAGGAGCAGGATTGGGATTGGGGGGGATGGGGGAGCCTGGGAAGGGACGTGAAGGGTAAACAAAAGTAGGAGGCTGCAATGCTTGGTAAGAAATGTACGCATTATCCTGCCCATGTAATTGTAACCCCTCTGTACAGTATGTTCACAAATAAAATAAAATAAAATAAAATTTTCAAAAAAAAGTTACTGCCAATTAGGGCTTTTGGCACATATAGGAGTTGGGATTTAAACCATCCCCCACATTTTATAACTTTAGCTTTTTAGTACTATCACAGATTACTAACAAGTTTCTGTCCCTACAATGTCCCTACATTAGGCATGCTTACAAACTATCTTTCCATGACCTCCTGGCTTTGACCAATTTTTGAAGGGCCATGCACACATGCTTCTAAGATCTGACATTTTTGCCATCCAAGCAGTGGCTTACTGCCTCTGGATGTTCCTCCATTGCTCTTGTCCCAGGAATGTCTTCTCTACATTGGAATAAATGCCTCTTCTGCATTTCCCTTAGCTGGTCACTGGACTTGAACTCGGGGCCTGAGTGCTGACTCTCAGCTCTACAGCTCAAGGCTAGCACTCTGTCACTTTGAGTCCCAAAGCAACTCTGC
The DNA here is from genome assembly GCF_024711535.1 of Dipodomys merriami. NCBI lineage: Eukaryota > Metazoa > Chordata > Mammalia > Rodentia > Heteromyidae > Dipodomys > Dipodomys merriami. The sequence continues at coordinate 172,503 of NW_027206374.1, forward strand.
TAGCTCTTTCAGCACTCTGCTGGCTGAGTAGAGGTTACAGTCTCACAAGGACCTTTTTTTGCCCAGGCTGGCTTTGAACTACTTTGTAGATCAATGAGTCTTATAAAAGGCCACTTTACTACAATTAAAAGCAACAAGGTGGTCAACATAGAAGTAGCTTTTAAGCATGCTCTTACCTGAAACTTATTAAGAGCCAAAGTTATATCTGACAAACTTGTAAGAATCCTCTGTGCTTTGCCCTGGGCTTGCTGGAAACTTAAAAAACATATAAGAGCGAACTGGAATAGCAATTATTTTGGTAATCCTAATTTTTCCATTTTAAGACAAATGTTAAGAATATTTTACTTTTAAACTTTATATCCAGAAATCCATTTCTAATATTTAAGCCACCTAATAATTTCTTTAATTATTTTATATTTGAGTTTTTAACTTACATTAAAAAATCCCTTAAAATCTCTAGGCCAAGTGTCACTCATTGTCTCTTGGCTGCTTCTTTTAAAACACATACACATTCAAACTTTTAAACTGAAATGACAATTTTTTCTTAATGTAAGAATTACAATCACCATCACTGTACAAATAAGCTAAACTTAACACTTTTATGACTTTTAAAAACATATCCTAATTGTAAAACATCATTGAACGCAAGTCACATTATACAAATACATTTTTAACACTCTTTTTAAGTCCAAGGGGTCAGTTTTAGCAATACTAATCAGATCATCACATCACTAATTTTTACCATCATGTTTCTGGTATTTATCTGTAGAGAAAAAGGACAGAATAAAGATGGGCCACTTGGCCCGTCTGTGGAATGGGAACGCACCTAATCTCACTCTTTAGGGTAAAATGAACTGCGTTTGTGCCAGCTTGTCCTCTCTTACGATGTATGGAATCCTCCCATGGCCCGTCCCACCATGTGTGACCAGCTCAACTGCACTTTTGAATGTTTACCTCTTACCCCTAAACATGGGTCTTTTGTTGGTGTTTAAGTTTTTCCTTTTCTTATCTCTTGGTTTTTGAATGAAAAAAAATAGTTTTAGACAGACAGAACAGGTAATGTTTTTGACAGTGTTAAACAAACTTTTATATTTAAACTTCTATTATTTATCCCCAAATTTTAGCCAAGGGAACTAAACTCCAAACATCCAATGCATTTTTGTTCAGCCAGATAACTTGATTACAGTGTAAACAGCCTTATGAATTTTAAAATACCAGATTTTTTAATTTTTAAGTTAAAGAATCCTTGAAAAGTCATTTAAACAATGTGAAAATCTTTAAAATTTTTGATAATGTCCAAACCACATAACCCTTTGAATTTTAAAATTAAACTCACCCAATTGTTAGAGCATGCTGATAATTTTTATCTTGAACATATTCACAAACACACACAGATCTTAAAGCGTGCAAAAATCAAAATCAATCAAAACAGCTTGGTACTGGCATAAGAACAGACCTCAGGACCAATGGAATAGAATTGAAAACGCAGAACTGAACCTACAGACTTATAGCCATCTAATCTTCGATAAGGGAGCTAAAAAAATAGAATGGAAGAAAGACAGTAAATGGTGCTGGCAAAATTGGTTAACTACTTGTAGAAAATTAAAGCTAGATCCTTATATATCACCCTGCACCAGAATCGATTCCAAATAGATCAAAGACCTCGGAGTCAAAGCAGGCACTGAAAACATTACAGGATTGAATAAGAGAAACCGTAGGTCTCCTTGGCGCTGGCCGAAATTTTCTTAATACAGACCAGGAAACACAACAAATCAAAGAAAGGTTGGACAAATTTGATTGCATGAAGATGCAGAGCTTCTGCATGGCAAACGACATAGCTAGCAAGATCAATAGAAAGCCCACGGATTGGGACAAGATCTTCACTAGCCATACAACAGACAAGGGTCTCATATCTAAAATATACTTGGAACTCAAAAAATTAAATCCCCCTACAACAAATCCTCAAAGAAACAACTGCCCAATAAATAAGTGGGCTAAAGACTTAAAGAGAAACTTCTCTGAAGAAGAAAGGATAGCCAATAGACACATGAAAAAAATGCTCAACCTTCCTAGCCATAAAAGAAATGCAAATCAAAACAACATTGAGATACCACCTAAGCCCAGTTAGAATGGCAAAAATCAAGAACTCTAACATCAACAGATGCTGGAGGGGATGTGGACAGAAGGGAACCTTACTTCATTGTTGGTGGGAGTGTAAACTTGTTCAACCACTTTGGAAAGCAGTTTGGAGGTTCCTCAAATGTCTTCACATAGAGCTCCCCTATGACTCAGCAATCCCACTTTTGGGTATTTACCCAAATGTTTACAAACAAGACCACACTAAAGCTACCAGCACAACAATGTTTATTGCAGCATTATTTACCATAGCTAAGATATGGCACCAATCCAGATGCCCCTCAGTAGAGGAATGGATCAAGAAAATGTGGTATATATACACAATGGAATTCTATGCCTCCATCAGAAAGAATGACATTGCCCCATTTGTTAGGAAATGGAAAGATTTGGAAAAAAAATATATTAAGTGAAATAAGCCAAGGCCAAAGAAACATGGGCCCCATGGTTTCCCTTATTTGCAATATCTAGTATATGTATGAGTCAAGCAGAAAAGGTCAGATAATATGATGTTAGGATAATGAACCCTTAAATATGTATTTTAATGTTTTTTCTTCTTTCATGCTTTTGTTTCTAACGCATTTATTTATAAGATTATTTCTTCGTTGCTTTGTATGTCCCTCCCCCACAGTATAACCCCTGCTTTCACTATATTTGATGTCGGTATAATTTTTGGAGGAGATGGGGAAAAACCAGTCATTTAAGGATACAGGTGGACCTGTTGCAAGGATGAGAAGTACAAGTTTTCATGTCGAAAATGAACTTTACAACTTTGGTGTTGAGGGGGAGGGTTGGGTGGGGGTGTGGTGGGGGAGGCTGTGAAAGGATGTGAAGGGTACACAAAGGACGAGGCTGCAGTGCTTGATAAGAAATGTACTCATTATCTTGCCCATGTAATTGTAACTCCTCTGTATACTATCTTCACAAAAAATAAAAATCAAAATTAAAAAAAAATCAAAATCAGTTGTACGTACATTTAAAACTGATGCCAATTCTAAAACAGAACTAGACAAGACAACACCAAAGGCTGAGTTTGGGGCTAATTTATCCCTACTTTAGAAAACATAGGACAGAAAACACACCGAAGTAAACACGACAAACAAGTGGCCACAAAGACAAAATCAGGTCTCAGTTAATGGGGCGACATCTCACTTCCGTTGACAATTGGGACTCAAATCCACTTACCAGGGGACTTGAACCCCCTCTACTCACCTCTGAAGAATTTTTTTCTTTTAGATTCTTGCAAACGTTGACCCAGGGCCTTCTAAGGTGGAGGAGAACTCCCAGTCATCTTGGGGCAAGGGAAAGAAGTCCCTAGCGGCTGTCCCCTCAGACTGACAGGTTCTCCCCCATACTCAGACCCCCTGGGCCAAGGCCCTAGGCTAAGATCTTGCTGGTGTCACTTGCAGGTGTTCAGTAGCAGTTTCCTCCAGCTGCGAGTTCTCCCTGATGGCCTTTTTAAGTTATTGTTAGATCCTGCAGGTTTCTCATCCCCTACCCTCCCACATCTGTATCCAGAGAGTGTGGAGGTGGTGGCAGTGAAGGGTAGAAACGGGGGTCAGTTTAAAGTGTAAGTATAAAAGAAGGAGCTAGAGATAAACAGATATTAAGAGGGTGTTGAAACAGATATTAAAAGGGTGTTATCCAGTCTCCTCCGGGCTCTCGCATTAGGATGCATCTCAGAGAAGAAACATTCCAAGAATTCCAGAATACATACACACAAACATTGAGACAAAACACATTTACAGCATGCACGTTGTAGACTGTCAGACAGAGAGTACCGGACTACAGAAGTGCCCAAATGCCCGCACTAGTGGATAGTTTACCCTGATGGGGATCCGGGGGATAGCTCCCACCGGCCCAGTTGGCTGTCTTATACTTTGTCTGCCAAGACCGCTTGCCAACCCCAATACAGAACCTGCAGGCTACACAGATACCAGACAATTACAAAGCAGCAATATTTTAACTTACAGGCCATTTGCATCATAGTGTCCCTGAATCCTTTTTTCCATTTTTTTTGCTAAGTTTCTAAACTAATGGTTCTTTTCTCTGGGAACCAGGGGTATACTTCCTCAACAAAGTGAAAGAAACATTCTAACTGACTCTGTCTAACTTTCACTCCTTGAGCGTGAAGCATACCCTTGAGAGCCTGCACATATAGTGTGCAGCTGTTACCTTGCCCCATAATTTTTTGCTCCTGACTATACTCTCCCTTGCTCTCTATTTTTGGACATCCTCTTAACTTAGAGGGGTCTTCTGCCATGATCCCAGTTTTTCAGGTCCCTGTTCAGGTGACATTTGCCCAAGCCTGTCAGCAACGAAAGGCAATCCTGACAAAGGATGGGGTCGGGATGTCTGCAGCTCAAGACTGCAGCACAGTTTATTTTTAACTTTCCCTAATATATACTATTAGAAGTCAAGAGGTAATATAAGGTTACAATAGTCCAGAAAACAAGGAAAATGTCAGTAAAAACAGTGTAGTAAAAACAAGATAAGGTCAACTGGTAGAAAGTAAAACAAACTCTGCAGACATAGCAAAGCAATCCCAGGCACGTGGTGTTTTTTAAGTAAGCCAGTTTCTTATACCTGCCCCACATGGAGCACTGGGGTCAAGATGACCTTTAAACTTTATTGTCGGCTCCCAACAACAGAGCAGTTGGTGGTATTCATATCCCTGCATTGTGGGGCTGTGACATGGAGAGACACAGTAACATGCCTGACAAAACACAGAAGAGTGTTGTTTCTGCACTTGTGTCTCTCACCTGCTGACCTGGAGAAGGAGCTGATTAATTTCCCATGAGCCTGCATTAGGGTAGAGCGGCCGTGCCTTTGTAGGGAGTTACAGAAAGCCACAGGCAGACTACATTTGGTTCTGTGTACATGGATTTGTGTATGTATGAATGTGTATATGGATGTGTGTGTGTGTGTGTGTGTGTGTGTGTGTGTGTGTGTGTGTGTGTGTGTGTTGGCCTAAAGAATAACGTATCAACTGTCTCCTGAGAGAATATGGAGAGTACATTCTCATTTCATTAATAAAGTTCACTGATATATTAGGCAGATTGTTTAATTTTCAAATGTATCTGGAAACATTTTCATATGTGTTTACCCTAATAACCACTACCTTGAGTTAAAATATGACAGAATAGCTGTGCATCTGAGGCTTTAGAAAGTGGCCTGCTCTACTGAATAGTATTTCAATGTTGTAAACTCAGAAACAACTAGAGTTCTCTTGTGTTTTTAGAATGTTGGCAATACCATCTCTACTGTCAGGCTGGTACATTAGTTTACATGTGATTAAAGGGTGAAATGACTTCAACCATTTGCACTAGAATTCCTCTGAGAAACATGACCAATAATTGATGTGTGCATGCACATGCATGTGTGTGTGTACACACACAAAATACATATACACAACATATTAAATAGGGTAGGGTTGATGTTAAGGGATTGACACATTATTGTGGAGTTACAGGGGAGGATGACAGGTTGGAGACCCAGGGAAGTGCTGATAGGGAGAAAAAAGGCTGTTTGTGCTCATCTCTATAATCTCAGCATTGGGAGGCAGTGACTGGAGGATTATGGTTAGTAGTCAGCCCAAACAAAATGCACAAAGCCCAAACTCAACATCTGGCAAGGTGGTATATCACTGCTACTCCACCTATGTGGGAAATATAAATAGGAGGGCTAAAGTCTAGACTGGTCTGTGGGAAAAAGCAAAGATGTATTCTTTAAAAATGCTAAAATCTGAGGGCATGTCTCAAGAAAGAGTAGAGTGTCTGCCCAGTCAGTACAAATCCTTAAGTTCAAATGTCATTACTGCTAAAAAAAAAAAAAAAAAAGCAATTACAATAAAAATCACAAACGACCACAAAAATCCACCATTAAAATCATCTGCGGGCTTTCTCAGGGATGTCAGAGGTCAGTCTATTCTGTTTGGGCATTCACTCTTAGATGAGCCCTGCCCACGTACAGAAGGTCATCTGCTGTACTCAGAGTCTCTGGATTTAAAGGCTAATGCTTCTCACTAACATCCCTAAGAACGGACTATATATAAAAGTAGCAAGTTAACTAAGAAACTATCAGATAGCCTGGAATTTGAGAACACTCTGTTGTGGGGGTCAGTTTCACAAAATTCAGAGAGAATTTTAGCAGAAAATTTTCAAATTATTTATATGTGAAAAAATCCTTATACATTGTCTTTTCCCATCCTTCCCCAGCACCATGTTCCTTCAAATGACTAAACATTCAAAAACACTGTACCTAATTTCTGTAGTTGCTTTAAAATTTGGAACATTTTTCTCCCTGTCAAGAAAAGGCTGGCTTACCTCTGTGCATGGCTCTGAAGGCCCACCTAGAAGAAGAGAGCTTATTATTTATTCCTGGTTCCTACTGAAGGGTTAAAGTACTTGAGCCAGTGACCATTTGTTGCTTGTTTCAGAGCAGAGCAACACGTGGTGCTAAACCACCTGGTTGTGTGCCTTTATAAGACCTGCCAATCCTTAGCTCCAGGCTCTCCTCCTGGGCTCCGCTGTGTCAGAGTGTAGGACGAGGCCCGAGCTGCAAGCCCATTTAAACAAAACAGCTGTCGAGTCTGAGTCTCGGTGATCTTCTTGGTGGGGGGTCCTGTGACCTTGGCTTAACATATTAGTGGGGGCTTGTCCGGGATCCCCACAAAGACCCCCAAGATGTCAGACTCCAAAGGTAAAACAGTGCTGTCCTTGTTAATTTTTCTTGTCCTGTCATTTGTCTGTTTTACTTTCATTTCCCTTGTGAGGATGGCCGCTCCGATTCGTAAAGGGTTGTCAAAATGGACGTGCTTGCACAACAACCCTGGAGGAACTGGGAGACGTTCCAGATCCTCTTGTGGGGCGAGGGTAAGCCTGCCGTGTGGAGCAGGGGTCCTTGGAACCACGCCGTGTGGGGTGGGGGTCCTTGGAACCCCACTGTGTGAATTGTGGGGCAGGGGTCTGTTCGGTGTTGGGCCAGAACTGACCAAGAGGGCCTCCTAACTGAGGCCCAACTGGCCCACTGTGGGTCTGCTCCTTCTGCTGTGGGGCATGGGTATGGAACCCTGCCATGACAGGAGTCAGCAGACCAATTCCGGGAATCTCCACTTAGTAAGCTTTTTTTTTTTTTTTTTTTTTGTAACTGTCAGGGCTGCGTGTGTCTTGTTTGTACTGTTTATTGTTTTTGGACTAAATGACTGATGGGAATGGAAACAATGGGCACCACTCCATCTATCCCCCTAGACATACAAAAAGAAACAGAAAGAGGAAAAGAAAAGGTACCCCCTGGTCTTTTCAGGGAAATAACTTGGAAGAAGAAATGTTTCTTCCTCCATATTCCCCTTCCCAGGTTCCTTTTGCAGAATCTGAGAATGGTCAAGAGGAGGAGGGAGCTATAGAACACTTCGCACCTGCCCTAAAAGTTTCTGAGGGGCCAGTCACTCGATGACACCATGGGATCAGCCCCCCTTCTAGTGCAGCTGTTGTTTCCATACTCGCCATAGGACCTGTGGATGTGGATGGTGAACAGAAACTGCAATATTGGCCATTTTCTACCAGTGATCTATACAATTGGTGCACCCAAAATGCCCCCTTTTCTGAGAAACCCCAGGATTTAATTTGTTTGCTTAAAACTATTCTCTTTACTCATCAGCCCACTTGGGATGATTGTAGTCAGCTTTAACAGGTCCTTTTTACCACCAAAGAGAGAGACCGTATCCAAGAGGTGGCCCCACAGGAGCACCCATCACGGATCCTGCCCTGATTGCTGCCCATTTTCCTGAGATCCGACCAACATGGGACTACAATGCGGTTGAAGGTAGGAGTGACTCCTTGTCTATCACCAGGCTCTGTTGACAGGTCTCAAGGCGGTGGCTCGCCGACCAACTAATTTGGCCAAAATTTATGTTAGACAGAGAGGAAGTGAAAGTCCAACAGCATATCTTGAGTGGCTCATGGAAGCTTTTAGTCAATATACTCCATATGATCTTGAGACCCAGAAGTTGGCTCAGATGATTATGTTTGACTATATAAATCAAGCTACACCAGACATAAAGCAAAAGTTGCAGGCTCTAGACAGACTTGGTGACAAGTCTATTAGGGATATAGTAGCCGTGGCAGAAAAGGTTTACAATAAGAGAGAGAAAGAGGAGCAAAGACAGGAAAGGAAGGACAGAGAACGTGTAATTGAGCATGAAAAGAGAGACTGAGCCAAGGAAAAGAGACCAGATTTGTTGGACTTGCCACTATCACATGTTGAACATACCTGGTTCTCATACCTCAACAATTTCATTCGAGATGGAAAAAGGTACTCAGGTTCAGCAGTCACCATGGACACTGAGATAGTGTGGGCAGAAGCACTCCTCCAGGGAACGTCTGCACAAAAACCAAAAGTAGTGGCACTAACAAAATCCCTAAAAATGGGAAAAGGAAAGAGACTAAACATGTACATGGACAGTCAGTATGCTTTTGCCCCCGTCCATGTACATGGAGCCATTTACCAAGAGGGGGGGCTACTGACACCTGAGGGAAAGACTATTAAAAACATACAAGAAATTTTAAGCCTCATCTGGGCCTTAAGGGAACCAGCAAATATTGCCATTATGCACTGCCCTGGCCATCAAAAGGGAACTGATTCTATAACCAAAGGAAATACCTTGGCCAATCAGGCAACTAAGGAGGCGGCCCTCCAGCCAAGAGTGGAAGTACTGACTCTAGTAGATCCAGAGCCATGAGCTTTGCCTCCTGAGCCTCAGTACTCCCAAGAAGACTTGGAGTTGATAAAGAAAATTCCCATGGCCTATAAACCCCCGGACAGAAGGAAACAAAGACTGGTGGAAAACTGGTGAGGGGAAACTTATCTTGCCACAAAGATTGGGCAAGGGGATTCTTAAGAGAATCCATCGGGTCCCTCACAGGGGAACCCGAAGAATGCAGGACTTGCTCCGATACTCAGAAGTAAAAATTAGGCAAGGAAATCAACTCATTGAGGACATGGTTAAAAATTGTAAAGCCTGTCAGCTCACCAATGCCCCCAATCAACCTGTTACAAAACGAGCTCGCCACCGTGGAGATAGTCCAGGTGTGTATTGGGAAGTATACTTCACAGAAATTAAAACTGGAAAATCTGGATATAAATATTTGCTAGTTTTTGTAGACACTTTTTCAGGATGGGTTGAAGCCTACCCAAAAAAGCATGAGACTGCAAAGGTTGTGGCTATGAAGATCCTGGAATATATCCTACCCAGGTATGGCTTCCCATCCACAGTCGGGTCGGACAATGGATGGGCCTTCATCTCAAAAGTAAGTCAGGGAATAGCCGCGGCACTGGGGATGGATTGGAAATTGCACTGTGCTTATAGACCCCAGAGTTCAGGGCAGGTAGAAAGAATAAATCGGACTCTAAAAGAGACCTTAACTAAATTGGTCATGGAGACTGGCGCAGACTGGGTATCGCTCCTTCTTTTCACCCTGTTTGGAGTAAGACATTCACCCTATCAGCTTGGCTTTACTCCTTTGAAATAATGTATGAATACCCTCCACCCATTATCCCTAGCCTTCAGACTGAATTGCTTACTGATTTGGATGATACTGAATTTCTGTGTAAGCTTGAATGTTTACAGCTGGTACATAAGAGTATGTGTCCCCAGCTTAGAGCATTATATGATTCTGCTTCTATTCCTACCCCCCATTTGTTTAAACCAGGGGACTGGGTGTTTGTTCGAAGGCACAACTTGAGATCTCTGGAACCACGGTGGAAGGGACCTTACCTGGTGCTACTGGGTACTCCTCCTGCCCTTAAGGTGGATGGCATTGCTGCTTGGATCCACTGCTCCCACGCCAGGCTGGCGGACCCCTTTGCCCTGGACCATGGGGAAACATGGGAAGTCTCCAATCATCCTACCCAACCAATATGCATACGCCTCAAGAAAAGCAAAATGGACTGATTGTTATTGGTATACATGCTCAAGATCAAAAGCTGTTGGAGTTTAGTTTTGGGTCGGAGCCACAAGATTGTGTCTCAGGACCATAAGTCAAGGGGGGGAATGAAAGGTTAAAGTAATTGAGGCAGTGATCATTTGTTGCTTGTTTCAGAGCAGAGCAACAGGTGGTGCTAAACCACCTGGTTGTGTGCCTTTATAAGACCTGCCAATCCTTAGCTCCAGGCTCTCTTCCTGGGCTCTGCTTTGTTGGAGTGTAGGACGAGGCCCAAGTTGCAGCCTGTTTAAATAAAACAGCTGTAGAGTCTGACTCTTGGTGGTCTTCTTGTTGGGGATTCCTGCGACCTTGGCATAACACTATCTAAGCATCATTACCCAGTAAGCTCAGTCTTCATCAAAATATCCATGACTCCAAACTAAGCAAGCATACCTCAGAGAAGGCCCTTTGGATATGGGTAGCTCGGACCATTTGGCAAGTTCTTCTAGCCTTCCCATGACTCTATGTTCCCAGGCAAATTAACTACTTGCTGTCTTGCTTCCTTTCTTCATCTTCTTCCTTCTTCTTTTATTTCTGTGAAACAAACACACTGTACCAATAAGTCAAGGCTGGTGTTTTGTTGAGGAACATAAGAAACTCTACAGAACAAAAATGAGTTCTTATTCTACTGTCTCCACCTACTATTTTTGGTGTCTGAGTTGGTATGTATTTTGAGTGATATAACTTGAGTGCATAGAGTCTCAAAAGTGTATTACCAAATATAGGTCCTAAAACACGGCCACAAGAGAGGGAGATTGCTTATTCATTTGCCAGGAGCTCAGCAGGGAGTGGTTTTAAATCACATCTTTTCTTAGGCTTTGTTGAACAAGGAACTGAGACCTGCAGCCTTGGTTCCCCCAGGAACTTCCGAAAATTGCAGACCCCTGTCCACCGACTACTTGCTGAAGAGTTGGGATCTGAACAAGGTCCCTGTGCTGTGTGTCTCCTGTTGAGCTCTCCTAAGGAGATCTTGAGATACAGACATAGCACCTGGAATTGCTGAAAAAGGAATAAAAGACCCAGGAAGAGAAGAGAATTGAATAAAGGAAGAAAAGATGAACTTTATGGAAGTAGAGCTGTGAGCCAAGTGGTAAGGCACCAACCTTGAATGAAGAACCCAAGTTAGTATGCGAGGCCTTGATTGAAAAGGACACACACACACACACACACACACACACACACACACACACACACACACACACACACACACACACACACGACATGTCACGACAAACTTCACTGATTTCCAACTTTGACCTATTTGGATTTTGGAGGGTCCAAGAATATAATGAGACTTGGTTCTAAGTGGCCATATTATGCTTTGTTTGTTCACGGTGTTGTTTATAACCTTGAGTTATGTCTCATGATTATTTAATTGGATATTATAGACATTAGCAATTGATAATTCTGTGTAGATGATAATGTTTTATACTAAGAACAACACTCTAGTGCTAAAATGTATAAGCATAAAACAAGTCTGAAAAATGAGGGAAAATAAGGACACAGGTGGACCTGTTGCAACAATGAGTACAAGTTGTCATGTCAAAAACGAACTTTACAACTTGGGGGGGGGATTTGGGGGGGGAGGGAGGATGGGAAGGGATGGGAAGGGTAAACAAAGGAGGAGGCTACAATGCTTGATAAGAAATGTACTCACTAATAGACACATGAAGAAATGTTCAACATCCCTAGCCATAAAATAAATGCAAATCAAAACAACATTGAGATATCACCTCACTCCAGTTAGAACAGCAAAAATCAAGAACTCTAACAACAACAGATGCTGGAGGGGAGGTGGACAGAAAGGAACCTTACTTCATTGTTGGTGGGAATGTAAACTTGTTCAACCACTTTGGAAAGCAGTATGGAGGTTCCTCAAAAGACTTCACATAGATCTCCCCTATGATCCAGCAATCCCACTTTTGGGCATTTACCCAAATGTTTACAAACAAGACCACACTAAAGCTACCAGCACAACTATGTTTATTGCAGCATTATTTACCATAGCTAAGATATGCCACCAACCCAGATGCCCCTCAGTAGATGAATGGATCAAGAAAATGTGGTATATATACACAATGGAATTCTATGCCTCCATCAGAAAGAATGACATTGCCCCATTTGTTAGTAAATGGAAAAACTTGGAAAAAATTATATTAAGTGAAGTAAGCCAGGCCCAAAGAAACATAGGTCCCATGGTTTCCCTTATTTGCAATATCTAGTATAGGTATGAGTCAAGCGGAAAAGGTCAGATAATGTGATGTTAGGAAAATGAACCCTTAAATATGTATTTTAATGTTTTCGTTTCTTTCATGCATGTGTTTCTAATGCATTGATAAGATTATTTCTTTGTTGCTTTGTATGTCCCTCCCCCACAGTGTAACCCCCGCTTTCACTATATTTGATGTCAGTATAACATGTGGAGGAGATGGGGACAAACAAATTGTTTAAGGATTTAGGTGGACCTGTTGCAACAATGAGAAGTACAAAATGTCATGTCAAAACCAGCTTTACAATGTCGGTGTGGGAGGGGAGGGGGGTATGACTGGGTGGGGGGGAGGGGGGAGGCTGGGAAGGGAGGTGAAGGGTAAACAAAGGAGGAGGCTGAAATGCTTGGTAAGAAATGTATGCATTATCCTGCCCATGTAATTGTAACCCCTCTGTACAGTATGTTCTCAAATAAAATAAAATAAAATAAAATATAAAAAAAAAGAAAAAAGAAATGTACTCACTATCTTGCCCATGTAATTGTAACTCCTCTGTACAGTATTTTCACAATAACAAAAAGAGAAAAAAATGAGGGATACTCTCAATTCTTGTGTTTGGTTTTACAATGTATAAATGGTGGCATATATAATGTTTTTGTTTGTTTTGTTTTTATGTACCAGTCCTGTGGTCTGAACTCAGGACTTCTTGGGTGCTGTATGTGAGTTCTTTTACTTAAGGCCAGCATTCTACCACATGAGCTACAGCCTCACATCCAGGTTTTTTTTTTTTTTTTGGTGATTAATTGCAGATAAGAGTCTTAGGTTTTCCTGCCCAGGATAGCTTTGAATCAAGATCCTCACATCTCAGCCTCTTCAATAGCTAGGATTACACATATGAACCACTGGTGCCTGGCTAATGTTTTAACCCACAATGACATTAGTTCTGTGTTATTACTTCTTTCCTTTTTATTTTTAATTTTATTTTATTGTAAAAATGCTGTACAGAGGGGTTACAGTTAGATGAGTAAGGCAATGAGTACATTACTTGTCAATCTTTGTTATCCCTTCCCTTATTGTTGTTGCTCTATCACTACCCTTTCCCTCTTCCACCTCCCACACTCCTCCCTACCCCACCCCACTCCTGGAAGTTGTAAAGATCATTTCCAATATATTGTCCTGTGGATAACATTGTTGAAATGGTCATCCTCTGTCCTTATTTCACGGTTTTGTTATTCCCCTTCTCCTCCTCAGATCAGACAAATGTATATACCAGATGCAGGGTACCAAAATCAAGTACAGTGACAACAGGGGATGTACAGTAGGGGGAAGAATATACGAAGGGAACAAAAAAATCACATAGTACATTTAAAACAACGACAACAAAGAAAGACCTCTTGTGTCCATATCTTGTGGCTCATTTCATTTAACATCATCTTATATGGTCATATGTACACAGCTTTTGATCTTTTCAGCTCATATGATAAGATTATCCTATATGTAAACTAATTATTGCAAATAAGGGAAACCATGAGACCTAAATTTCTTTGGGTCTGGCTTATTTCACTTAATATGACCTTTTTCCCCAAGTCTTTCCATTTCCTAACAAATGGGGTGGTGTCATCCTTTCTGATGGAAGCATAGAATTTATATATATATATATATATATATATATATATATATATATATATATATATATATATATATATAAACTCTCTCTCTCTCTCTCTCTCTCTCTCTCTCTCTATATATATATATATATATACATATATATATATATATATATATATATATATATATATATCCCACGTTTTCTTGATCCATTCATCTACTGAGGTGCATCTGGATTGTTCCAGACTTTGAAATGTTTTTTTTAATTTTTTTTTTATGATACTGCTTTTCAGGATTTGGACCATAACTCTTAACAATTGGATTAGCCTCTTCCAAGTCCATCCCACAGTATTTCTGCCTTGCTACTTTATTTTTCTATGGTTCACACTTTAATTCACCATGGTATTTTATTTTATTTTTTTCTAGATTTTTTTTTATTGTGAAAATACTGTACACAGGGGTTACAATTACATGGGCAACATAGTGAGTACATTTCTTATCAAGCATTGTAGTCTCCTCCTTTGTTTCCCTTTCCCATCCCTTCCCATCCTCCCCCTACCCCCCAATCCTCTCCGCTCCCCCCCTGCACCAAAGTTGTAAAGATCGTTTTCGACATAATGACTTGTACATCTCATTGTTGCAATGGGTCCACCTGTATCCTTACTTAAACGTTTTGTTTTTCCCCTTCCCCTCCACAAATTATACCAACATCAAATACAGTGAAAGCAGGGTTTATAATGTGGGGGAGGGACATACAAAGCAACAAAGAAATAATCTTATAAATGCGTTAAAAACAATTGCATGAAAGAAAAAAATTGTTAATACATATCTTAGGGTTCATTTCCCTAACATCACCTTATCTGCCCTTTTCTGGTTGACTCCCACATATACTAAATATTGCAAATAACTTATTTCAAAGACATTTTTGTCAAATATTTTGACACATTTCTCAGCTTCATATAGATGAGACTTGGTAAACAAAATATGTCTGTGACAATTCTTGGGAAAGTTCCTTACATTTAGATGCTTCAAAATTATAGAACATTTCATTCTATTATAAAATACAGTATTCATTAGCACAAGATAGGGCATCCATCAAGAAAGGCTTGTTAGTTGAGATGTTCCTGGTCACAGCTGGAGTTCCATGGTTAACATTGTGTACTGAGTTCCTATCATTAGTTCTTGCAGTTCCTCTGTGTCTTTCTGTTTCCTAGTGTTGCTTACAATTTTAATCTACTTCAGCTTTAAGAGCTGAAGGTAACATTGATAACTCACTTTGCTGAGTGATATAAGCTTTTCCAAGTGACTCTGAACAAAATTTAACAAAATCTTAAGAGGACTGATTTACAAACAACAAAGACATTTTGGATCTTTTGTTAAATAGTTTTTCAACGATGCAAACCAAAACTTCCAGAATCCCAAAGAAAGAACACGTTTAATGTATATATTGCTCCTGTTTATGGAACAGTATTTAATAGGACAGTTATAGCTTTTAGTCAGTTGGCAAAATATCAAGTGTTTGAATTAAATCATATATATCTTCAATTCCATGTCCCATTGTATGCTTCTATTTGTATTATTTTTTTAACTAGACAAATTTATGGAACATGGAAAGACACTTCAGCATATATACATGGTTGTAATGATCAAGTCAATACAGTTCCTATTTCTATATCATTAATAGTTTTTGGCTACTAATTTGTAATTTGTTGGGTAAAAATAAAATAAAAACCTCAAAAGCAAGACATGGTTATTCCCCTTCAGATGTTATTTCCCTTGAAAAATTATTTAATTATATTGTCAAGGTGATGTCCATAGGAGTTACATTTACATAAGTAAGATAGTGAGTACATTTCTTGTTGAACATTGTTACCCCCTCCCTCCTTTATCTCCCACTTCCCCACCTCTTACCACTCCCCACACCTTGTGATGTTCATTTCCAACATATTGTCTCATGAGTTTCACTGTTGCATTGCTTTGCTGTCTTTTGTGTCACCATTTTATCGTTCCTCTTCCCTATTCAGATAAACGTGTATACAATACACAGTGACCCAAATCAAATAGTGACAACAAGGGATAATCCACAGGGAAAAGATAAAGAAAAAAACCTAGCCCCTTAAAAAACAACACCAACAAAGAAAACCCTCTTGTTTCCACATCTAGGAGTT
This sequence comes from Dipodomys merriami, assembly GCF_024711535.1. Lineage (NCBI taxonomy): Eukaryota > Metazoa > Chordata > Mammalia > Rodentia > Heteromyidae > Dipodomys > Dipodomys merriami. The sequence continues at coordinate 188,601 of NW_027206374.1, forward strand.
CATTTCGCTTAGCATCACCTTGTATGCCCCATATGTACATAGCTATTGAGCTGTTGTGATACTCTTCTAGGACTAAACTAGACATACACTAGTTATTACCAATGAGGGAAACCATGGAGTCTGTTTCTTTGGGTCTGGCTTACTTATTTAATATGATTTTTTCCTACTCTTTCATTTCTTTACAAATGGGGAGATGTCATTCTTTCTGATGGGAATATAGAATTCCATTTTGTATATTTCCCATATTGTCTTGATCCATTCATTTACTGAGGGGCATCTCAGATGGTTCCATATGTTAGCTATATATTATTAATTTTTTAAGTTTGATTAGTCCATATGGTACATATTTATGGCATATGGTCTTATATTTCATTGCTTGTGTACAACATGTACTGATTATCTTATTACTTTGTATTAGGAACCTTTAAATTCTTCAAATTCCTCTTCTGGTTATTCATAAATGTTGACCAGCTGGTTGTTATTATTGTTTTTAAACTATATTTTCTTAAAAGAATAGGTTTAGATAAAAGCAAAGTTGGAAAAATAACCCAGAGTTCTTATAGGAACATAGACTTTCCTGCCCAGGCTGGCTTTGAACCACGATCCTCAGATCTCAGCCTCCTGAGTAGCTAGGATTATAGGCGTGAGCCACTGGAGCCTGGCTAACTGTTACTTTTTTTTTGGTAAAAAATGAGTTTTTTTAAATTTTGTTTATGTGTGTGTGTGTGTGTGTGTGTGTGTGTGTGTGTGTGTGTGTGTGTGTGTATGTGTGTGTGAGAGAGAGAGGGAGGGAGAGAAAGAGAGAGAGAGAGAGAGAGAGAGAGAGAGAGAGAGAGAGAGAGAGAGAGAGAGAGAGAGAGAGAGAGAGAGAGAGAGAGAGAGAGAGAGAGAGAGAGAGAGAATGAAAGAGTATTGCTGCCAAAGAGGATTATTGAAGAATATAAAAACCTTAAAGTCTGATAAGATAGTAATATATTTTAAGCACTTGGAAGTGGTGGTATCACAGTTTCTCTTTTCTGATCACACAGTATCTGTGTCTCCCCAATGTTGTCCTGATCTGGTTTGTTGTGCAGGAGACAGCATAGCTGGCCAATGTTGCAGATGGCAGGCCGCGGCCATTGCCTCCAGTCTTTCTTCACCACTTTCTCAGCCTTGAAGAAATTGTGTATCTCCAGGTTTTCTTGTTTGAGCTTAATTTATTTTATCAGTGTGCATTCTATTTCCTGCTCCTGAAAAGAAGTCTCAGTTACATAGACCCGGGAAAGAGCCAGGAGCAATGGCCTTATCACTGATTGCCTTCCAACATAGCCAACATATTCCTGAGAGATCTTCAACCCACACTGCACATGGAAGTCCTCACACTCATCCTGCCTCATTTGAACGCATCTGTGATAACTTTAAATTCAGTGAGTATGCAGTGTAAAAATTCAATGTAATGCTTTGAGGACAAAATGACCGAGCCACAGGTAATCATTCACATTTTTCACTGTGTTAGCTGTCTCTCTGATGAGAAAATAATCCTGCCATACAGATGCATATCACTTATACAAGATGTTTGCCAACAATTCTTGTTGTTATATTGCATTTCTCTTCCTCCTCGTGTGTCCTCTCCTCCTCCTCCCCGTCTTCTTTCCCTCTTCCTTCCTTCCTCTCCTTTCCTTCCTCCCTTTCTTCCCCTTCTCCTCTTTCGCCTGATCTTCCCTTCCTCCTCTCTTTTCTTTTCCCTCCTCTCATCCTTTCCTCCTCCTTTTCTCTTCCTCTCTTCCTCCTCTTTTTCAATTTCTTCTACTTCTTTATGGTCCTTGGTCTTGGACTCAGGGCCTGTGCTCACTAAGCAGATGTTCTGCTGCTTGCTGCAGGACTCCAGTCTGGACTTCATTTCAATGACACTCTATTTTTGATTTGTTTTTAAGTAGCAAACCGAGCAAAGACTTTTGATTAAGGATTAATTCATTGTATATATTCTACACCATAAATATGTGATACTTCATACAGTGTGGCTAATAGGTTTTGATTATTCTTTGGGCTTCTGATAAACTCATCAGAAACAATGATCCTGTGTTACTCCCAAATTAATGAACTGGTTACTTTGCATCTTGCTCAAGTACTTCCGTATTGCTCCCAGTTTAATGAACTATCACTTTGTGGTAGCATCACAGTAACACTAATCCGAGGATTGCTGAGGATCGGAAGATTAAGTCCATACAGGAAAATATGAGATGTATATCTTCAATGAACTACTAAAAAGCCAGAAGAAGACCTAAGGCTCTGTGGTGTACTGCCATCCTTGCACAGAATAAGCAGATGACAGGACCCAGGCCTGAGTTGAAGACCTGTGGTTGATGCAAACACACACACACACACACACACACACACACACACACACACACACACACACACACACACACACACACACAGAATTTCCCAGCTAGAGAAAGTGCAGATATGTTTTCCTTATAGCATATCTGTTTCTATCCTATGTGTTTGGATACTTTTGAAAGCTTCATAATCACCTTCCCTAATTTCAATAAATGACTCCCTGTTCACTATTTTAATTCCTGGTTGGAAAATATTTTAAGGCAGTTTTTCATGTAGAATATTGATTTTGCTCCCAACACTGTTACTCTCTTGGATTGTAAGAACATAAATAATTATGCAGTTAATATTAGCTCATAAATTAAATTAAATTAAATGCTTCCATTAAGAGTTAAACTGTTGCTCAGAGGGAAGAGTTTGAAGTCACTTGTCTGAATTTGAAAGGTGGAGTGAGAGTTGCAGAGAAGCCTAAGGTAGTTATGGTAAGAGACAGATGAAAGGAAAAAGAAAATGAACTTTAGACTCCTCTTGAGGCCAGTTATCTTTCACAGGCCTGCACTTGAAATCAGTATGCAAATTCTTGCTCATTATCAAGCACTCTACCCACTGGGCCACATTTCCAAGCCCTGAAATAATTCATTAGTGAGGAGCATTCCTGGAGTTTGAAGCCAGAGCCTGGGCTCTGTCCTTGAGCTTTTTTATCAAGCATTCTAGCACTTAAGCCACAATTCCACTTCTGACTTTTGGTAGTTAATTCAAGCTAAGAGTCTCAGAAACTTTCCTGCCAAGGCTCACTTCAAACTGGGACCCTCAGATCTCATCTCCATAAGTAGGGTTTCAGGTGTGAGCCACACCCACTAAAAGCCAGTTATTTCAATGAGACTCCTATTTCCAATAAAAGTCTCAAACACACACACACACACACACACACACACACACACACACACACACACACACATGCAAAAACTTGAGCTATTGCTCAAGTGTTATAGTGTTAACCTGAGGCAAAATCACCCTGGGACAATGGCCAGGCCCTAAGTTCAAGTGCTACAAGCAACAGAAAAATAAATAAATTCATTAATTAAAATTTAACAATGTCAAACAAAAAATAAAAGGAAAGTTGGAAGAAAAGAGGGGTGGGGAGGCCTGGCTACGTTACTAGAGCCAATAAGTGAAAGCATCAGGTGGCCTGTGGGAGTCTTGCTCCTGGAGGTAATAATATGGAAAAAAAGAAAAGCGATTAAAGCTTCAAAACTGAGTCAGGAAGTGGTGGCTCAAATATGCAATCCTAGGTACTTAAAATTAGCAAGCTGAGGATCTGGATTCATAGTCTGCCCAGGAAGAAAATCCTCCTGCCTGCCTTCAACCAGCAATGAGGCAGCATCAGCCCTATGCCTGCAGCACAGCTGGACCCTGCCTAGCTGCAGAAAACCTCCCCCAAACAATCTCGACCCCATGACAAAATCCAAGCCTTCCCCAAGTAGATTCAGAGCTCAGAAGCACTTTCTGTGCTCCAGGTACCCCATGGTTTGACTGCTCCATGGCAACATGTGGGGCAGACACTTACATCAAAACTCTACCTTAACTTGCTGGCTCCCTAGGTCTAGGGGCCCAGCCCAGGCTCCCTTCTTGCCCTACAGGGGCAGAGACTAAACCCTATTTTTAGCTCCCACATCACCTGCCTCCCTGGAGCACTAGAAGCCCCTGCAAAAAATCCACTCCTGACTCACTTTCTTAATGAAGTTGGGGGCTGGAGACATCTTGAAAGTTCCCTAAAGCCAGCAGTTTCTTCCTCCTCCCCATCTAGCTTGTCCTGTCTATGCCGTAAGCCAGATGGTGAGGGTGTGGGTGTGGCAGGACCCACATATGCTCGAGTCAGAGCAGGACTCCAGCTTGGTACCTAGTGCTGATGCTCATTGGGTAATGCTCAACAATCTTATCACTCCTCAAAACCCTCTCATTTTAATTTATTTATTTAATTGGGAAGGGAAGACCCTGAGATAGAACTCATGATCCCTGTGCTTCTTTTGCTCAAGGCTAGCACTCTACCACTTGAGCCACAGCTCCATGTTTGGCTTTTCTACTTATTTCTGATAAGAGTATCACAAACTTTCCTGCCCAGGCTGGCTTCAAACTGTGATCCTCAGAATTTAGCCTCCTGACTACCAAGTTTATAGGTGTGAGACACCTACACTGGAAAGCTTTTATTTATTTGTTTATTTATTTATTTTGGGCTTGGGGCTTGAACTCAGGGCATGGGTGGTGTTTCAGTGCTCTTTTTGCTCATGGCTAACACTCTACAATTTTAATCCACAGCTTCACTTTCAATCTTATGGTGATTAATTGGAGATAAGAGTCAAACAGACATTTCTACCAAGATTGGCTTTGAACTGTGATCCTTAGCTCCTGTTTAAGTAAGATTACAGGCATGATCCACCAGTACCCAGGCAAACCAGATTTTTAAGACACTCTTATTTTCAACAACCCAACAAGGAAAATAAGTTGAGCTGTGGTGCAGTTGCCTTGAACAAAATTGGTCTAGGATGGGCACCAGGGTCTGAGCATCATGGTTCAATGCTAGCCTGGGCAGGAACGTCTGTGAGAGTCAACTACAAAAAAAATCACCAGAAGACTGGAAGTGGCATTGTGGCTCAAGGGGCAGAGTGCTTGCCTTGTGCTGAAGAGCTGAGGGACAGTGCCCAGTCACAGAGTTCAAGTTCCATAGCCAACAAAAAAATGGTCCTGGACATGGGCAGGCCCTGAATTCAAGTCCTACCTAGAACCAAGAACAAAATAAATAAATAAATTCATTAAAAATAAAAGAAGAAACTGTAAAATAAAAAGAAAATATGTGTTGGAAAAAAATAGACATTAAGGGAGTTGGGAGGTGTGATCAAGTTGGCAGAGAGTAAGCCATGAGATCAAGTCTAAGGTAGCAGCAGCACTGGCCTTTCCCACACAATCGTCTCCTTCCTCATTGACTACTTGAGCTGGGAACTGGGGGCATTGGTACAATTCCCCAAACCAGCAGCTCCTCCACCTGCCTGCAGTTCAGGCCAGGCTGCACATCTGCTGAGATAGAGAAGGCTGGAAGAGGGAGGAGTGGAGGCAGGGCCTGCCTCTGCCCTGATACCACCCCTCAGTTAATATTAGTCTATTTCTTTGGTTTTCCTTTCTGTTTATTTCTGGTCTCAAACTAGGATGTGAACTCAGTATTTGCCACTTTTACTCACTGACTAGTGCTCAACCGACTGAGCCATATCTCCAACAATTAGAGATATTTCATTTTTAAAATTAATTGACTTTTAAATTTATTTACATATTGTGGGGCAGGCCTAGAACTTGAACTCTTGGTTGGGTGCTGTCCCTGAGCTTCTTGCATTAAAGGCTAAAACTCTGGCACTTGAACCTCACTCAGCTGCACTTCTATCTCTCTATTGTCATTAATTTGAGATAAGAGTCACAGACTTTCCTGCCCAGGCTGGATTCAGATTGGAGCATTCAGATCTCAGTGTCATCAGTAGCTAGGGGTACAGGTTGAATCACCTGCACCAGCAAACCATGTTTTGTTTGTTTGTTTTCATTTTTTCTTTTTGTTTTTTGTTTTTCCCAGTCCTGGGGCTTGAACTCAGGGTGTGGGATCTGTCTCTGAGCTTCTTTTACCCAAGGCTGGTGCTCTACCACTTGGGTCAAAGTGCCCCTTCTGGCTTTTTCTGTTTATGTGATAAAGAGGAATCGAACCCAGGGCTTCATGCATGGTAAGCAAGCACTCTACAAATAAAACACATTCCCAGGCCCTGAATCCATGGTTTTATTGAAACTCTCAATTTCTAAAAAATCAGCAAGATTAAAAAGGGAAAAAGAAGGTGAAACATGTCTTAAGCTATAGGCTGGTGGTTTGAACCTGAAACCCCTGATTCTGAGGAGGGTGAGAGCTGAAGGATATGGGTTACGAACCACAGAACAGCCTAGTTTTCGAGAACTGATTTGGAAAATCACCAGCACAAATGAAGTAGAAGTCGCATGCTGCTGGCTCATGACTACACAAGTCTGGAGGTTGGGATCTGAGAACCACCATTGGAGGCCACTTCTGGCAGGAAATTGCATGAGGTTTGAAAATCCAATAAAGATACAAAGGCAAAAAGTAGGGATGTGGGCAAAAAGTGATGATGGACAGAGCATTGGTCTGGAATAGATTAAAAACGAAAATGAAAAAAGAAAAAACAGAAGAATGGAGTGGAAGTATGATTGATGAGGTCCTGGGTTACTAAATACAGTAATGTAAAAATGTAGTCCAATCCAAACACAAAAGGAGTAAATTTATTACTCATGGGTATATAGAGATATATTTAATGAGAGTACAGAAGGAATTTCAAATGTAAAAATGCCACAAAGGGATTTTTTTCTCTTTCTTCTTTGGTGGTAGATGGGGACTCAAACTCAGGACCTGACTCTGGTTCATTGGCTATTAGTCTACCAACTGGGCCACACCTCCATCACCACATGCAAATTGTCTCAGCTTCTCATGCTTCTGTTCAGCAGCACATGCATTCTTTTGATTGCCCACTGGGTTTGCACATGACACTCCAAGGACAGCTCCAGCTGCAGCCTCTTGAAGAGGTAGGGGTAATTAGGGTCCCACAGCAAAATCTCTTCTAAACTGAATGGGGTGCCTCTTGCCTATGCTCTTGCTATAAAGGAAGTGAGGTGTGTGGGTGATGGTAGGAAGGCAGCTTAGACAGGGGGCAAAGAAACAAAAATTTTCCCTATCAAATGACCCCAGGGCTTAAGTAAGCACTATGTGGACCTACCTCCAGGCACTCAGCCTCTGGACTGACCATTCTCAGCTATCAATCCTCGGTTTGCACGGCCACAGCTGTCTGGAGGTTGGCTTCAGGATACCCCACTTTCCCCTGCTCTGTGCATTCTAATTGAGCTCCCCATGAGTGCATGAGTTACAAAGGTTGCAGTGTCCATGCTGCAGCCCCTTGGGTTTCAGGCTATGACTGTAGCCCCTGCTTCAGATTCCCCTACATTACTGCTGCCTCTTTTTGGCTTTTGCCCTTTTGCATTTTTGGCTCTTTGCCCTCATCCCTGGCCTGTCAGAGCCAAAAAGGACCTCCAGGAGGACCCCTCCACACATGCATCAAATGTACCCTGGACTCCCAGTGACTCCTGGTGGTCAGTAGGACTTATATGAACACTAGGAGAGCCTGAAGATAAATGTTACATACACATGAAAACTAGTATGATGGCTTGACCTTCAAGGTCTCTAGAAATGGAGGTTTGACCCCCATAAATTTTGCTTCACTATGAATTTTCTATTTTCACACTTAACACCATATACTTTCCTTGTGCTTCCTTTATTGGATTTTGTCTTACTCTTTCCAAAGAATTATTCTAGTGCGGGTTGATACCATGTCTCTGGTGATGACACCAACAGACTCAAGAGGAAAAGGAAGTGGGACATGGAGTACCCATCCTTTCCAAAAGAGTCCACCACAGGCCAGAAGAGCAATTCTTAGGACAGTGGGCACAGTTTCTGCCTCCCTCTCTGAATCATGGCTCAAGTTTGGAAAAGGATTTCAGGACACCTGAAGTATAGAATTATTGAAATACTGAATTATCTCCAAGACCAAAGAAACAACCACATCTTGTACATTGATCTCAAAAATATACCATGGAGTTCCAGTGAAAATGATTACTTAGATGAAGATAAGACACTGTTTAAAATACAGGGAGGGGGGACCAAGATGGCAACGGGGCAGTAGGGGAACGCCACAGCTCTCCCCAACCAAAAAGAGAGTTCGAGTTCCAACGCTAATCTCCCCAAGAGACCAACAACAACAAAAAGATGAACACTCAGAGAAAAACCGGAGGTGGAAAATAACAAAAAAAGAAAGAGAGGAAAAGAAAAATTTCAGAACAGAGAAGAGCGAAGACCCCTCCCCCAACCTTTACTGGCCACGTGGCAGTGCGCCAAGTCGCCGGCCAGCCGGCCCGGCTGGGGCTGCCGGAGTCCCAGATACACAGGGGGCCACCTGCAGATCACCCGCACAGAAGCCTCCTGAGGTACCGGCTTGCAGAACAACTGATCGCCAGGAACAGAGAAACCTACAAGCCGGGAGTCTCCACAAGGATCCCACCTCCACCCCTCACTCTCCACCCGAGCAAAGAGGCTCCATCCCGCCAAAGCTACCCAGCAACGGCAGCGCGACAAAGGGACCTATGTGCAGATCACCCTCACAGAAGCTGCCTGAGGCACTAGACCCACCTGTTCGCGATCTCAACCACCCGGGCGGCGACCGCCCGGGTCCCAGAGGCACAGGGGGCTGCCTGCAGATCACTCACGCCTGAGGCACCCGACCTGCCTGATAGCGATTGCAATGACTGGGGGGGCCGCCCAGGTCCCAGAGGCACAGGGGGCTGCCTGCAGATCATCCGAGCAGAAGCCGCCTAAGGCATCGGTGTCAGACCCACCAGATCTCTACAACTCGTGAAGAAGCCGCCTGAGCGTGGACTCTGTGGACCTGACAGCTTCGATAGAGGCAGAGACAGAAAAGAATTACACAGAGCCACCACCGCCCAGCCCAGCCCGCAACCACCCAAACTGAACTCGGATTGCAACAACAACTGATAATCTACACCACACAGAAACAACCAGCTCCAGGGTGAGTACGCCAAAGGGGACAGTGTATCCCTCAAGGGAGACCAGAGCTGGAGGGAATCCCCAGGGGACAGTGTATCCCTCAAGGGAGACCAGAGCTGGAGGGAATCCCCAGACCCTGACCTAGACTCCCTACCACAACACCCGGACCACAGAACCCACTAAAACTGGGAACTGTTCCAGAGCTCCACCAGCCCGTGGGGCACACTCCGCTGGACAGGCCAGAGCAAGAGTGCCCCTGGAAGGGAGCTTAAATGCCCAATCCAGGAATAGCGCCCCTGGGTCAAGACTACAAACAGTAGAAGGAATTTGAACTGTATCCTTCAGGCTGCATAACCTAGGTGGTATACACATCAGCACAGGCCTAATGAGCACGCTCCAGGTTGGGGCCAGAACCAGGCCTGGGGATCCGGTGCCTGAACAACACAACCAACTCCTCCCAACTGAAGTAAAAAGCTGAGCATACGCCTCAACAGAGGGGAGAAAATCAGGAAACAGCACTCCCCAGGAAGCACGCCCTTGACAACAAAATACCTGGAGGCCCAGGACAAGAGAAGCCCAAACCCCAACAAAACTCCACCAATATACCCTAGGCTGGAAATTGGGCAACACAGGCTGCCAGCACCTGATAGTAAGCAGGAGCTCAGGCGGATAAAGCGGCTCAGCAGTAGAGTGAGAGTCTTGGATGTATGAGGCCCTGGATCTGATTCCTCAGCACCACAAAAACAAAAAGGGTCAGACGTGGTGCTGTGGCTCAAATGGTAGGGTGCCAGCCTTGAGCTGAAGAGCTGAGGGACAGCACCCAAACCTAGATTTCAAGCCCACAACCAGCCCAAAACAAACAAACAAACAAAAACACATCAGGAGCCCATAGCAGACTCCAGTATTTGGGAGAGTGCATCCAGAGCATCTGATCTTCCCAAGAGCACCCATAGGAGCAAACACAAGCAGTCTAGGCTGCTCAACCCTTCCAAAGGCGGGAATTGCCAGCAATCTACAGCAGAGAGCTGAGAATCCTAAGTAGGTCAGAATAGCAGCTGGAAATAGGCTCCCAACAGAACCCGGATCAGGCACAGACTCTCTCTACCAATACAGAATTAGCAACCAAGCAAAGACAGACACACCAAAACAAAATTGCAGAGCAGTCTCCTGAACCCCCATGCGAAAATCACAGAGAAAAATCACAAGGTTTACCACTACCCAGGACAGCAAGCTCACCTCAAAAGCCAGCAGCCACGCAGGGGAGAGCCCCAGTGGGAGCAAAGCTGGAATGGAAGACAAAAGCTACATCCAAGGGTTGCTGGAGGCAATGACTCAAGAAATAAAGCGAGAAATTGATCAGAAATTGAAAGAGCACAAGGATGAACTACCAAAAGGGATACAGGATATCAAACAAAATTTGGATGCAAAAATAGAAGCTGCACAAACCTCAGTAAGAAGTGAGATAAACGCCAAATTAGAGGTAATACATACTGAGATCAGTACTCTGAGAATCAACATTGAATCCATAAAGGGATCCATTTCCTCCATGCAAACCACAATAGAAGCCATGGTCAACAGAGTGAATGAAATGGAAGGTAGAGTGTCAGATACAGAAGACAGAATACACAAACTGGACCAAAAAGTGACAGATATGGAAAAATCACTCAAATGAAACCAAAGGGAAATTCAAGAGGAAGCAGATAATGCCAAGAAATTTAACCTTCGCATAATCAGAGTGGACAAAGGTGAGGAATTCCAGAGCAAGGGAATGCAAGACCTATTTAACAAGATAATCAGCGAAAATTTTCCCCACCTCAAAAAAGACCATCTTAACTACATTACAAAAGCTTATAGAACACCCAACAAGCAAGATCCCAGGAGAAACACTTCTAGACACATTATAGTAAAAATGATAGATCTGAATAATAAGGAACAATCCTGCATGCAGCAAAAATGAAGAAGCAGCTATACTACAACGGGAAAAATATTACAATCCCTGCAGATCTCTCCACACAAACAATGAATGCAAAAAAAGCCTAGGAAAGCACCCTACGAGCCCTGAAAACCAATAACTGCCAACCCAGACTGATATATCCGGCAAAGCTAGCATTCACATTCGATGGAGAACTGAAAACTTTTAATAGCAAAGAAAAACTGAATGAATACATAAACATTAAGCCATCATTACAAAGAATTCTAAGAGGGGGGACACAACCTGAAGAAAGCAACCAGGAACTGGGACCTGCCCCAAACAGGCATTACTCAAAGTCTAACTGAGCAAGCACAGGAGGAAAGGAAAGAAGAAAAACTTAGGAAAACGGAATGGCAGGGAAAACAATGCATCTCTCTATACTTTCTCTTAATATAAATGGGCTGAATTCGCCAATTAAAAGAAAACAAACTGAGTACTGGATCAGAAAACAAAACCCATACATCTGTTGCCTTCAGGAGACCCACCTCTCAGCCAAAGATACAAACAAACTCAGAGTGAATGGGTGGAAAAAGATCTACCAATCAGATGCCCCCAGTAAGAAAGCAGGCGTAGCTATCCTGATATCTGACAAAATAAACTTTTCATTAAAATCAACACAGAAAGATAAGGACGGACACTACATTTTAATACAGGGAATAATCCAAGAGGAGGATATAACCATCATCAACTTATATGCTCCAAATATTGGTGCACCCAGATACATTAAACAAATGCTCTCAAACTTACAGAATAAATTAGATCCCAATATGATAATACTAAGAGACTTTAACACACCACTCTCACCAAAGGACAAGTCTACCAACCAGAGGACTGGCAAAGAAGCTACCGAATTAAGTGAGGCCATACTTCAAGAAGAATTAACTGACATCTACCGAGTATTTCACCCTAAAACAACACAGTACACATTCCTCTCAGCAGCTCATGAAGCTTTCTCCAAACTAGACCATATCATAGTTCATGCAAGGAACTTAAGCAAATACAAAGGGATCGACATAATCCCCTATATCCTATCTGACCACAGTAGAATCAAGCTAGCTATCAGTAACAACGCATACCACAGAAATTTCTCTAATAGATGGAAATTGAACAGCACACTCCTTAACAATGCCTGGGTAACGGAAGAGATCAGAGAAGAAATAAAGCATTTCCTACAACTCAATGAAAATGAAAACACCTCACAAAGAAACTTGTGGGACACAGCAAAAGCAGTCCTGAGGGGCAAATTTATTGCCCTCAGTGCCCATATCAAGAGAATGGAGACAGACCAAGTAAATAATCTCATGTTGCAATTTAAACAGCTGGAAAAACAAGAAAAAAAAGGGACCTAAATTTACTAGACGAAGCCAGATAACCAAATTAAGAGCAGAGATTAACCAATTAGAAAATCAGAAAACCATAACCAAAATAAACCAAACAAAAAGCTGGTTCTTTGAAAAATAAACAAAATTGATGGCTCGTTGGCTAGATTAATTTAAAAAAGAAGAGTGGAAACCCATATTAATAGGATTAAGGATGCCACGGGAAACATCACAACACATACCCAAGATATCCAAACAATTCTGACAGACTACTTTCAAAAGCTATACTCTCAAAAGGAAGAAAATCGGGCAGAAATGGATGCATTTTTAGAGAAATACAAGTTGCCCAAACTGAGCAAAGAAGAAGTTAACCAATTAAATAAGCCAATATCCTATAACGAGATACAGGAAGCTATCAAAACTCTTCCAACAAAAAAAAGCCCAGGACCAGATGGATTCACAGCAGAATTCTATAAGACCTTTAAACAAGAACTAATACCATACTCCTCAAGCTCTTCAGAGAAACAGAGAAGGAGGGAGCTATCCCAAACTCATTCTACGAAGCCAATATCACACTCATCCCCAAACCAGGCAAAGACCCAAACAAACAGGAGAATTACAGGCCAATTTCCTTGATGAACACAGATGCAAAGATCCTTAACAAGATTCTAGCTAACAGAATCCAGAAACACATTAAAAAAATTATACATTATGACCAGGTAGGCTTCATCCCAGAGACACAGAGATGGTTTAACATACGTAAGCCAATAAAATTAATCAAACATATCAACAGAGCCAAGGTCAAGAAATCATGATTATCGCCACAGATGCAGAAAAGGCCTTTGATAAAATTCAACATTCATTCATGCTAAAAGCTATGGAGAAAATAGGAATAGAAGGAACATTTCTAAAAACAATAAAAGCCATTAGCCATTTATGACAGACCAATAGCCAATATTATACTTAATGGGGAAAAGCTACAACCAATTCTCCTAAAATCAGGAACAAGGCAAGGATGCCCACTGTCTCCACTCCTCTTCAATATAGTCCGGGAACCCTAAGCCAGGGCAATAAGGCATAAAAAGACATTAAAGGGATCCGCATAGGGAAAGAAGAAGTTAAACTATTCCTTTTTGCAGATGACATGATACTATACCTTCACGATCCCAAAAACCCCACCCCAAACTCTTAGAAATCATAAATCACTTCGGCAAAATAGCAGGATACAAAATAAACCCACAAAAATCAGTTGCCTTCCTATACACTGACAATGTACAAGAAGAGAGGGAAATAAAGGGAGCAACCCCATTCACAATAACCTCCCAAAAAATAAAATATTTAGGAATTAATTAACCTAACCAAAGGTGTAAAAGAACTATTTAATGAGAACTATAAAAAGTTAAAGAAAGAAATTGCAGAAGACACTAGGAAATGGAAAGACCTCCCATGCTCCTGGATAGGCCTACTTAATATAGTAAAGATGGTAATACTTCCAAAACCAATATACAAATTCAATGCAATTCCTATTAAAATCCGAATGACGTACATCACTGAAATAAAGAAAACAGTCCAAAAATTCATATGGAACAACAAAAGACCTAGAATAGCCAAAACAATTCTAGGGGATAAAGACAATATGGGAGGGCTATCCATGCCAAACTTCAAACTCTACTACAGAGCTATAATAACAAAGACAGCATGGTACTGGCACAAAAACAGACCCGAAGACCAATGGAACAGAATAGAAGACCCAGAAATAAATCCACAGGCCTACAGCCAGCTGATATTCGACAAAGGAGCCAAAGACATACAATGGAAGAAACACAGACTCTTCAACCACTGGTGCTGGGAAAACTGGGCAACCACATGCAGAAAACTAAAAGTGGACTCCAGCCTATCACCATGCACCAACATCAACTCAAAATGGATTAAAGACCTTAACATTAAACTTGAATCTCTGAAACTACTGCAGGACAGAGTAGGAGAGACTCTTGAACTAATAGGCACAGGAAGGAACTTCCTGAACAAATCCGAGGTTCACAACAAGTTGGAGAAAGACTCGACAAATGGGACTACCTTAAAATAAAAAGCTTCTGCACAGCTAAATCTATCACAACTAAGCTAGAAAGACAACCAACTAATTGGGAAAAAAATATGTACCAGCAATATATCAAGCAAGGGTTTAACATCCTGTATATACAGGGAGCTCAAGAAACTAATCCCTCCCAAACCTAACAAACCAATTACTAAATGGGCAAGGGAACTAAAGAGGGACTTCTCAAATGAAGAAATAAAAATGGCAAAGAAACACATGAGGAAATGTTCATCATCCCTGGTGGTGAAGGAAATGCAAATAAAGACAACCCTGAGATACCACCTTACACCAGTCAGAATGTCCCACATCCACAAATCAGCCAACGACAAATGCTGGAGGGGATGTGGAGAAAGAGGAACCCTATTACACTGCTGGTGGGAATGTACTCTTATACAACCACTTTGGAAAGCAGTCTGGAGGGTCCTTAGAAAGCTAAAGATTGACCTCCCTTACGACCCAGTCATACCACTTCTAGGCTTTTACCCTGAACAACAGGAACCAATATACAAGGACACGTGCACCTCCATGTTTATTGCAGCACTGTTCACAATAGCTAGGATATGGAAACAACCCAGATGCGCCACCACAGATGAATGGATCCAAAATCTGTGGTATCTATACACAATGGAATATTATGCACCATTAGAAATGACAAAATAATGGCATTTGCAGGGAAATGGATGGAGCTAGAAGGAATCATGTTGAGCGAGGTAAGCCAAGAACGAAGAGACAAACGGTACATGGTCTCCCTGATAAGCGGATGCTAAATCCAAAATGTTAGGTGATACGACAAAACTAACAGGACTTAAGAAACAAAGAACTCCCACTCATCTGGTTGAACCACTACTAAATATCCCCATGCTGCCGATCACATATATGGTATATAACATGTGAACACCGTTATATGGTACAGACTGTGATTGACAATTTGCTCCAGGAAAGTTAGAATGAACTTGTGACTTTAAATGAACATCATTATTCCACAATACTGTGAAATTCTGGAAATTATGTAATCACTTAATCACAATAAAAAAAAAAGAACCTTGGGGAAGGGAGGGAGGGAGGGGATGGTAGGGGGAAAACAATGGAGGGGGTAACAATGTTCAAGAGGAAGTGTACTCATTACCTCACTCATGTAACTGTAACCCTCTGTATAGTATCTTTACAATAGAATATATATATATATGTATATATATATATATATATATATATATATATATATATAAATACAGAGAAACAATGGGAATGCCACTAGAATAGGCAGGGATAATTTGTGTGCAGAAGATATGGACAAGGGAGATGAATTGCAGTTGATTAACTGGGAAATGGACAGTGACAGAGAAGAAACTATTAAGGCAATTAATGTGAAGATGGAAGGAGTGCCATGGAAATCTCAGATGGTGATTCTCGTGCAAGTAGTTATTCTTTGGCAAGTGATGATAGGAATCCTGAGCTTCCTAAGGCAAGACCTGGCTTTATTGCTTAGCTGGACTAAAACTGAAGATTCTCCTCCCTCAAGTTCATGAGTTCTGGGATTACAGTCTTGCACTACCACATTCCTGTTTGAAACATTTAACTCTTATGCTAGATTATTGCTTTTTCACCTTTGAACTTTATAAGCCTTACTTCGACATTTCTGGACCTTGCCATGAACATGTGTCTGAATTATGAGGAAAGGATCGTTCCAAAAGCTTCCCATACTGAAACACCTACCTTGGGTACCTGTCAACTCACTCTGCTCATCTGGCCTTCGTGGAGATGTCCCTTCTGCTCTGGTCATTAAGAGGTCTGCCAAATTCTCATCTGCTTACCAGAAGAACACAGAGGTGGAGGGCTTAATATGGCAATGAGAAAGAAGAAGTTTACTTCACTGAAACTTCTGTTATTTGCCTTATTTTTGTTTGTCATGTTTACCTTGCTCACAGATTACATTCTTTTTATGGTATGATGGAGTAATACATTTATTTTCCTCAGCATTTAAGTTTAGTTATTTGTTTTCATTGAGACAAACTTCTGAGAAAGAACAACTAGCCTCATGTTCATTTCCACAAATGGATGTTTTGTTTTTCATATTCCCTTGTAAGACAATAATTATTGGTCTGGAAAGTCAGGAAATAGAAATAGATTAAAACTTTTAACAAGACATATTTATTTGTGAAGTTAGTAGGCTTTGGATTTTTAGTCTAAACTGTGTGTGACTAGTATTCAGTCTGGTCCACTCAGATGACAAACTTTTGGAGGTTTTGCTTTATTTTCTTGGCAAACCATTAAACATTTCTTCAGAGAACATAAAAATCAGACTTTCTTCTCTCCATAGCATCCACTATGCTTCAGATAATTCATCTGTAATCCTCAGCCAAAATCCAGTGCATTTGCTTTTGATTTATTGGAGCAGTCTAACTGCCAAAAATAAGGGAAACCATGCAGCCTGTCTTCTCTGAGTCTGGATTACTTCCCACAATATAATGTTTTCCCTGTCTTTCCACATTGTTACAAATGGTATTCAATCATGCTCTCTGATGGATGAGTGGGGTTTGTGTGTGTGTGTGTATACACACACATATACATATGTGTGTGTGTGTGTGTGTGTGTGTGTAACCTCATACATATATGCCACATTTTATTGATCCATTCATGATTTAAGGTTTTTCTAGTTATTGGAAAGTGAGAGACATGAACCTTATCACCCGGTTTGTGGGCAGAGACATGAGCTCTTGGAGCAACAGTCCTGACCCTTGTTACTCTTTTTTATGGTCTGAAGTGGCAACAGCTGATCAAATATTAATTTGTTCATTTTTGTAAATTCTGGGACCTGAATTCAGTGCCCGTGCACTGTCCCTAAGCTTTTTTGCTTAAGTCTAACACAAAAACACTTGAGCCACAGCAACACTTCTGCTTTTTCTGGATATGTGGTTACTGAGGAATCAAACCAGGGCTTCATGCATGCTAGACAAGCACTGTATCACTGAGCCAGCTTCCCTGTC
This sequence comes from Dipodomys merriami, assembly GCF_024711535.1. Lineage (NCBI taxonomy): Eukaryota > Metazoa > Chordata > Mammalia > Rodentia > Heteromyidae > Dipodomys > Dipodomys merriami. Next base: position 205,936 of record NW_027206374.1, read on the forward strand.
CAAGATTTTATTTTTTAAAACTAACATGTAATAGAACAAACTACATGAACAACTATATTACAGCAGGCAAACTCCTTGATTAGAACCATGACATCCCGGGCCAGAAACCTGGGACACCAGGTCTTTGCCATATATCTCCTATGCAGTGAGCTTTTATCCACTGATCAACATTTCATTGGCCTGAAAGGAAGCAGAGTGATGTGTTGTGAAACATGATCCAAGGAGACAGAGGGGGCCTCATTCCTCAATGTCAACACTGAGGATGAGTATTCACTAATCCCAGACCCTCGGGGAGGGATTGTGCTAGTGGACACCAAGTATAAATTGTGTGGGGTCATAATCCAATGGGAAGATAAGCTAGGTGATTAAGAGATATAACCTTATTGAGAATCACATGGACTCCAAAACTGTGAACTAAAAAAGATCTCTTTGGTTTGATGTTCTTGTTCTAACTTCCTTTTTCTGTACTCTGGCTTCTAAATTCAGCTCTCATGTGTGAACTCTTCATATGCAATAAAATAAGCCATAAATAAGGCCAAATAATTGGTAATCTTATGGAAGTGAGCCAGGCATAGAATGGCTGTCTGGAGTTTCTTTTCCTATATGAGTTATGAAAATTGACTTATTCCTGAGATACAGAGAACATGATCTATGGCTGAGGGTATTGCTGCTGGATATCACCTTAGAGATCACATTTCAACACGTGTATATAACTATAAGAGAAAAAGTGACCAAGACTTTCATGTTCCCAAAATTATTGCCATAATGAGTGAGTCTGACACATGACATCCCATGACTGTATGGAGCAAGTGAACATTCTTTTGTTTTTAAAACATGTAGTATATACATATATACATGCTTATACACATTTCACTGACGTTAACTTTGTCCAAAGTTTTCATTTTGGTTTCAGAGGAAAGTGTTTGGATTTCACCATTCCAGAAACAGTCTCTCTCTGGGTGAGGATGTGAGAATGGGTCGAAATGATGACTTCCTTCTGTGTTTCTCTGGCAGTGCTGAAAACCAGACCAAGAGCTTCTGGTCTTCAGGTAAACAAATTGTTGATAGAGACGCCCTTCTCAAGAGATGCAATCGTCATGAATAGTGCTCACTGTACACTACAGTTTTACTTCCACAAGTGCCCAGAGCACACGAGCGAATGCTGGAGGGCACAGATGTGGGTGATTCTCCTTTAAGAGGGGCAGAAGGGATGAACACAGTGGCAGGAAACCTGTTCCTCAGCAGAAAGCCTTGCAAAATCTGAACATGACCCTATGTGAGGCTGGCTATTTGAGCACAGTCTTGGACAGGTCATGAGCATCTGAAGAGTGTGGAATGTTCTGCTAAGCCAAAGGTTGACTAGCAGCCTCTCCTTGGGGGAAAAGGATGGTCTAAAAGTAAACACTTATTAGAAATCTCACTAAACCTTGTTTTTTATATTAAGTCAGTTCTTCAAGGCAGAGAAGTGAGAATGGATAAAGGAGAAGGGTCCTAGGACCACTGAATTTTCCCATCTTAGAGCATCATTTTCTTTCTCAACATACAGTAGAGAAACCACAGCTTAATCCCCCAGTCAAGCAGGAACTATATTTTCAACACAGTATATGCCAACATGTTCAGGTTCAGAGAACCCAGTGATAGTGGTTCCATTATATTCTCCACAGTAACTTTTCTCTTTTGTGAGATCGGGTCTAAGTAGGCCTTTGGGCTAAGCTACATGTGTATGCGGATCAGAGGCATATACCAGCATGCCTAGCTTCGTTACTACTTTTTATGTTTTCTGCCTTTTCAAGGTCAGTCAATAGCTCTAACATGGCTCTCTCCCATTTGTCTTCTATTCATGCCCTTACATGGTTCTCTTCGTCTGGTCTAACTGGAGCCATCTGTCTCTAGCCATCATACTGTTATGGTGGCCCATCTTGCTTCTTTCAAGCTAGCTCCATACACATCTGATTGTTACTAGGGAGTCTTTCCTGACTTGTGCTTTTCTCTTTTCAAAATGCCTGATTGTGCAGGACATTGAAAGGAATTCCTGAATTTTCTCAAGAGTGTAAATGACTAATTCAAGGCTGTTAACAGTTTCCCACTTAAACACACAAGTAGTAGGCCAGGATTGGTGGCTCACATCTGTAATCTTCGATACTTAAATCTGGAGGATGGTGGTTCCAAGTCCAACCTAAGCAGAAAAGTCTTGAGATCCCACCTTCAAAATAATCACAAAAGAAGGGCTGTATGTATAGCTTAAAGTGACTCTACAATCTGAGCAATAGCTGTCATAGTATAGGTCACTTTGTGCTTCTTGTACCACAGGGTCTTTAGTCCCAGGTTTGTACTAATAGCAACTCTTTAATTCCAACTTTGCGTATGTGAGTGTATGTGTACAACTTTACACACTCATGCACTTTTTGTGTACATTGAGTATTAATTAAGGTGCAGGTGCTTATGTTGCAGAGACTTCAAACAAATTTGAATCTTTCCAAATACAATGAACCATCAAGAATTCTACCACTGTCATTATTCAGTACAAAGTTTCCATTTCCAAAATGCCATTTCGCTAGATGGTGTTTATCTATCCAAATTTACTTAGTCTTTCCTCTAGTTGACCCTCATCCTTCCATACCATTGTACATCCATACACTCCCCAGATTATTGCTTATAATGATCATACCATGTTCCTGAAATAAGGATTCTTTAGTGAAAGAATTAGCATTTAATTGTTAGCAAGTCACCTTCTTCAGTAATAACTCACAACGAGCTTAAAGTTCTACCCTTAATTTGGTCGGGCTAGGTGGACACAGCATAATAAAATGGACAAAACATCATTTCAATGTCAGGTAGAGCACTATAGGACCTGACCTCATACCAATTTGTGCTAAACATGGCCCTCACAGGTGAGGGCAGAATACCTTTTTTTCCTTGTGGGACTCCTGAATTTCAGGGAAGCAGGACGCTGAGACAGAGCCCAACCCTTACACTTCTCAGATTGCTGGCCAAGTTTCAGAAAAACTCAATAATCTGCTCAAGGAAGGTATGCCAAGGTACAGGTGAAGAAAAGACAGGAGCTAAAAATTTGGCATGGGATTTCTGAGAAGACACCTTTATACTTACTAAGAACTTAGGGCTTTTATAAATGGCTCAGGATTGGTTGTGGTCAGACAGTGTGGGTATGCAAGCCAATGAGGGGACTGGCAATTTCAATACAGTGTCATACAATAGTGACAAAAAGAGAATAACCCCAAATGGGGCTTCACTAATCATCTACCTGATATCAAAGTATTGTGTCTGACCAGTACTGAGTGTGAACCTGGACTGCTGGGCATAGGACATAGGATGTGAATTGAGTTATAAATGGAGGGATGGGTTGATGAAAATAATTGTCAAAAGCAACAGTACACTCACATCTACCGGGGATCAGTCATAAAGGGACAGTGCACTCAACCATATGAACCCATTAGCACTGCTCATTCTTGGTTGCTGGCCAATCACTTCCTGGCTTATCAAACAGCATGCCATGTGGCAATGGTTTGGTGGACACAGAGGGCTAGCATATAAATATCAGTGAATACCTGGCATGGTAGTGGAGAGAACCAAGTCTTGGCCACCCTGCACTGCTCATTCCCAAGGTTCTCAGCCTGTTAGCTCCTTGTGGCAAACTCACTTCTCCGATGGGAACAGGTGCTGCCTGCAGGCCTCCCTGTTTTGCGCTCCAGGTCTCAAAAGTCCCCCAAAGGCTGGTCTAAAAGTGTGGGATCCTAATGCAGGCAAAGCCCAAGTGTTGGAAGTTCCAATTCATAGCAGTGACAGGGTGCTGCAGAGCTCTGTAATGTGTTGTACCTCCAAGGGAAGGAGGCACTGACTGTTGGTACATGAATGCAACAGGGTTTCCTGATCCTCCCTGCCCAACAGCAGCTGTTCTGGCTTGAGCAGTACAAAGGAATGAGGCATGAGACACCTTGGGGACAAGCACCCACCAGTAGAAGGGTGGCTAGGGCAGGTACATCTACAAAGAACAGTGCCAGTACTGGGGGCTGTGCTCTTTTATCAACTTCTCCACATTTCACTTTTCAAAAACATCTTAGACTTTAGAGTAAGTTTCAACCTATGGACAATTTACATTAGTGTTTCTCTGGACTGTCCCAGCTCTCCCTCAATGCACATGTCATAAAACATATGAATCAAAGCCAGAACATTTCCATTGAAGTCAGATTAGTCACTAAACACAAACCCTATGCCAACCTCACCATTGCCTACTTCTGCCCACCCTTCTCTCACTCAGGAGTCTATCTGGCCCTGCAGATTCCTGCTCTCTTTCCCTTTGAGGAACAAAAGTGCCCACCATACCTCCATGGTTAGACATCGTGAAGGGTTCCACTCAGCATTTGCTGTCTTTGTAGGCATAGATTGTCGAATGTCAACAGACTCTTCCTCTTTGCCAGCAGTCCACAGAGCAACATATGCTACAGTCATCTCAGCGAATCTCACTGGGACACGAGTTCACCAAGCTTACACTTGTTCATGGTACTCGTGTTAGAAGTCAGAGTCTTGTACTTAATAGGTAGGTGACCTATATTCCAATTTTGTGCTGGTCATTTTTAAGTTGTGATCTTGCTTCCTATCCAGGTAGATGCAAGGGCCTGGACTCACCTATTTTAAGCTTCCTATTTTAATGAAGTTGATATGCATCCCTAGCTTAAGAGGAGATGTCACCCACTTTTTGGCTTGGGTTGGGCCTGAATAATGATCATCCACATCTCAGCATCCTAAATAGTTAGGATTACACAGGCGACTCCCAGCTCCAATGTGCCTTCCTTCTCAACACTACCCACTCAGCAATGACTGACAGTTTTCTCTCCTGTTACTCTTACCCTCTGGAATTTCAGAGAGGAGACACACATTTTCTTCTTCATTGTACTCTAATTGCTCCCAAGATTGTCTGAAATTGTACTGTCTATCTCCCCTCATTGTAGGCTCCATAAGGAAATGATACCCCCAGATCCTGGATGTTTATGCATGAGGAGGTAGGTCCCAGTGACACAGAGGTAAACTTAGTTATGAACCCCAAAGGGAAGTCCTGCTACTCCAGCTGTGGGCTGTCAGTTCCTTCTGCAACTCCTTCAGCTACTCCCTCAGCTACAGTCATCCTCCATGCACTCACCACACTGATGGGTATGAAGACAGCATCATGCCAATTGGCCAGGTCAAACTCCGGGCACCCAGTGATGGAGCTGGAGGAGTTGCACTTGTCCCCCTATCCAACCTGACATCCAGTCCCTCCCTTCAACAGGGTTCAATCTCTGTGGATGCTCCTCTCTACAAACTCTCTCAGTCTCTCTCTAGAAGTAAGGAACAGGTATATGTAATTGAGAAAAAGCAAACACAATCTCTCATCATGAATGGGCTAATTTAAATAGTGAAAAAACCCACAAATTTATACTGAACCCCTCTCCCCACTTCTTTTATTTATGTAAGTTTGCTCACTAATTGCTTTTGTGTGTCTGTTTTGGGAGGTATATGGGTACAGGTGCGGGGTTGGGGTTGTGAATACTAGGACTTGAAGTCAGGTCCTTTGGCTCTTAACTTTTGTTTAAGGCTGGCACTCTTAACCATTCCAGCCACTGGTCCACTTGTGGCTTTTTCCAGGCTAAATGAAATAAGAATATCTTGGGTTTCTCTGCCTACACTGGCTTCAAACTGCAATTCTGGTATCAGCCTCCCAAAAGGCTAGTATTACAGGTGTGTGTGTGAGCAACTGGTGCATCGCCTCCCACTGCCACTTTAAAAGGGCAGCTTTTAGCTTGTGAAGATAAAGAGCAATTCTTGATAGAAAACTGTATCAGTGTGATTTGTACAGATCTCGAGGCTCCTCATGGGAGGAATGGCCTCCTGGGAAGGATCACAGCACTAACTGAACCAAATAGATTTGATGAAATGTCCCCAGAGAACACACTGGATACTCTGAGTAGAACAACACACAAACCACAGATTTTAAAGAAATTGTCTAAAATAATTTTTTAACCAAGGTACTCACAGATGCCCCTCCCATAATCTTGGGAAAGATAACAGTAGAGCAGCCATCTGGATCCTGTCCGAAGTGGTTATAGGGTGTTTGGAACCAAGCGATTTCCTTGGCCCAATCCACATCACAAAGAGGCAATATGGATGCTCCTACTCCAATGGCTGGGCCCTTTACTGCTACAATATTAGGCTTCTTAAACTGAATGAAAGTATTCACTAAATTTCTAAATTAAAAAATATAAATGGGGAACAAGTAATAACATTGCATGTGTGAGCAGATGAGAAAAATCTATTCTAGATTGCAAGTTGCCAAACAGAAAACGTGCAAATCATAAAAGCTAAGATTTGTTAAAAAGCCTTCTCCCAGAAAAGGTAGACTGTGGATCTACTGGTTGCATGTTGTAAAAGCTTACCTACAGCCTGGATATCCCGCAAAGGTGGCTGCTGCCACTGGTTGTAGATGACATAGCCAGAAGTGCTTTGGGTATTTACAGTGGCTCTTGGCCACTCTGACCATTATATGTAGCATTTCCAACTTTCTCTTTGAATACCCAAGGATCATACTGACTTTAGGGCGTTCTTATGTTGAAGAAAGAGAAAATTCAGAGTGAACTTGGCACCAAGATTGTCTGGTAGTGACTGAATGGTATTGACTAAGGGTAATAACCTTCCCCTGCTAGGAGACTTTACACATTGAATCTGGAAACAACGGGTATTTTCTAAGGTCTTATAAACTGGACTAAATTAACTTAGGGATATGGAGCTAGGCTAATTTAAGACATGAGGTTGGAAAGAAACATCATCAAACATCCCAATGCCTGTATCCCATTATGTGTTGGTGGATGCTACTGGCACAGGAGATTGGAGAGCAAAGCAGGCTTGGGGGAAGGTGGCCTTTGCAGGGGACAAGAAATTGCCACAAAGCACAGCCAATGCTTTGTTGGAGTTTGTTTTTACAAGCTTTGTAGTTCCAGGGAGGTTGATGCTATACTATATAGGGAATCTGCTTCTTCCTCCCCTGCCATACAGCTGATTCTGTTTTCAGAGGTGGTTTCTTGTTCTGATTTCACACAGTAGAGGAAAGCATGAACTTATACCTACATATATACAAAGTGATTCTTTTTATGTAGTTTGAGTCTGACCATTGAAGAACAACTACAAGTTTTCATATACAGAGTTCTAAGTCAGGGCTTTACTGAAAACAGCCATTGAGACACTTCCTACTAATTCCCCATCCTCTGAACACTATCAAGATGGAATATAGTCCTGCATCTCCCCTTGCCCCCATGTACCTCCCCACCACAAGTCCTGAGGGTTGAACTCAAGATCTTCTGTTTAGTTGGCTGGCATTTGACTATTTGAATCACACTTCCAGTCCTATCTTCACTAAGCACTTGGAGGCTCAATTTTTACAGAGTTTTCTTTTTTGGGGGAGAGGGTCTGGTCGTAGGACTTGAACTCTGGGCCTGGGCACTGTCCCTAGCTCTTCAGCGCAAGGCTAGCGTTCTACCACTTAGGCCACAGCGCCATTTCTGGCTTTTTTTCTTTTTGCGTATGTGGTTCTAAGGCATCAAACCGAGGGCCTCAGGCATGCCAGGCAAGCGCTCTACCACGGAGCCACTATCCCAGCCTTTAACAGACTTTTCAAATTGAGCTTGCCAAGATCGTCTGGATGGATTTTAGACATTTGAGTAGCTAGGATTACAGATGTGAACCACCTGTATCCCTCTAGATTATATTGTAAGGAGGGAGGTTGGGAGGTTTATAAAGAACACAGGAGTACAGGGCTTGCAGAAGAAGATTCCAGCAACTGGTGTGAGGTGTAGTCCATTAGGTGAGGCCGACCTCATCTCAACTTTGCCATTTTCCCCCAAGGTTAGTACTGTTTTTACACTGCAAGAATTAATTATTTTAAATTAGCAAGCTACATTAATATCTGAGTATTCTAAATGAGATGGCACAGGCCTTGTTAGAAAGTTCACACTGCGGTTTAATGATAAATCTGTGGTGCATAAACACATAAGAATCAAAAACTGTCCACTATTCCATGCTTTTCCCATGATATATTTGTACATATATAAAAAATTCTGGTCTCAAAGTCTATGATGAAAATCAATACCAGGATTGATACATTGTTTTATAACTGCAATTTCTATTTTTGCCTGGTGTGATAATAATGTCAAATGAAGTTATGTCTCTGTTTTAGAGATCCATGCTAAATTTACCATCAGCCCTCCTCAGAGGAAGAGTGCCATGATGATGTGTGAATTCATTTGTAAATATGAGTTGAACAGAAACTCAATTTGTTAAAACACAGCGACCCATCAAAGCTCTGTAGAAATGACCTGTCAGGAGAGACCTCCCCAGGCCACAAAGCTGTAGTTTCATGAATTACAAAAATCCAGCTGCAGTATATCTAGCGGTAAGAGATCATGATGGACCTAAAGAGGAAAATGTGTACAACTTTGTTAAGTATATATAGGGTTTTGTTTGCTATCCATGGGTCTTGAACATAGGGCCTGGCCACTGTCTCTGAGCTTCTTTTTTATTGTGAAAATACCATACAGAGGGGTTACAATTACATGGGCAAGATAATGAGTACATTTCTTATCAAGCATTGTTGCCTCCTCCTTTTTTCCCCATACTATCCCTTCCCCTCTCTACCCCCCACACCCTCCTACCACCACCACCCCACCCACCCCAGTCCCTCACCCGACCAAAGTTGTAAAGTTTGTTTTTCAACATAACGTCTTGTACATCTCATTGTTGTAATGAGTCCAACTCTAACCCAATTTAAGCGATTTGTTTTTTTCCCTTTCCCTCCACAAATTATATCAACATCAAATACAGTGAAAGCAGGGCTTATACCATGGTGGAGGTACATACAAAGCAATAAAGAAATCATCTTTTAAGTATGTTGGAAACAATCACAAGAAAGAAAAAAAGACATTTGAATCCTTATCTTGGAGTTCATTTGAACTAACATCAACTTGTCTGACAGTTTCTGTTTGTCTTAGACATATAATAGTTATTGCAAATAAGGGAAACTATGGGACCTATATTTCTTTGGGCTTGCCTTACTTCACTTAATATAATTTTTTTCCAAGTCTTTCCATTTCCTAACACATGGGACAATGTCATTCTTTCTGATGGAGAAATAGAATTCCAAGGCTAGTCTTCTACCGAGTTCCAACAACACTTCCAGTTTTTCTGAGTAGTTTATTGGAGATAAGAGTCTTATAGACTTTTTTTTTCTGGGCTGGCTTCAACCTGCAATCCTCAGATTTCAGCCCCCTGAGTAGCTATGATTACAGGCATGAACTAACAGGCTCCTGGTATATATATATATATATATATATATATATATATATATATATATATATATATATATATATATATATATATATATATATATATATCTTTAAAAACTTACAATTAAAACCCACAAAGATTAAAAGGTGCACAATGCAGCATACTCAATTTTTATTTTTTCCCACTGGATCATCGGTGAACTGAGTTAAAGATTTGCCGCAAAATTAGTTTATGAAGACAGAATTCCTTCTGCAAAGACCCTTGACATGGTCAGATAATAAGTCAGACCCTCATAGAAGGGAGTAGGAATTGTCTCGGAAAACCAGGCTACAAGATCTGAATTAGGAAGTAGTGTGCTGCCTTCCTCAGCTTACTCAGCTTTATTATCTGAAGAAGGAAGGATTGAGTGGGAAGAGGTCAAGTTCTAGGGGCAGTTTTGGGGTTTATTTTGCTCTCCAAATCCTCTAGTATCGGACTGCTGAGTAATAGCCTCTTCCTTTGAAAACTCCCCACGTTATCTCACTCTATCATGAGAGGAGATCTCACTTCTGTGGAGAGGAGCTTGCTTTTGCATCCTTCAGACACATAGTCTGCAGACATCAAAAGACCAATGCTACAAATGGAACCCAAGCTACTCAGTTTTATAAATGATGTAAGGGCCATTTTATGACAATGAATCTGCAAACTGACCATCATCAATCCAATAGTTGAAATAGCAGCCCTAGACAGTGGATGATGTAAGATGTTATTTGATCTGCATTCTCACTTCCCTTCCTTTCCATTTTGGATATTTGCCACAATGTGGATCTTAGCATCAAAAAGTTTAAGAAATTGAGACATGACCCCAGAGAAATAAGCAAAAAAAAATATACAGAAAGATTGTTTTGTGTAATGTCCTCTTAGGCAAATAAAGTTTTTTTAAATAAAATGAGTAAGAAAGAAAAAAGTTAAGTGAAATTGCTTTAAATAAGTATTTTTTCTGATTCTCCCATATTCCATTAAGAAAAATTCTCGTGACAAAAATAGATTCACTCAAAGCAGCAATAACGCAGGTTTTGCAGAAGCACAATGTTTCTGTTTCCTATAATATCAGCTGAACCTTCTGTGGGAGCCAGGAGAAGAACATGGCAGTGGGACGCTGGTAGAAAAAGTAGGAGTGAGGATCTGATGAAAACATGCATCGAAACTCACCTAAAAGTGCAGGAGATGCGGTTTCTGCTTAACTATCTGTATCTATCATTTTTCTTTTTCTAATCCCAGTTCTACAAGCCTCAGCCACTGTCAAGATCAGATGTACAAAGTCACCACAGAAGACAATGGTGTGTGTGTGTGTGTGTGTGTGTGTGCGTGTGTGTGTGTGTGTGTGTGCGTGTGTGTGTGTAAAAAGTGAGGCTTAAAGTCATGCAACATATCCTAAACTATGGTTTAACAATAAGCAGTGTCCACATATTGATATGAGGTTTTGAAAGTCTAGAGCAGAATTATATCCACTGATTAAGGTTTATAATTTCAAGTCAAGTAATAAGGCAGTGCCTTCTAGTACTACATCACAAAACTCCAACTAAAGACCCCAGAATAATAATGGGATTATAGCATTTCAAACCACAGGCATGTTATTCTGGGGAATAATAGAGATGAGGAAGACTGAGGTCCCAGGCTAGTCTAGGCAAAGTGTTAACAAGAAGACCTTATCTCAAGAAATACTTCTGGCTAGGTGGTTCATGCCTGCAATCCCAGCTCTGAGGGAGGTGTATGGACTCAATGCCCCAAAATTACTTTAAATACTGAAAACAAGAAGGGGGCTGGTGGTTTGGTAGAGTGCATGCCTAGCATGTATAAGGCTTTGAGTCCAATCAAACAACAATACTATAAAAAAAAAGCAAACAAATGTAAGATGTGCTCATTAGATGGATTCAAATACCTATGCAAGAAGCCATAAAAGTATGGCTTCTTTCCACTCTATAAGAAATATTTAGAATTTGGTGAAGTTATGAGAAGTGTGCAGCACAAGTACTATGCAGCTGTACATTATCTATACAGAACTCTTAATCACCATGCCTGAGCACTTGCTGGATTTCACTTAGACTTAAAATCAGTTATTGGCCTCTGGTAAGCAGACATTTATGTCAGACCCATAGAAAGAGCAGATAAGTTAATTGAGTCAATTGAGTTAAACGATAGACATCTGGAAACAACCTGCTTAAACTGTATACAAAGGAAAACCACCAACACTAGAACTTAATATTTGGTTATTCCCAGTGCAAATTGAGATGTATGCAGTTGTAGAGCTTTCCTGGCCTTTGCATGCTGGCTTTTCAGATACTAGTCAATGTGCATGCATAGAAAGCTCCATTGCTGTGTGCTCTGCCACAACACTAAGACCATTAGTGTTGTAGGATGATAGGGAAACTCCTCACAGAACACAACATAGCCATTGTTATCTTGCACGAATAAGAAAGCTGTCAAGCTGGGCACCAGTGGCCCATGACTGGGAACCTAGCTACTCAGGAGGCAGAGATCTAAGTATGGCAGTTAAAAACCAGCCTGGACAGGAAAGCCCTTGATATACTTATCTCCAATAAACAACCAGAAAACTAGCAGTGGCACTATGGCTCAAGCGATAGAGAACTAGCCTTGAGCCGAAGAGCTAAGAGACAGTTCCTAGGCCTAGAGTTCAAGACCAATGACCAACAAAACAACAAAAAAAGAAAGAAAGGAACAAAGAATAAAGAAAGAAAGAGAAAGAGAGAGGAAAGAAAGAAAAGAGAGAGATAGAGAGAAAGAAAGAAAGAAAGAAAGAAAGAAAGAAAGAAAGAAAGAAAGAAAGAAAGAAAGAAAGAAAGAAAGAAAGAAAGAAAGAAAGAAAGAAAGAAAGAAAGAAAGAAAGAAAGAAAGGAAGGAAGGAAGGAAGGAAGGAAGGAAGGAAGGAAAGAAGGAAGGAAGGAAGGAAGGAAGGAAGGAAGGGAAAATTGAAAAACAGAAAGACACCTGTCAAGATGAGAGCTATGGCAAAGCTTCAGCCTCTGCAGATAAAGACATCCTGACCTGGGAGATGGCTCAAGGACAGAGGAATTGCTCTTAGTAAGAGAAAAATTTTCCACTGAGCACATACCACTAGAATGCAGCAGATGCCCAGCACTTGCCTACTGCCCCAAGTCCGTGTGGCCAGAGTCATTAGCAGCCTAGCTGCCAAGTCCCCTCTGCTTCCCACCTCCTGGGAACATTGTGGACCAGCTCAGAAGGAGGTTTCAGAAGAGCATAAAGAGCCATGCAGCAAAGCAGTGGTGCAAAAGCACAAAGCACATGTCTCTCACCTCTGGGTTTACAGTTATTCTCAGATGATTTGTGGATAACAAGACTTGGGGGAAGCTTCCTGAAATTACTCTGTATCCATAGGCACTCTTTGTGTGCCTCACACTGAAAGGCAACAACTTGTCTAAAGGCTGGTCTCCTCTGTCGCCAATAAATTCCTTTTCCCAGTCATCACTCCTGTAACAGACATATGTATGTTGGCTGATAGCACATCCTTGAATAGAGATGTACCTGCCAAGGTTTTGAAATCACAGTGGTCTGTGAAGTCCTATCACCAGTTGTCTTCCACTATCATCTCAGAATTAGACCCAAAGCGGGTCGCAATTCCAGGACTTATCAACAAAACACTGTCCATATGAGAACCTTGTCAAAGTCTACTTAAAGATACCTTTTAGTTTAATTCTATGTCTGACAGAATAACCACCCCCTACTTTTTTGGTCTAGGATATGTACAGCTCTAAACTGGGAGACTTTTAGAGAATGAGATTAGAGAGAATGGGTCTTCTGGACAGGATCTGCTATAGGTATGACAAGGTGGAAGGAAAAAGGAAACAGCGTAAGGAAATATGATTAACAAGGCCGAAAGTGGTCAAAAGAAATCTCTCCAATGCAAGAAGGTCCTTCTGACAAACCTGTTCTTGTTGGGCCATGGCCTGGTATGGTGGTGCCACTTTAGACTCTGGTCCCATTAAAGCAACATACATGTCAGGGCTACTTTCTTCCATGGCCTAGGATGACTACGAGAAGTTCATTCCCTGTTCCTACCTCTGCTTTCTAAAAGGGTACATACATCAAGGGGCTCTCTTCTTTCCCGCTACAAACATTCTACCAGTGTTCCCTCATGACACAACTCTTCAGTGCCAATCTGGGTGTTTTTCCATGAGTCCTAAGATTTTGTCTTCTGAGCCTAACATTTGTTTTTTGTTTTTGTTTTTTGTTGATATTTTATTTTTTTACATTTTATTTTTATTTTATGTTTTTTCTTGCTGCAAAAATTAATTTTATTTAATGTGCAAATACTATACAGAGTTGTTACAATTACATAGGCAAGATAGTGAGTACATTTCTTATCAAGCATTGTAGCCTCCTCCTTTGTTTACCCTTCCCATCCCTTCCCATCCTCCCTGCCCCCCACCCAATCCCCCTCCCGCAAGTTGTAAAGTTCGTTTTTGACATGACAAATTGTACTTCTCATTTTTACAATAGGTCAACCTGTATCCTTATTTGAATGACTTCTTTTTCCCCTTCCCCTCCACAAATTATACCGACATCAAATATAGTGAAAGCAGGGGTTATACTGTGGGGGAGGGACATACAAAGCAACAAAGAAATAATCTTATAATTGGGTAAGAAACAAATGCATGAAAGAAAAAAAAAACATATAAAATACATATCTTAGGGTTCATTTTCCAAACATCTCCTTATCTGACCTTTTCTGCTTGACGCATATATACACTAGATATTGCAAATAAGGGAAATCATGGGACCTATGTTTCTTTGGGATTGGCTTACTTCACTTAATATAATTTTTTTGAGTCTTTCCATTTCCTAACAGATGAGGCAATGCCATTCTTTCTGATGGAGGCATAGAATTCCATTGTGTATATATACCACATTTTCTTGATCCATTCATCTACTGAGGGGCATCTGGGTTGGTTCTAGATCTTAGCTATGGTAAATAATGCTGAAATAAACATAGTTATGCTGGTAGCTATAGTGTGGTCTTGTTTGTAAACATTTGGGTAAATTCCCAAAAGTGGGATTGCTGGGTCATAGGGGAGTTCTATGTGATGTCTTTTGAGGAACCTCCATACTACTTTCCAAAGTGGTTGAACGACTTTACACTCCCACAAACAATGAAGTAAGGTTCCCTTCTGTCCACATCCCCTCTAGCAACTATTGTTATTAGAGTTCTTGATTTTTGCCATTCTAAATGGTGTGAGTTTGTATCTCAATGTTGTTTTGATTTGCATTTCTTTTTATGGCTTGGGAGGTTTAGCATTTTTTCATGTGTCTATTGGCTATCCTTCTTTCTTCTTCAGAGAAGTTTCTCTTTAAGTCTTTAGTCCATTTATTTATTGGGCAGTTGTTTCATTGAGGATTTGTTGTAAGGGGATTTAATTTTTTGAGTTCGAAGTATATTTTAGATATGAGACCCTTGTCCGTTGTATGACTAGTGAAGATCTTCTCCCAATCCGTGGGCTTTGTATTGATCTTGCTAGCTATGTCCTTTGTCATGCAGAAGCTCTGCAACTTTATGCAATCCCATTTTTCCAACATTTCTTTGATTTGTTGTGTTTCTGGGTCTCTATTAAGAAAATTTCGGGCAGCGCCAAGGAGACCTAGGGTTTCTCCTATTCCATCCTGTAATGTTTTCAGTGTCTGCTTTGACTCCGAGGTCTTTGATCCATTTGGAATTGATTCTGTTACATGGTGATATATAAGTATCTAGCTTTAGTTTTCTACAAGTAGTTAACTAGTTTTGCCAGCACCATTTACTGAAGAGGCTGTCTTTCTTCTATTCTATTTTTTTATCTCCCTTATCGAAGATTAGATGGCTATAGGTCTGTAGGTTCATTTCTGGGATTTCAATTCAATTCCATTGGTCCTGAGGTCTGTTCTTGTGCCAGTAACAAGCTGTTTTGATTACTATGGCTTTATAGTAGAGTTTGAAATTTGGTATTGATATTCCTCCAGCAGTGTTCTTTCCGTTGAGGAGCGTTTTTCCTATTCGGGGTCTTTTATTGTTTCATATGAATTTTTGGATTGCCTCTTCTATTTCCTTGAAGAATGAGGTTGGAATGTTGATAAGTATCACATTGAATTTGTAGATAGCCTTGGGAAGTATTGCCATTTTCACGATGTTAATCTTTCCAATCCAGGAGCATGGGAGTTTTTCCCATTTTCTAAGTACCGTTTTTATTTCATTTTTCGTTTTTGAAGTTTTCATCATAGAGGTCCTTCACTTCTTTGGTTAAGTTAATTCCTAGGTATTTTATTTTTTGGGGGGCTACTACAAATGGAGTTGCTTTCCTAATTTCAGCCCCACTTTTCTAACATTTGTTACCTTTTCCTCCTTTTGGTGCTGGGGACTGAACAGAGAGTCTTGTGCATGCCAGGGATGTACTCTACCATTGAGTTGCATATTCACCCAGAGCTTTGCTTATCATACTAGTCAAGGACTCTATTAAGTATTTGATACAATTACCAAGGTACATGAGAATAAGGGAGATGCTGCACTTAGCATTTGGACAAAATAATCACCCTGTCTATAGGAGTCACCTCAATGTTGGCTTGTGTGGCAATGAGTGCAGACCTCTGGCTAGGAGGAAACAAAAGCCATGCCTGAGAAATATATGGTGATCTACTGATATAATTATCAAGAAGAGTTTTCTGAGGGGTGAGGCAAGAGTTATTAATTGTGAAACAAGAACTACTTCGTCAAGAGTGTAAAGTAATAATCCAAAGCCACCAGAAAAGGCTCATAAATGAGTATTTAAGAGAAAACAAAAAAATATTCTTAGTCATTTGTTGTTGAGGGATTTAATTTTTTGAGTTCCAAGTATATTTTAGATATGAGACCCTTGTCCGTTGTATGGCTAGTAAAGATCTTCTCCCAATCGGTGGGCTTTCTATTGATCTTGCTAGCTATGCCGTTTGCCATGCAGAAGCTCTGCAACTTTATGCAATCCCATTTGTCCAATCTTTCTTTGATTTGTTGTGTTTCCTGGTCTCTATTCAGAAAATTTCGGCCTGAGCCAAGGAGACCTAGGGTTTCTCCTATTCCATCCTGTAATGTTTTCAGTGCCTGCTTTGACTCCGAGGTCTTTGATCCATTTGGAATCGATTCTGGTGCAGGGTGATATATAAGGATCTAGCTTTAGTTTTCTACATGTAGTTAACCAATTTTGCCAGCACCATTTACTGAAGAGGCTGTCTTTCTTCCATTCTATTGTATCAAATCCTCAAAGAAACAACTGCCCAATAAATAAGTGGGCTAAAGACTTAAAGACAAACTTCTCTGAAGTAGAAAGAAGGATGGCCAATAGACACATGAAGAAATGCTCAACATCCCTAGCCATAAAAGAAATGCAAATCAAAGCAACATTGAGATACCACCTCACAACAGTTAGAATGGCAAAAATCAAGAATTCTAACAACAACAGATGCTGGAGGGGATGTGGACAGAAGGGAACCTTACTTTATTGTTGGTGGGAATGTAAACTTGTTCAACCACTTTGGAAAGCAGTATGGAGGTTCCTCAAAAGACTTCACATAGACCTCCCCTATGACCCAGCAATCCCACTTTTGGGAATTTACCCAAATATTTACAAACAAGACCACACTAAAGCTTCCAGCACAACTATGTTTATTGCAGCATTATTTACCATAGCTAAGATATGGAACCAACCCAGATGCCCTTTAGTAGATGAATGGATCAAGAAAATGTGGTATATATACACAATGGAATTCTATGCCTCCATCAAAAAGAATGACATTGCCCCCTTTGTTAGGAAATGGAATAACTTGGAAAAAATATATTAAGTGAAGTAAGCCAGGCACAAAGAAACACAGGTCCCATGGTTTCCCTTATTTGTAATATCTAGTATATGTATGAGTCAAGTGGAAAAAGTAAGATAATGTGATGTTAGGAAAATGAATCCTTAGATAAGTATCTTAATGTTTTTTTCTTTCATGCATGTGTTTCTAATGCATTTATAAGATTATTTCTTTGTTGCTTTGTATGTCCCTCCCCCCACAGTATAACCCCCGCTTTCAATATATTTGATGTCAGTATAACTTGTGGAGATGGGGAAAAACAAGTCGTTTAAGGATTCAGGTGGACCTGTTGCAACAATGAAAAGTACAAATTGTCATGTCAAAAACGAGCTTTACAATGTCGGTGGGGGGGGAGATGGGGAAGGATTGGGTGGGCGGGGAGGGGGAGGCTGGGAAGGGAGGTGAAGGGTAAACAAAGGAGGAGGCTGCAATGCTTGGTAAGAAATGTATTCATTACCTTGCCCATGTAATTGTAACCCCTCTGTACAGTATGTTCACAAATAAAATAAAATTTAAAAAATATTCTTAGTCAAATACTGGTAGATATGCTAGGTGGGACCTCCATCACAGCTTGGCCTCAATCCTTAACCCACTGAGGAGTGAGAGTGCTTTGGCCAGACCTGCCTTCAGTTCTGACCCAGCAGCCTTATTGGGTTTGGGGATCATCCAACCTGATCAGTTCCAGTACTAGAGACCCAGGAATGTCAATTTGCTGGCCAACACCTACTCCCTAGGACTCCCACATTAGAAGCTAATTGCACTTTGATATGCCTTGGGGCAAGGACAGAAAACATCTTGCTTCTAGTCACAGATCACCCCCTGGGGAAGTTTACTTTCTAATGAGTGAGATCAGCTTGGCTTAAAGATCTATACCCCACTCATCTCCACCCTACTCCAACCTCAGGCCTGGTAGAGGAAAGCTTAGGGAAATTACTATTTCCCAACTTTACTAGCAGCAAGGAACTTGCACCTCCCCCAGTTGTATCTTTTCCTTAGAGCTTTCTAAAAGTTGCTAAGTTCCCATAGGTCCTGTTTCTGAATAAAAAGGGGCTTACAGGTTATTGGTGGCCATGGAGGAATGCCTGGCACAGACAACCTACCTGAAGCCTCACTGCAAGAAGAGTGAAAGATTCTGGCAAAAAGAACCCTTGACTGATGTGGCCTCCTGTGAAAACAGAAGTGTTCGAGCTCTTCCTGGCCATTGTAGGTTCTAAGCAATTGAGATTTCCATCTTAGTCATGTAAAGTAACCATACCCAACAGGCTAGCTCCATGCATCCCTTTTGTCCTTACAACTCCCCCTCGGCCTCAGATAGCTTTGAATGCTGGAAAAGTGAGTATGAGAATGGGTCATTGGGCCATGTCTCCCCTTCTCTCCTTCACTTGGAAGGACAGAATCAAGCAGTTCTTGATACACTATGGGGCTGGTCAGCTTTTCACTCCCTCAAAGAGCTAGACACACTTCTGTCCTTAATGTTGCCAGATGCCTTGAGAAACTACCCGGGCAACCAAGATCTTGCACTCATCCTGTGAGTTCTGCTTCACTGTAAACTGAACTGTAAGCACAGGGATCGGGGTTCCTGCTACAGTTTCTGGAGAATGTGACTGCAATCCCTCTGATGGGGCATGAGACAAGAACCTATCATTGTGTGAAGGAGAAGTAGATCTGTAATGACCAGTATTCATAACTGCCTTTTGTGGTTCCATTCCCAAAGAGGAATGTGTAATGGGTGGCAGGTATAGCCAGTCCTGTGTCAGAATAAAGGAGGAAGAGGCCCTGCTACCTCAGTGCCCAGACAAGCCTTGAACGTCAATCCTGTCAGTACTCCAAACATCAAATTGGTACTAGGAAAATTGTAACATCTAGTTTTAGTTTTCTTTCTCTTCAAACTGCTTTTTTGCTACTGGCATGCTATTGAGAGATTGCTAACTTTAAAACTGGGCCAGGGAAAATAAAAAAATATTGGCATTTGTCATACTCCTCTTCAAAATAGCAGGAATACCATGAATTTGAAACTCCTCTTGAGCACCAGTCCTATATTGCTAAGATTAAATCCTGCTGGCCACCTTTATATTTCAAATACATTGAAAGAATAAAAGGGATTCTTAAGAACAATAAGGACTAAGAGTATAAAATGTATACTTCTTTATTTATATAAATAAGGCTTTCATACAATTATATTTAAAAGAAATCTGTATTTTTACATTCACCACCAGTGAGTTTCTGACAGGAAATGCTGTGCATAATGATACACAGCAAGGATCCCACTCCAGGACAACAGGAGCTCAGGAAAGCACCATTAATTTGAGAAGTAGGCAGGCTCTGACACTCCTGTTGCACTGCTAGCAATGGGAAGTCTTAAACTAGTTCCTCCACCAAGTCTTCTTCAAATTCCCCCTGTTCATCAGCAGTGTCATCTTGGCACTGCTGGTACTCGGACACCAGGTCATTGATATTGTTCTCAGCTTCAGTGAACTCCATCTCATCTATGCCCTCACCTATGTACCAGTGCAAGAATGCATTGCACTGGAACATGGCACTGAACTGCTCTGAGATGCACTTGAAGGGATCCTAGATGGCTATGTTGTTGCCGATGAAGGTGGCCGACATCGTGAGTCTATGTGGGGGTGGGTGGGGGGGAAAGGAAGGGGGGATGTCACACACAGCCATCTTCACATTGTTGGGGATCCAGTCTCCAACGTAGCTGCTGTTCTTGTTCTGCATGTTGAGCATCTGTTCATCCACCTCTTCATGGACATGCAGCCTCGGAAGATGGCAGCCGCTGTCAGGTAGCAGCCATGGCGGAGATCACAGGTGACCATCAAGTTCTTAGGGTCAAATATCTGCTGGGTGAAGCTCGCGCACTGAGAGAGCATGGTACTGCTGGCTGGCAAGGCTGGCCAGGGGCACAAAGCCAGGCATGAAGAAGTGCAGGCGGGAAAGAGCACCATATTCAAGGCCAGCTTGTGCAGGTGTGCATTCAGCTGGCCAGGGAAGCACAGGCAGATGGTAACCCCGCTGTTGGTGCCTGACACCAGGTGGTTCAGGTTGCCATAGTTGGGCGTGGGCAGCTTCAAGTTACAGAAGCAGATGTTGTACAGGGCCTTGTTGTCGATGCAGAAAGTTTTATCTGCATTTTCCACCAGCTGGTGGACAGAGAAGATCGCGTTGTAGGGTTCCAGCACTGTGTTTGACACCTTTGGGGAGGGCATGACACTAAAGGTGTTCATGGTGTGGTTTGGGTACCCCTCTTGAATATTGTTGAGAATCAGGGTGCCCATGCTTGACCCGGTGCCACCTCCCAAAGAGTGGGCCAGCTAGAAACCCTGTAGATAGTCACACCTTTCTGACTTCCGCCTCACCACATCCAGTACCGGCTCCACCAGCTCAGCTTCCTCTGTGTAGTAGCCCTTGGTCCAGTTATTGGTTGCCCCGCTCTGGCCTATCAGATACAAGCCATGATGGGACACACACTCCAAGAGTATTTACTGTGCCATTTGCATTGTGAAGACAACAGGACTCTTCTGAGCCAACCTTTGCTTTTAATTTAGATAACTTTGGTGAAATAAAGGAAATGTTTTCATTGTATCTGGGACCCTACAAATCACCCAGGTTCTAAAGAAATAAAGACAATGTGGAGGAAGATACATTTTAACCCAAATCAACTACTTGTAGAAATGAAGAACAGAGCCTGCCTCAATACTGGAAATGTAATTAGTTTCACAGGAGGGACAGGAGCCCATTGTGATCATAGGAAAGCTAAGCTGCAAGCACTTGTCTGCACCTTGCTCACACATAGCTATGCTTTGATTTCTGGTGTCCTGAAGTAGTTCTCTGTTATTGCTGGGCCTTTGAAATGACCAGCAGTGCTGAATCCTTGTTGGAGGCTTTCCCTGATTGCTGATCTTTCCCTTCAGAGGCTTCTATGTCATGGAGGGCTTGCAGAGTTGCACTGATCTGAGCTGTCTGAGTGGCCAGGGGCATGACTCCAGTGGAATGGAATAGGTGGGTTAGGTGAGGACAATATCTAGGTGTATAAAGGCTCAGCCCAGCACTGGAGTGCCTGGATGTTAGGACCCATAGACCATGATGACATACCAAATATGAAGTTGTCTGGCCTGAAGCTCTGGCCAAATGGTCCTGATCTCACTGAGTCTAAGGTTCCAGGCTCTAGGTCCACCATGATGGCCCGAGGAACATATTTTTTGCCTGTGGAGACAAGAGTTGACTTAGGCCTATAATTGACAAGAAACTTAGGGGCAGAGCTTATGATTCTGAGTGACTCTCAGCATTCATTACAGAAATTACAGCATTTGAGACATGGAAACAGAAAAGATTGGTTCAGCCATTGAGGGATTTTTTGAAGAGGAGATTAGCAGTGGTTCTCTCACTTCAGCCCTCCCTTCTTTTCAGGCCTCCTGGTCACTTCCGCCTTTTGCACACCATCCCATCCCTGCCAATCCTCCAGGGCTAGTCAGTCTTTACTGATGCAGTCAATATAAGCTAGCTTATGTGGATTCAGAACAGGCAGAAGAAAGTAGAAATGCATTTGGAAGGTGGATGGAAAATGCCTCTCAACTGTGACTACCCTTTTTGCCCTTTGGCCAATGAGACAGTCATGAGACAATCAAATTGCTTCAGCTTTCTTGTCATCAAGAGGTGATTCAAACTTATGCATTCTCTTTCTTGACACTGTCTCTCAAATTACAGAGGAACAATATGGTAATCTTGCTTCACAAAAAAAAAATGGAAAAGACAACATTGAAGGAAAAGCTCATTGCTTCATGATGAGAGTTGGGCTGTTAAGAGCCAGTTGTCATTGTTGGAGTTTTTTAAAGTTACTCACCCATAAATCCTTACAGGTGTCTTCCTTGCCAAGGTAATTCAAGTGATTGATTGATATTACCCTTTAAAACTTCCATGGAGATGTTGAATATTTTTGTGATTACCATCTTGTTGTGAGATGAAATCCACTTCTGACTTAGTAAGGAATGGACTTGAGAATTCTGATAATTCTCTTAGAACTTCAATTCTGAAGGAAGCTAAATAAATCTTGATAGGATAAGAACAAATATATGTGAACTAATCTTTCCTCTTCATCCCTTTTCCTTCCCCAGTACTGTTAATTGGGCCACTGGCTCCTCTTCTCCAGTTCCAAATGCCTCAGGCCTTAACCCATTCCTTCTCCACCTCCTCGCATTTTTCTCGTCTCCATTCCTGCCAGTTTTCATCTTCAGGTTCACCTTTAATTCACCTGCTATTGTCTCTGCACATTCCAACACTGTAGATTCCACCAAATGTGGCTTGTCAAGGGAAATAATTATACACTATTTTCTTCTCATATACTTGTACTGTACTCTATAGTAAATCCACTGGCTACATAGCATGTACCTGTTATTAAGTATGATGTCATGTAGAGACACTTGAATGTGTGTGGCAGATTATTTGTAGGTTCTATACAAATACTATTTTATATAAAGAACTTGAGTGTGTGAAGATGTTGTTATTGGTGGGGGTCCTCGAGCCCATTCCATGAGGATACTGAGGGGTGATTGAATTTTAAGTAATGGTGCTGTTTTCATACTTCTTTAAATGAACTTATGAACTTATTAAAAGACTATTTTTTCAGCCCTTTGTTTATGGATCAAATCTATAATCCTAGCTAATCAGGAGGCTGAGATCTGAGGATCATGTTTCAGTGTTGGCTCAGAAGGGAAGGAATGTACTTGGAACTCTTATTTCCAATTAACCACACACACGCGCGCGCGCGCGCACACACACACACACACACACACACACGCACCACAACACAACACAAAGCTAGAAGAGAAGCTCTATCAATTGAGCCATTAGTAGACTTCCATGTGAACAGTGACCTGATTGAGCCTCACAGGTGTCTGCTGGACCAGACATCCATTAAAAGGGCTAAAGGATGCAGATATCTCATACAAGCTGTGTGACATCTCTGATTGGGTCTGGGATGGATATGGCCACAGAATGTCCTATGACCTTGAGAGTCATATAGCTCTCTCCTACAGACAATTAAACCCTGTACAAAGCATCCCAGTAAGTACCTTCCCTTAGGACCCCTCCTGTCTAGCAAGACATTTGATATTCTCTTCTTCAATAAATCATTGCTGTTTTATTCTTCCCTCTGCATCCATGAACTCATTCTTTGAGATCATAGAGACAAAAGATGTGATTCAGTTATTAGGTTTTCAGTATCAACATGATGGCCTGCTTCAAAACAGAACTTTTTTCTGCTTCCTGGGCACCAAAGCTGGTGGATCCTGAATGCTTTTATCTTGAGCCCTTTTTGTGTTGCCACCAAACCTGTGCTAGAGTATCATCAGTGCCCAAGGGACACACCGGGAATGCGTTTGTTCCAATCACACATGGTATACCTAGGTGTTGAGTCTGCAAACATGATGGGTACTCACAGATGTGTGACTTAGTGATGTCAGCCACTCAGCACAAGGTTTCCCTGGACCAGAGTCTCATCTCCATGCATTGATTGGATGATAGGTGAAACCTTTGTTTCTCATACACAGATTATATCCTGATTGTTCCTAGCAAATGAATTCCATAGACCACAGGGGAAACAAGCTGAATCCTTCTTTTAGTCATTTCTTCCCTAACACTGACACATCTGCTCCTTGAAGACACCATGGCCACATACCTCTCAGTAGAGGCTTTCCAAGACCCTACTCCATCATGTCACCCACCCACTTCAGATCTTTTAGCAGCCACTTTCCTCTAATAAACACTTCCCTCACGTCCAGCCTCCCCTATGAAAGTCTTCACTGTTGGGTTTTTATCCTAATGTAGGGGTCACATGCTTAACTATCAAGGTCATGGTTATTTGATATCTTTGGGTCTACACACAGGACTGCTCAGGGCCATATTGATCCAATGTCTATGGCTCTGTTCACAAGACTGCTCAGTGCCATGGTGATGGGATGTATAGTGTCTGCATATGGGACTGCTCAGGACTATAGTGAATGATGCAGAATATCCATAGAAGGGCACCATTTTCCCATTGAGATTTTCAGCTTTCATTACTTGTGTATAGCTGGTATTCCACACAGCACTCTAAAATCTATGGGAATTTAGGAGAGAGCCTCTTTATCATGAGTTAGCAGAGAATGGAATAAAATAGAATACTCAGCTGTAGTGGTGGTGGCTCTAGCTGGTATTTCTTGATACTCAGCAGACTAAGATCTGAGGATCTAAGTTCAAGGCCAGTCCAGGCAAGAAAATTCAGTGAGATTCTTATCCCTAATTAACCACCAAAAATCCCGAAGTAGAACTATGACTGAAGTGGTAGAGCACTAATCTTCAGCAAAAAAAAATCCAAATCAATGTTTATGCATTAATTTAAGCCTTAGGACCAACACACACACACACACACACACACACACACACACACACACACACACACACAGAGAGAGAGAGAGAGAGAGAGAGAGAGAGAGAGAGAGACAACCATTTGTCCAGCACTGGTGGCTCACACACCTGTAATCCTAGCTATTTAGGACGCTGAGGTCTGAACTTCAGAGTTTCAATCCAGCCTAGGCAGAAAAGTTTGAGACTTATCTCCAATTAACCACCAGAAACCAGAAGTGGTCCTGTGGCTCAAAGTGCAAAAGCACTAGCCTTGAGGGACAGTGTCTAGGTCCTGAGTTCAAGCCTTTCGACTGACAAGAAAAATAAAATGTAACACCTGGATCAGGTCCTTTGTCTCCTTTGTTTGAGGAAAGAGTCTACAGACAAAAAGGAAGAGGTAAGACAGCATAACTTTATTGAAGGAAAAGACCATCAGAACCCTTGCTAGACAGGAGAGGCCCATGGGAGGGAAGGCACTAGTTGGTGTGGGTTATGTAGGTATTAATGAGGTGTCTTTAGGAATGAACTATATGTCTCTCAAGACCATTGGACAGTCTGCAGGTCATATCACTCCCCAGGCCTAGTCAGAAGCTCCACAAAGCCAACCCAAGATCTTTATGCATTCTTTAGTCCTTCTGAGTAAGTTATAATTTTGGTACCTACCTCTGGGGTATAGTCACCTCATCACAGTGTTCATTGTTCCAGGGGCGATGGGCCATGATATGATGTCAAGGAGCCTGCACACAGGACTGCTCAAGGCCAAAGTAAAAGAGAACTTCTATGGGAGAGAGACTTTGCCTCCATTGCACAGACATGCTCTTTTTATGCTCTGATAACTCTGGGCGGTTTTTCCATGTTTTCTCATTTTTTTCTCCAATGCTTTAGATGGAAACCAGGACATCATGCATGTAAGGCACGCACTTTCCCATTGCACTTATATTTCTTTCCTTGGATTTGTTTTTAAATGAGCAGTAGATTTCATCTTTGTGTATAGGAAAATAGTTATCAAATATCTCCATTTTAAAGGTTTCAGCTGATGAAGTAGCACAGTATTTTTTATAATCTAAAATAGAGATATTCTGCCTTGGATATGTCCAGAGGCCTCAAACATAAAAAGGCTTGGGATAACTGCTGTGCAATTGGAAAGGCCAGGTTGAAGCCTTTTCCTTTTGCTCCAGCTTGCTGTTGCACCAGTGCTCCTTTCACCAGAAATGCTCATTTTCTCCATTTCTGCTCTTTGACACTTAGCTAGAGGAGTCAGCTCCAGCCCTCTGAGAACTCTCTATGGGGGTGCGGAGTGGGGATTCCAGTATGGGAGAGGGCTTCTCTTCCCCCTCCATCTTTTGTGCTGGTCTTGGGCTTGATCTCAGGGACTGGCTCAGTCAGTTTTTCTGTTTGTTTATTTTTTCTTGTTTGTTTGATTTTTAGTCAAGAGCAGAACTTAGGCAACAGTTTCACTTCCAGATATTTGGGCTCCTAATTAGTGATGAGTCTCATGAACTTCCCTACAAAGGCTGGCTTTGAACCTCATTCCTCAGATGTTTGCCTCATGAATAACGTGGATTATAAGCATGAGTCACAATCACCTGGCAGAGAGAGGGGTCTTCTTTCAGACATACCGACTACACAGTGACAAAGATCAAGAGGGGTAGCCTCTTTGTTTCAGCTGACCCAATCTTTTTCCATCACATCCAGCGTCAGCCCTGTACCAGCTATGGAGAAGAGCTTGGTGCTTCTTCAGGCCTGATCTGAATTAATTCATTGATCATACTAATAATAAATAAAATATTTCATGAGTATGTTTGTCTTCTCACCAACAGGAACGGATCTAGAAATCAAGAATCATTTATACCTTAGCTTTCCAACTCCAGAATGTAGAAAATTACTCACGTTGCATATGCCTTTCTTTACTAAGTGAATTAGATCAGAGCAGCCTTCACATGTGCTTCTCACCCAGTGGAGATGATAACAAGGTAGCAAGATGTTGGGCAGTCTTGTATAGAAATTGGGCAAGGACCATAAAAACAAACACATTTTGACTTTGAAAGGCTGGAACAAAATCTACAAAGCAACGGTCCCCATAAACAGGCAGGAGTAGCAATACTAATATCAGATAAAATAGACTTCAAATTAAAATTAGTTAGAAGAGATAAAGAAGGTCGCTACATACTAATGAAGGGATCTCTCCTTCAGGAGGATAGTACAATTGTAAATAGTTATTCGCCAAACAACGGAACACCCAAATTTATCCGAGAAACACTCCTTTCTCTCAAATCTCATATAGATCTAAAAACATTATTGTTGGGGACTTTAACACACCACTATCGCCACTACATAGATCAACTCAGCAAAAACTCAACATAGAAACCGCAGACCTAAACAGCTGCATAGATCAACTAGATTTAACAGACATCTACTGAATATTTCACCTAGCAGCATCAGAATACACGTTTTTCTCAGCAGCACATGGAACATTTTCCAAAATAGACTACATTTTAGGTCACAAAGCAAATTTGTCCAAATTCAGAAACATTGAAGTTATACCTTGCATTCTCTGAGACCACAAGGGAATAAAATTAGAACTCAACACCAAAAGCCACCAAAGAAAGTCCTGTAACATATGGAGGCTGAACAACACACTGTTGAACCACCAGGTGGTCATGGAAGAGATTAGAAACAAAATTCAATTGTTCATGATATTCAAAAAAAATGAGCACACAAACTACCAGCTTCTCTGGGACACAGCAAAGACAGTACTCAGAGGCAAGTTTATAGATCTGAGTTCCTACATCAACAAATTGGAGAGAGCTGAAACCAACAATTTAATGAGACAGCTGAGCTTCCTTGAAAAAGAGCAGCAAGATAAACCCAATCCAGTAGATGGAAAGAAATAAAGAAAGTTAAATCAGAAATAAATGAATTAGAATCCAAAAAAATCATAGAAAGCATCAACAAAACAAAGAGTTGGTTCTTCAAAAACATTAACAAAATTGAGAGACCCTTAGCAAATCTTATCAGAAAAAGAAGAGAACACACCTAAATAAATAAACTCAGAGATGAGAATGGTAACATCACCACTGAAACAACCAAGATTCAGAATATTATAAGGGAATATTTCTCAAAACTTTATGCTTATAAGTTTGAGAACTTGCCAAAAATGGACCTTTTCCTAGCAAATACCGACATGCAGAGACTAAACCAAGATGAGTTAAACCATCTTAACAGGCCCATATCAAGAATTGAAGTAGTAATAGCAATCAGAGACCTCCTTTCTGCTGTTTTACAGCGGAATTCTACAAGGCCTTCAAAGCAGAAATCACACGAGTACTCATTAAACACTTCAATGAAATTAAAGAGAAAGTTCACTACAGAATTCATTCTATGAAGCTATAATAACCATCTTCCCAAATCCAGGCAGGGACTCATCAAAGAAAGAACTATAGACCCATATCTTTGATGAACACTGATGCCAAACTTCTCAACAAAATTTTGGCAAATCAGCTTCAACAATTCATCCAAAAACATCATACAGCACAATCAAACAGGATTCATTTCAGGGATGCAGTGCTGGTTCAATATACGCAAATCAATAAACATAATTCATCACATCAACAAGGGTAAGGACAAGAACCACATGATTATCTCAATAGATGCAGAAAAAACATTTGACAAGATCCACCACCCCTTTTGAAGGTTCTGGAAAAATTAGGAATCCATGGAACATTCCTCAATACAATAAAGGCTGTATAAGACAAACCTACAGCCAGTATTATACTCAATTGTGAAAAACTAAAGCCATTTACTCTAAACTCAGGAAAGAAACAAGGATGCTCACTCTCTCCTCTACTCTTCAATCTAGTATTAGAATGCTTAGTTACAGCAATAAGACAAGATGCAAACATAAAGGGAATACAAATAGGGAAAGAAGTAAAACTCTCCCTCTTTGAATATGAGGTGATCTTGTATTTTAAGAATTCCATGGACTCTGCTCCCAAATTATTCATGGTGATTAAAAACTTTGGCAAAGTAGCAAGGTATAAAATTAATCCCCCAATATCAATGGCTTTTCTATATGCCAACAAGGGGAAAAGTGTGGCTAAAATCAGGAAAACAGCTCCATTCAGAATAGCCCTACAAAAAATAAAATAACTAGGAATTAACTTAACCAAACAAGTGAAGGACCTCTATGATGAAAACTTTAAAAACCTGAAAATGGAAATCGAAACAGAACTTAGAAAGTGACAAAAAACTCCCATGCTCCTGGATTGGAAAGATCAACATCGTCAAAATGGCAATACTTCCCAAGGCTATCTACAAATTCAATGCGATATCTATCAACATTCCAACCTCATTCTTCAAGGAAATAGAAGAGGCAATCTAAAAATTCATATGGAACAATAAAAGACCCAGAATAGCAAAAACGATCCTTAACAGAAAGAACACTGCTGGAGGAATATCAATACCAAATTTCAAACTCTACTATAAAGCCATAGTAATCAAAACAGCTTGGTATTGGCACAAGAACAGACCTCAGGACCAATGGAATAGAATTGAAAACACAGAAATGAACCTACAGACCTATAGCCATCTAATCTTTGATAAGGGAGCTAAAAAAAATAGAATAGAAGAAAGACAGCCTCTTCAGTAAATGGTGCTGGCAAAAATGGTTAACTAGTTGTAGAAAATTAAGCTAGATTGTTATCTATCTCCCTGCACCAGAATCAACTCCAAATGGATCAAATATCTCAGAGTCAAAGCAGACACTCTGAAAACTTTACAGGATGGAGTAGGAGAAACCGTAGGTCTCCTTGGCACAGGCCAAAATTTTCTTAATAGATACCCAGAAACACAAGAAATCAAAGAAAAGTTGGACAAATAGGATTGCATGAAAGTGCATAGCTTCTGTATGGCAAAGGACATAGTTCGCAAGATTAATAGAAAGCCCACGGATTGGGAGAAGATCTTCACTATCCTTACAACAGACAAGGGTCTTATATCTGAAATATACCTGGAACTCAATAAATTAAATCCCCCAACAACAAATCTTCAAAGAAACAACTCCCCAATAAATAAGTGGGCTAAAGACGTAAAGGGAAAATTCTCTGAATAGGAAAGAAGAATGGCCAATAGACACATGCTCAACCTCTCTAGCCATAAAAGTAATGCAAATCAAAAAATATTGATATACCACCTCACACCAGTTAGAATGTCTATAATCAAGAAGTCTAATTACAACAGATGCTGGAGGGGATGTGGACAGAAGGGAACCTTACTGCATTGTTGGTGGGAGTGTAAACTTGTTCAACAACTTTGGAAAGCAGTATGGAGCTTGCTCAAAATACTCCACATAGAGCTGCAATCCCACTTTTGGGCATTTACCCAAACGTTCACAATCAACAACACACTAAAGCTCCCAGCACAACTATGTTTACTGCAGCATTATTTACCATTGCTAAGATATGGAACCAACCCAGATGCCCCTTGGTAGATGAATGGATCAAGAAAATGTGGTATATATACACAATAGAATTCTATGCCTCCATCAGAAAGAATGGAATTGCCCCATTTGTTAGGAATTGGAAAGACTTGGAAAAAAATATATTAAGTGAAGTAAGCCAGGCCCAAAGAATCATAGGTCCCATGGTTTCCCTTATTTGCAATAACTAGTATATGTCTGAGTCAACCAGAAAAGGTCAGATAAGTTGATGTTAGGGGAATGAACCCCAAGGTACGTATTCAGATGTTTTTTGTTTTTTTTTCCTTTCATGCAATTGTTTCTATCATATTTACAAGATTATTTCTATGTTGCTTTGTATGTCCCTCCACCACAGTATAACCCATACTTTCACTGTTTTTGATGTTGGGATAATTTGTGGAGGAGAAGTGAAAAAACAAATCGTTTAACTAGGGATACAGGTGGACCCATTGCACCAATGAGATGTACAAGTTGTTATGTCGAAAAACGAACTTAACAACTTGGGGGAGGATCGGTTGGGGGGAGGAGAGGAGTATGGGAAGGGATGGGAAGGGGAAAGGAGGAGTCAACAATGCATGGTAAGAAATGTACTCGTTATCTTGCCCATGTAATTGTAACTCCTCTGTATGGAATTCTCATAGTAAAAAAAGTAAAAAATAAAATAAAATAAAATAAAAAGATGTTGGAAAGGGTGGCTCGTCTGAAATCTGAGCTACTCAGGACAAGATCTGAGGTTTGAGGTTTGAAGCCAGCCATAGCCAAAAACTGACACTTTTGTCTCCAGTAAACCAACAAAAAACCTCAAGTGTATCTCAAGTGACAGACCCCTAGCCTTGAGCACAAAAGTGAAGAGAGAGTATAAGGCCAAAAATTCAAGCCCTAGGGCCATCACACACATATACACGCACACACACACACTCACACACTCACAGAGTGGGAGAAGCTACGTGGACTAAATGAACAATTGGGACTCTGCCAGTGGTTTTTTGTTTTGTTTGTTTGCTTTTGTTGGTCATGGGGCTTGAAGTCTGATGCTAGGCACTGTCCCTCAGGTCTTCAGCTCAAGGCAAATGCTCTACCACTTGAGCCATAGCGCCACTTCTGGTTTTCTGGTGGTTTATTGGAGATAAGAGTCTCACGGACCGGGCACCAGTGGCTCATGCCTGTAAACCCATGGTTTCCCTTATCTATATCTAGTATATGTAAGCAATATCTAGTATATGTATGAGTCAAGCTGAAAAGGTCAAATAATGTGATGTTAGGAAAATGAACCCTTAGATATGTATTTTAATGTTTTTTCTTTCATGCATGTGTTTCTAACGCATTTATAAGATTATTTCTTTGTTGCTTTCTATGTCCCTCCCCCACAATATAACCCCCGCTATCACTATATTTGATGTCAGTATAACTTGTGGAGGAGATGGGGGAAAAAAAGTCGTTTAAGGATTCAGGTGGACCTGTTGCAACAATGAGAAGTGCAAGTTGTCATGTCAAAAACGAGCTTTACAACGTCGTGGGGGGGGGGGAGGATTGAGTGGGGGGAGAGGGGGGAGGCTGGGAAGGGATGTGAAAGGTAAACAAAGGAGGAGGCTGCAATGCTTGGTAAGAAATGTATGCATTATCCTGCCCATGTAATTGTAACCCCTCTGTACAGTATGTTCACAAATAAAATTAAAAAAAATAAAAAAAAGAGTCTCACGGACCGGGCACCGGTGGCTCATGCTTGTAATCCTAGCTACTCAGGATGCTGAGATCTGTGGAATGCGGTTCAAAGCCAGCCCAGGCAGGAAAGTCCGTGAGACTCTTATCTCCAATAAACCACTAGAAAACCAGAAGTGGTGTTGTGGCTTAAGCGGTAGAGTGCTCACCTTGAGCTGAAGAGCTGAGGGATAGCGCCCAGGCCCAGAGTTCAAGTCCCATGACGGAACAACAACAATAAAAAAGAGTCTCATGGTCTTTTCTGCCTAGGCTGGTTTTGAACCATGATCCTCAGATTCAGCCTCTTGAGTAGTTAAGATTGCAGCCATGAACGACTGGCACCCAGCTATGCCAGTGTTTTTAATGATCTCCTTCCCTCATGAGTTCTGCTTGAGAATGTGGCTTCTGCCTTTGGACAGTGGCCACCGGTAGCGCTAGCTCTGGTCAAATCCAGGAAGGAATTTCTGAAGCTTCTCTGACCCTGTGTACCCAGGCACCCTCACCACCAGCCCTCGCTGCCAACAGGAATGAGTAATGAACAATCACATGACCAGATGAAGTGCAGAAAATTCCATGCTTTGTGATCTTTTACTCTAAATAGCATTTTTAAAAGAAACATTTGGTAACACAATGAAGAGACAAAGGTCAAGGGGGGAACCAATACAACAACAATATAAACAAAACAATATGTTGGAAATGATCTGTACAACTTGGGGCTGGGTGATGGGGGTAGAGAAAGCAGGAGAAAATTGAGGGATGGGGTAACAAGTTTGTCAAGAAATGTATTTATTACCTTATGTAACACTAAACTGTACATCATCTTGACAATAAAAATAAATAAATAAAAATGTATAAATAAAAGGAAAATT
The DNA here is from genome assembly GCF_024711535.1 of Dipodomys merriami. NCBI lineage: Eukaryota > Metazoa > Chordata > Mammalia > Rodentia > Heteromyidae > Dipodomys > Dipodomys merriami. The sequence goes on from NW_027206374.1 coordinate 238,564, forward strand.
TCAGCATAGCAGACTGGGAGTGAAAAGTCATGTTTATGAAAGCAGAGTCAAACAAGAATAGTTTCTTAGGTTAGTGAAGGAAAAGATGATGTCATATTCATTTTTATATTACTCAGCCTCAGAAGACAATGAGCACATACTTAAACATACATTTTATGCGAGGCACTATTGTCTCATGGATACAATTCTAGCTACTCAGGAAGCTGACATCTGAGGACCAACGTTCAAAGTCAGCATAGGCTGACAAGTTTTCAAGACTGTTATCTCCAATTAACTAGCAAAAATAATGATACTAGAGGCATAACTATATGGCATATCACCAGCCACAAGCCAAAACAAAATAAAACAAAGAACCCCAGTAAGAATGAGAGATCCATTTTTCAAGACCTAATAGTGGGACACACACACACACACACACACACACACACACACACACACACACACACACACACACACACAGAGGTAAGCAGGATGCTATCACTGTATGCCAGAGATTAACTTGTAGGTATGCTAGAAACTACTTCTCAGGAGATCTCTCCCAACCCTGAGCAAAGGACAGGCTCTCTGAGAAGATCCTCTCTTCCCCTGGCAAGTCCCACATATGCACAGCCCTCTGTCCTCCAATTAAATCACTTTGTTTTGTGTTTGCTCTTATGTGGTCTTGAACTCAGGACCTTTTACTGTGATGTAGCTTATTCACCTTTTCAGTGCTTACTTGGAAATAAGAGTCTCATAAACTTTCTTCCTAAGACTGGCTTTCAATCTCTTATCTTTAGATCTCAGACTTAGTACCTAGGGTTACAGGTGTGAGAAATGAGTGCATGACCTCTAAACTATTTTTAAGCCTTAAATTTCTTTTTTGTGCATTCATGGTCCCCCCTCTTCTTTTCAATGGCAGTCTCTGTGGTTTTCTGACTCATTTCCTTTGGCATTCAGTGATATCAGTAACCAGATCTCTGATGGTGGGACAAATCTCATTGTTTGATAGACATACAAGGAAAAAGTTGGGGCTTGAAATTTTTCCCCAGGTAACAGGAGATTAAAAACTTGGTGAGGATAGGAGTAGAGAGGTGGTCGTTAGGATTCTAAGGTGTATTAGTTAATATTGTTTAAAAAGAAATTAGGATATACTTACATAATTTTTCCAATTTTTAATGCTACTCATTAAAATCATATTCATTATGGTTCGGACCTGGAATGTCTCCAAAAAGGAGTCATCCATTGTAGCGATTAATGTTCAGAGATGCAGCTTCAGTGAAGTAATTGCATTTGAGTGCTCTGTCCTCATCAGTAAGTAAATCCATTGTTAAGTTCCTAATTTGATAGACTTTTGGAAGCGATGGAATCTTTGAAGGTTAAAAGACCTAGTTGAAAGACCTGGGGTTTTAAAAGTGATATCCTTTCCTGGCCTGTTCCTCTCATTTATCCTCGTGCTCTGTTTGATTCCTATTTGGTCCATGAGCTGAGTAGCTTTTTCTTAACACATGCTTCCACCACAATGTGGCAGACTCTCTGGAATCTTCCCAGATTCATCAAAGGACAAAGCTGCCCTTGAGTGTGTTTACCACAATGATAAAAATAGGTAAATCTGTCATTTTTGGAGGTTAATTGCTTTTAATTAGAACAGTGATTCTCAGAGTATGGCTCAAACCTACATCATCAGCACTGAGGAATTGTCAGAACTGTCCGGTTTTTTGTCTTTTAATATTTTTTGGTAGTTCTGAGGTTTGAATGAAGGGTTTTACACATTGTAGGTAGTCACTCTAGCAACTTGAGCCATGCCTTTTAAACTTTAGTTATTTTTCCTATAAGGTTCTATGTTTACAACCCCAAGGCAAGCCTCAAACCATTATCGTATCATCTAGCTTTCTGAGTTGTTGGATTTACAGGTGGGTTTGATCCTGAGATAGGATCTTGATAATATTTTTTCTGAGTTGGCCTTGCTTCCGAAGTAGCTGAGATTATTGGCTAATGCAAACCCAAATTGTTGGCTGTCCTTTTCCTTTGCCCCAGATAAGCTAATTAGAGAAGAAGGGTAAGAGTGAGCCTATCCAAATGATTTTGGGGAAATGTAGATTAAATGTAGATTGGATTTGCAGGAACTGTGTTGAGGACTGCTTTAGTAGAAATTTAAAAAAATATTCTAAGGATGATAAAGGCTGATTTTTGAAGAGATATGAGTGATGGAAAAACATGTTTATCACTCTTTAATTTGTTATCTGTCCCTTCACAAACATGTGACATCCAAAGCTGGCAAAACTATGTCCATATTGTCAAACATAGCTAACATCCTGTCCACACACAGCCAGCAGGCAGCAGATATCCATTATTAAGTTAACATGCATAATTGAATAATAGTAGAATATTAAACTATTATTTCAGTCTTTATTAGAAAGACAGTCAGCAATGTAGGCCCATATAGTTCAAGCATTTGTGTGTCTTAAATCATTTAAATAAGGATACAGTTGGACTCATTGCAACAATGAGATGTACAACTCCTTATGTCGAAAACGAACTTTACAACTGTGATGGGGGAGGAGGATTAGGAGGCGGGGTATGGAGAGGATGGGAAGGAATGGGAAGGGGAAACAAAGGGGGAGACTACAATGCTTGATAAGAACTGTACTCATTATCTTGCCCATCTAATTGTAACCCCTCTGTATAGTATTTTCACAATAAAAAAGTGTACAAAATATCTGGGTTCAAGTTGTAATTAATTAACTTTAATTTTTGTGCCTTTCCTGGGCTTGAATTCAGGGCCTAGACAATGTCCTCATGCATTTTTGCTCAAGATTTGTGCCCTACTGCTTCAGACATGGCTCCACCTCTGGTTTGTTGATGGTTCATTCGAGTTAAGAGTATTACAGACTTTCCTACCCAGACTGGCTATACATATGATTCTCAGATCTTAGTCTCCTGAGTAGCTGGGATTTATGAATATATCATCAGTATCCTGAAAGCTTTTATTATAGAGATCTTAACATGTTCATTTGTATGCAGAATTAGAACAAATCATTATTTTCCTTAAAAGCTTTGATTGCATATTCTATTTATAGCATGTGCATTAATTTTGTTGCTGTCATTAAAAATCCCTACAACTTCGGGGATTTAATTGACTTAAATTTTGTATATCAAAGTGACATATAAGCTTGGTACTGGTGGTTCGCACCTGTAATCTATAGGTCTCTGGGTTCATTTCATTTCTGATTTTTCAATTCTATTCCATTAGTCCTGAGGTCTGTTCTTATGCCAATACCAAGCTGTTTTGATTACTATGGCTTTATAGTAGTTTGAAATTTGGTATTGATATTCCTCCAGCAGTGTTCTTTCCGTTGAGGAGCGTTTTTGCTATTCGGGGTCTTTTATTGTTTCACATGAATTTTTGGATTGCCTCTTCTATTTCCTTGAAGAATGAGTTTGGAATTTTGATAGGTATCGCGTTGAATTTATAGATAGCCTTGGGAAGTATTGCCATTTTCACGATGTTACTCTTCCCAATCCAGGAGCATGGGAGGTTTTGCTATTTTTGAAGTTCTGTTTTGATTTCCTTTTTCAAGATTTTAAAGTTTTCATCATAGAGGTCCTTCACCTCTTTGGTTAAGTTAATTCCTAGGTATTTTATTTTTTGTGGGGCTATTACAAATGGAGTTGCTTTCCTAATTTCAGCCAAAGTTTTCTCATTGTTGGCATACAGAAAAGCCATTGATTTTGGGGGGTTAATTTTATACCCTTCTACCTTCCGAAAGTTTTGAATTAGCTTGAGTAATTTGGGAGTGGAGTCTATGGGATTCTTTAAATACAAGATCATGTCATCTGCAAAGAGGGAGAGTTTTATTTCTTCTTTCACTATTTGGATCCCTTTTATGTTTGCATCTTGTGTCATTGCTGTAGCTAGGCATTCCAATACTAGATCGAAGAGAAGTGGAGAGAGTGGACATCCTTGTCTTGTTCCTGAGTTAAGAGGAAATGGCTTTAGTTTTTCACCATTAAATATAATGCTGGCTGTAAGTTTGTCATATTCACCTTTATTGTATTGAGGAATGTTCCATGGATTCCTAATTTTTCCAGAACGTTCATCATAAAGTGGTGATGGATCTTGTCTAATGCTTTTTCTACATCTATTGAGATAACCATGTGGTTCTTATTCTTGCTCCGGTTGATGTGATGAATAATATTAATTGATTTGCGTATATTGAACCAGCTTTGCATACCTGAAATGAATCCTGTTTGATCGCGCTGTATGATTTTTGGATGAATTGTTGAGGTCGATTGTCCAAAATTTTGTTGAAAAATTTTGCATCAATGTTCATCAAAGTAATGGGTCTATAGTTCTCTTTCTTTGATGAGTCCCTGCCTGGTTTTGGGATGAGGGTTATGATGGCTTCATAGAATGTGTTCGGTAGTGAACTTTCCTATTTCAATTTCATTGAAGATTTGGAAGAGTATTGGTGTGAGGTGTGTTTGAAGGCCTTGTAAAATTCCACTGTAAAAACATCTGGTCCTGGACTTTTCTTAGCAGGAAGTCTCTTATTGCTGTTTCTATTTCCATGCTTGATATGGACCTGTTAAGATGGTTTAACTCATCTTCGTTTAGTTTTGGCATGTCAGTATTTGCTAGGAAAAGGTCCATTTCCGTTATTCTCAAACTTATTAGCATAAAGTTTTGAGAAGTAGTCCCTTATAATGTTCTGAATCTTGGTTGTTTCTGTGGTGATGTTTCCATTCTCATCTCTGAGTTTATTTAATTGGGTGTGTTCTCTTCTTTTTCTGATAAGATTTGCTAAGGGTCTGTCAATTTTGCTAATTGTTTCGAAGAACCAACTCTTTGTTTTGTTGATTCTTTCTATACTTTTTGGATTCTAATTAATTTAATTCTGATATAATTTTAATTATTTCTTTCCCTCTACTGGATTGGGATTTATCTTGCTGTTCTTTTTCAAGGAGGTTTAGCTGTGTCATTAAATTATTGGTTTCAGATCTCTCAAATTTGTGTATGTAGGAGGTCAGAGCTATACACTTGCCTCTGAGTACTGCCTTTGGTGTATCCCAGAGGAGCTGTTAATTTGTGTGTTCATTTTTGTTGAATAGCATAAACATTTAAATTTTCTTTCTAATGTCTTCCATGTTCCACTCGTGATTCAGCAGTGTGTTGTTCAGCCTCATGTGTTACCAGAATTTCTTTGGTGGCATTTGGTATTGAGTTCTAATTTTATTCCCTTGTGGTCAGAGAAAATGCATGGTATAACTTCAATGTTTCTGAGTTTGCTTTGTGGCCTAAAATTTGGTCTATTTTAGAAAATGTTCCATGGGCTGCTGAGAAAAACGTGTATTCTGATGGTGCTGGGTGAAATGTGCGGTAGATGTCTATTAAATCTAATTGACCTATGCAACTGTTTAGATCTGCGGTTTCTCTGTTGAGTGTTTGCCGAGTTGATCTAACTAGTGGGGAGAGTGGTGTGTTGAAATCCCCAACCATTAATGTCTTTGGATCTATGTGGGTTTTGTGGGAGAATAGTGTTTCTTTGATACATTTGGGTGCTCCATTGTTTGGTAAATAGATATTTAGAATTGTAATATCCTCCTGAAAAAGGGATCCCTTAATTAGTATGTAGGGACCTTCTTTATCTTTTCTCATGAATTTTCATTTGAAGTCTATTTTATCTGATATTAGGATTGCAACTCCCACCTATTTATGGGGTCTGTTTTCATGGTAGATTTTGTTCCAGTCTTTAACATTGAAAATGTGTTCGTTTTTACGGGCAAGATGTGACTCCTGAAGGCAGCAGAAAAAGGGATCTTGTTTTTTAATCCAACTAGACAGTCTATGTCGCTTACTTGGAGAGTTAAGTCCGTTAACATTAGTAGACAGAACTGAGGGGTATTTGGTATTTCCTGCCATGTTATCCACCTTCTTGGGGGCTGCAAAAACTAGGTTCTTCCTATGGTTCTTGGATTCTCAGTTTGGGTGCAGTTTCTTGGCCTTTATTGTGGTCTTGTTTGTTTTCTATGTGTAGGAAATCTTTAGGAATCTTTTGTAGGGCTGGTTTGGTGGAGATGTATTGTTTCAATTTTTCTTTGTTATGGAAGGTTTTTATTTGGCCTTCAGTTATGAAGGAGAGTTTAGCTGGGTACAGTATTCTTGGTTGATAGTTGTTTGTTTTTAAGGCATGGCATACATCATTCCAGGCTCTTCTTGCTGTGATTGTCTCTGCTGAGAAATCTGAGGTGATTCTAATTGGTTGCCCTTTATAGATGATTAATCTTTTCTCCTTGACAGCTTTAAGGATCTTTTCCTTGGTCTGAGTTGATCCTGTTTGGATTGTAATGTGATAGTGGGATGTTCTATATTCTTCTTGTCTATTTGGGGTTCTAAAAGTTTCTTGTATCTGAATAGGCCTATCTTTTTGCATGTTTGGGAAGTTCTCTGCTAGCATCCTGTTAAACAAATTTCCTAGACCATTAACTTCTGTTTCTAGGTGCTCCTCTACGCCCATTATCCATAGATTAGGCCTTCTGATGGTGTCTTCCAAGTGTTGGACAGATCTATCATATTTCTTGGACTTGTCTTGGATGGTAGTATGTTCTTTCTCTATAATATCTAGGCTGTCTTCAAACCCTGAGATTCGATCTTCTTCATGGTCTAACCTGCTGTCCAGACTTTCTACTTTGTTTTTTTATCTCTTTTCCTTCTAATTGGTCGCTTTGATGGCTTCATATTCTTTGTTGAAACTTTGTTTTAGATCTTGTATGAACTTCTTTACTTCCTTAATTTGATGTTCAGTGTTTATTCTCAAATCACTTAGTTGATTAGTTATGGTTTCCTTGGACTCCCATTCCTTCTGTTTGGTTCCATTCAGCATTGTCTTTTTGGTCTTCCTGACTTCCTTCAGCTCTTTGTTAATGTATTCCATGAATTCCTTTAGTGAACTTTGTGTATTCTCATCCTGCTCTCTCAATTCCTGTATTACTCTTTGCTAGCTTCCTCCCTTTCGTGGGATTCCTGTAGTTCTCTTTGAGTATTCTCAGCCTGCTCATGCCATTCCTGCCTTTCTCTTTGTGTATTCTCATGCTGCTCACGCAAATCCTGTATCAATTTTTGAGTAGCTTCCTCGCGCTTATGATATTCCTGTATAAACTTTTGGATTGCCTCCTCTCTCTCCCTATCACGCTCATACAGAGACCTTTTTATGTTTTCAATCTTTTCATTTATCATTTTTGCCAGCAGTGTTTGTAGAGCTATTTGGGAACTCTCCTCTGGATTATTCATTATCTGTTCCTTCCCCTGGTTATCAAGAGTGGGAATTGAGATACCCGGATTTGCCATTTTTCTTGTGTTTTTCCGTCTTACTCTGCCCGTTTGAGATGAAAAGAGCTCCAGTGTTGTGCTAGTACACTATCTTAAGGCAAGCATCAACCAAAGTCTGAATTTGCACACACAATAGTCTACAGATACAATCTAGTTCAACAGATACATCTATTCCACATCAAACAACTATATGTTAATGGGCTACAAACAGCGAAGAAGAATTTTCACAACCAGAAATTATTAGGGTTAGGGAGAGATGTGGTTAAGAAAAGTAATAGATTGATGTGGGAAGGCACAGGGAGAGTTAACTAAGTCCTAATCTCAAAGCAGGAAATAGGTTGTGTAGGATGAAAGTAGAGAGAGAGATAAAAAAGAAGAAATGGAAAGGGAAAAGAAAGAGAATAGAAAAAATATAAAAGTAAAAATTAATAATATTATGCAGAACAAAAACAATCTATTTAGAGAAGAACGTGAATATATTGAGAGAAGGGGAAGGATATAAAGCAGATGTGAAAAACTTAAAAATAAAAATCCTTAAGGGGCTGGGATGGTGGCTCAGTGGTAGAGTGCTTGCCTTGCATGCATGAGGCTCTGGGTTCGATTCCTCAGCACCACATATACAAAAAAAGCCGGAAATGGTGCTGTGACTCATGTGGTAGAGCACTTGCTTTGAGCTGAAGAGTTAAGGGACAGCGCCCAAGCCCAGAGTTTAGGCCCACAACCGACCAAAAAAATAAAAATAAAAATAAAAATGCTTAAAATATTATATAGGTATAAAGAGGTAGTACTGCTATTAAGGAATTTAAGCCTCAGAGGTTTTGAATTGAGTAATAAATTTGTGGATTAAGTGTGTACACAATGGGGGATATTGTCTAATAGTCAACTAAGAGTTTATCTGAGGATGAGCAGGACAACAATTAAGTCACATAAAGAAGAACGAAAGAGAGGAAATGGTGAAAAGGACAAGAAAGGAAGAAAAAAAGATCAGAAGTCCAGTAGAGCTAAACAAAAAACAAAAAGATAATTAAAAAAGAAAAAAAGAGAAAGAAAACAAAAAAAGAAATAAAAACGCACACTCAGGTATCCCTAAAATAAAAATTATAAGAGGAATAAAAAGTTACTGGAAAACAATTTTTTTTAAAAACGCAAAAATTAAAGATTAAAAAAAGTTTTAGAAAAGAAAAAAAAATTTTATATAAGGTACCAAAAAAAGAAGAAGAAGTAGAAGTAGAAGAAGAAGAAGGAGAAGAAGAAGGAGAAGAAGAAGAAGAAAGAAGAAGAAGAAGAAGAAGAAGAAGAAGAAGAAGAAGAAGAAGAAGAAGAAGAAGAAGAAGAAGAAGAAGAAAGAAGAAGAAGAAGAAGAAGAAGAAGAAGAAGAAGAAGAAGAAGAAGAAGAAGAAGAAGAAGAAGAAGAAGAAGAAGAAGAAGAAGAAGAAGAAGAAGAAGAGGAAGAGGAAGAAGAAGAAGAAGAAGAAGAAGAAGAAGAAGAAGAAGAAGAAGAAGAAGAAGAAGAAGAAGAAGAAGAAGAAGAAGAAGAAGAAGAAGAAGAGGAAGAAGAGGAAGAGGAAGAAGAGGAAGAGGAAGAAGAGGAAGAGGAAGAAGAGGAAGAGGAAGAAGAGGAAGAGGAAGAAGAGGAAGAGGAAGAAGAAGAAGAGCAAGAAGAGGAAGAAGAAGAAGAAGAAGAGGAAGAAGAAGAAGAAGAAGAAGAAGAAGAGGAAGAAGAGGAAGAAGAGGAAGAAGAGGAAGAAGAGGAAGAAGAGGAAGAAGAAGAAGAAGAAGAAGAAGAAGAAGAAGAAGAAGAAGAAGAAGAAGAAGAAGAAGAAGAAGAAGAAGAAGAAGAAGAAGAAGAAGAAGAAGAAGAAGAGGAGGAGGAGGAGGAAGAAATTTCTTTGATTTTTTTTGGGGAGGGGTGGGAAAAATCCAGTATCTCCCTTGTGTATGTAACCAGCCTCTTGTTGGAGTCTCTGGTCTGCTTGTGGTCCTGTGTCTTGGTTGGTTTCTTAAGTCAGTTTTTTCGAACAGGCAGAAACATGCTCTGCTTTACCCAGGATTTTGCGATCCTCCTCCAAGGCTAGTTCAATGGGAGGCAGATCTACTTTGAGAATCACAAAAGAGGGAGTTGCAGTGATGAAGCTAGGTTCTGGGTAGAGTTGAGGCCTTTCAACAAACAGTAGCTTTTCCCGCTGGCTAGTTTGTGAGAAATTCACAGCACCCACTCTGGAGCCATTCTCAGGGTTTCTGTTTACTGAATTACAATTGATTGTCGAGGCTGCTGAAGGGAGGGGCAGCTTCTGGCTCTGATTACCCAGTGAAGAAAGCCACTGCTAGGGCTGGCGCCTGAGCTGGGTGACTTTTCCCTGGGTGGAGCTGAGTCTGGCAGGTCACGCCGCTGTTAAGTTCTTTTGACCTGCTAAATGACTTGTTTTATTCCAAGGCTTGAGTTGGGGCTAGCAGCTCCAATGAGCTTTGTCAGTATCCAAGATGGAGATCTCCGGTACTGGGGGGGTGGGAGGGGTGGCCTTCCTTCCTCTGCTCCCTGGGAAGGAGTGAGGATGTCAGGCTTCTACTCCCGCCGAGTCTTGGTTCCTGGGTCATCTCTGGTTCTCTGAACTGCAGGATGAAGATGTCCGCTCCTTGTCGGTTCTTGCTGGTGTTGAGTAGAATCCACTTGCCCGCTGCATCTGGCTCCTTCATCCCAGACTCTCTGTGGTTCAGGTATGGCCCCTGCAGTCGCCGCCGCCAGTGCTGCCGCCGCCGCCGCCACCGCAGCTGCTAGCAAGAGCTCAGATCTGTCTCCTAGCCTGGATTTTCTCTCTCTGGCCTGACTCTCTTTTCTGTGATGGCACACTTGGTGTGATTCTCTGGCTTAGGACTGTTCACTGGAACTCTAAAACTGCTTTCTATGCGAGAGCTTGTTTAGACTCCAGCTTCTGCTCCTCCATCTTCCCGGAATTCCATCTCCATGAGACTCTTATCTCCAATAAACCACAAGATAAACCAGAACTGGCACTGTGATTCAAGTACAGTGTTAGCCTTGAGCTGAAGAGCTAACTGACAGCTCCCAGGCCCAGAGTACAAGCCCCATAACCAAAAATGTGTATATTCAAACACACACACACACACACATACGTAGTGATTGTGTTATTCTTTTACCCATTCATCATTGGTGGACCTACAGCTTTCTTAATGATTGCAATAAATATGGACAAGATCACATAGTAGATCTACTATTGCCAACTTAGATATTTTAAAATGTGCATTTCCATGCAATTTAGTACATTAATGATGTTGTCCAGTGATCTACTTTGAAACTTTTTCCATCTTCTCTAATTGAAACATTGGAGAAATGCACCTTCTACAGATCTGCTTTGCTAATTACATCACCATCAATTATTTAATGCATATGGCATTCCATTAAGGTAACTGTCTTTTGAACTAGTGCAGCTGCAAGCACTTAATCATTCATATGTTTACTCATATTTTTTTTATTTTCAAGATGATGTACAGAGGGGTTACATTTACCTAAGTAAAGTAGAATGTGCATTTCTTCTCAAACATGTTACCACTTCCCTCATTTTTCTCATAATTTCCCTCCCCTCTTACACCTTCCCCCCAAGTTGTACAATCATTTCCGACATATTATTCTGTGTATATTGCTGCTCTGTCATCTTTTCTCACCTTTCTGTTGTTCCCCTTCCTTTTCCTTATTCAGATAAATGTATATAAAATACCAGAGTACCAAAATCAAATACAATGACAACAGGGGATATATCGTAGTGGGAAGAAAATACAAAAAATTTACTTGTTTTTATTTTTTATTTTTGGCAGGGGGCGGGTGGTCATGAGGCCTGAACTCTGGGCTGGGGCCTCTCCCTCAGCTCTTCAGCTCAAGTCTAATATTCTACTACTTGAATCATAGCATCACATCTGGCTTTTTCTGTTTAGATGTTGCTGAAGAATTGAACCCAGGGCCACATGATTGCAATAAATAGAGGCAAGTACTCTACTACTGAGCCACCTTCCCATCCTGTTGTTGCACTTTTAATGTACTATGTGATTTTTTCGTTTTTTTGGTACATTCTCTTTTTTTTAATGAGTTTCAAATAATTGTGGAAAATTCTTTCACATACAAATAGATCCTGTGGAAATTTTAGCTAGAAAAATTTTCTATGTGTTTCATTATTTTTTATTTTTGTCGGTCATGGGACAAAAAAAAGAAACTTTGCCACTTTAGCGGGGAGGGGGGGAGGGAGGAGGAAATGGGAAGGTATGGGAAGGGGAAACAAAGGAGGAGCAACAATGCTTGATAAGAAATGTACTCATTTCCTTGCCCATGTAATTGTAATCCCTCTGTGTGGTATTTTCACAATAAAAAACAATAATAAAAAATTGCTATGTGATCTGGTATATAGGTATAATACTGTCTTCTTTGGAGGCCAAAGTAGGAAGATTTCTTGTTCAAGTCCAGCCCTAGTAGATTAGCAAAACTATATAACCCCCAAGTATAAACAAAAGGGGTTGTGGACATAACTCAAATACTATAGCACCTACGTAGCATGCACAGGCTTTGGTTCAATCTTCAGGGGAAACAAAAGTGAAAAGGAAGAGAAAAAATCCTGAATTTTCAAAGTTGATACTGTGCAGATATTTCTTGATAACCATTTAGCCATCAAATCTATACAGGAATTTTTAGAAAGAGATAAGAATTTCAACAAATTGCAATTGCAGCAAACATGGCTTATTTATCTTATTTATATTATGGTGGGAATAATAGGCAATTAGAATGAATATGAGAGCTTCAGAAGAAATTGGCAATTTATCGAGGAAGAATGTCAAGCATTGCTTTGAGACACTAAAAATGGAAGCAGCAGGTCAGATTTCAGACATATTTGCAGCTGAATTGGGATGTAGACCAGCCCTGCCCTTACTACAGTCCCCTGAAAAATTTTTTGCCAACCTCTGCTATCCTTCTGGGCTGTAAAGCCATTCTCCTAACCTGCTCAGAGACAGGGGCTTCACCCCAACCAACGTCTTACAAAAAAGTTCACCTTTTGCCAGCCCCAATCAAAAGTCCTGACAAATAAGCAATGGAATTCCCATCTCTCCTTCGTGTTTTTGAGCTAAAATTCTGCAGCCATATTTTAAGAATGTATTTTCAAGATTGTTTGAATTCGTGTTTCCTGGATGGGAAACTGGAATAGCCCCAAATGCATCTATTTTTATTTGTTTCCCACTCTGCTGATGTTGTACTCACTTGACACCATGGAAATCATTGTGGGTAACCCTTGAAGTTGAGCTAATTTTTCAAGGTCCCTGGGCAGTGGGATAGATCACCCTCTCAGATTAGCTATTACAACCAGTGATTAAAGTGTAACCTGGTCTTTCAGAAATAACAGAAATTCTGCCACGTTTTTCAGTTCTGTTAAATGTGGTGGACAGAGCTAACCCTGAATGCTGGCTGCATGTTGGGTTGCCATAGAAGCAAGCGGCATCCTTGGCCACTTGTTCCACAGAGAAGCTCCTCCCTGTGCCAGCTTAATAAAGCAGAAAGTACCTTTCTTTGTTGCTGGCATAGCTATCTCTGCCCTCCCCAAGATAGCTGAACAATAGAAGGGGTATCTCACTAATATGTGGCATGGAAAATACAGGCAACAAAGTGATGGACTTAGCTGTGTCCATCGCTGGCCTTAATGACCCTAGGGGATAGGTGAGATTTTACATTAGACAAGATCATCAGTAATGCCAGTGGGAGATTCTTGTCTAAGCATTGGGAATAGCTCTCAGTGTTTCTTTTGCCTACATTAAAGGCTGCTTAATGCACTAGAGCTTATCTTCGAAAAGACACTGAAAGGAAAAACAGAGGGGATCGAAAGGGCCACAGAGACACAGAGTTGTCCTAGCCCCTTGTTAGGGATCTTAGAAGAGGAGGTGCACACATGTGGAAGCCCTCAATTTAAGCCTCACTTGATTTGTGAAATAAAATCATTCACTGAGTTGATGTGCCTCCTGGATTCTGCCTACCTGCATGATTCCCTTTACAATTCACCCAAATGCCAAGGATGATACAGTACACTGTACTCAACACTCTTTAAATAAACTGAGGCTCAGGGATATGAGCATGAGTTCCTTGGTAAGCAGCAATGCTGGCACTTGGATCTATGACTCCAGCTGTGAACCTACACTTCATTTGTCTTTTCTGACCTTGAAATAAGAAAATTCTCTTTTCCTGCCTGCCAGCTAACTAGCTCCATGCTCAGTGCCCACTTCCCTATACTCCAGTTCTATCTAGAGAATAAAATACTCGAAGTCATCTATCTTCCACACTGATGTGTCTCTGCTTACCAGGAATCAATGCCTGGGGTGCTGGTAGGGCAGCAGAGGACAGCCTCCTTCTGCCTTCCTTATTTCACGCAAGTTTCTTTGTATATACTATCTCTCTTGTAACGCAAGGCTCTGGTGGAGCAGTGTTGCTAATGGGGCAAGATAGAAATCCTAGGAGGTGGAGTTCTCTTTTAATTTTAAATTCCTTAATTCTCAGTTGTCTCACTTTCTGAGGTATAACATATAAGCAAGGGGACAAAGAAATATGCTTTTAGCAAATATCAGAAGAGTTCTCTGTGTCTATTAGAATTGTTGTTTTTGTTGATCATAGAGTTTGAACTTAGGGTCCCGGCACTGTCCCTGGGCTTTTTTGCTCAAGACTAGAGCCCTACCACATTGAGCCAAATTTCCACTTCCAGTTTTCTGGTGGTTAATTGGAGATAAGAGTCTCACAGACTTTCCTGCCTGGGCTGGATTTGAACCACAATTCTCAGATTTCAGCCTCCTGAGTAACAAGTATTACAGTCGTGGGCCACCAGCACCTGGCAGAATTTTTTTTTCTTTTTTCTTTTTTTAAATACTGTGAGATTTGCAGAGAAAGCAAGAAATTAGAATCTATTGTTGGGAGAACAAATTAATTAAATGTTTTGTGGACAGCTTGACAAAGTACATTAAGTAATGAAATATGCCTCATCTTTGACCCAGCTAAATACATCTGAATATTCCTCAAAATAAGTCACAGAGAGAGGAAGATATTCTGGGCAAGCATGCCTCAGCACCATATGTCCATCCTAGGCAAGGTCTGGAAAAATAACCTAGGTGATAAAATTATTACTGCATGTATTCAACTAACTGGAAAGCAATTCTTAAAATACTACATGCCTATTGAAAGGAAAAGGTATTCTTGACACAGGAAGCAAAACAAAAACAAAGTGTTAAAAATAATAGAGTTATCTTGGGGTTCATTTCGCCTAGCATCATCTTTTCTGACCATCTCTGCTTGTCTCATATGTCTATAGTTCTAGCTATTCTGGAACCTAAAGCCAGAAGCTCACTTGAACTCTAGTTCAGGGCTCACCTAAGCAACATATTGAGATACTGTCTAAACACAAATAGCTGTCTTCATCCAACCAGACCATGCTCAAGAAATTATGTAGTCCCAAATGTTTGTATAAAGTACACTTAGGAAGAAGAGGTTCAGGTGTACCTTCACATACAAGGGTGACAGATAGGTAATGACAAATATTTAAGGCTTGAAGACAGAATTTTTATTGTGTTCACTATAAATGATGTATTTGAACAGATCAGACAGATAGAATTGTGTCCATTCATTGAGCCTAAATCAGAATAAAACATACTTAATCGAATCCATTACATGTTACCACAAATTATAAGGCAGCTATCCAACCTGGGTCCTTGCATCCAGCATAAGGAGAATTCAGGTAAGAAGAAAACATATGTAAAGATGATCGAAGGGTTTAGTAGAAGAGAAAAATAACAAAGAGCACATATTATAGACACACCACAGAGAAAAGGGCAATTCGGCCCAGGTCAGCCATCTTGGCCATCTTCCTCATTACAGAGATTGGTCTTGGGTTAAATAGGGAGAATTGTAGACCTTGAAGATGGCTTTCCGATTGGTGGCTATCCTTTCTGTTTCTTGTAATGTTATGACTTCAAAGATTTATTGCCCCATCCTTATGTACTCAACATTTTGAGCATACTCTTTATTCTTCTGTAGCCCTCTTCGCCCATATCCATGTCAGCTAGCTTTGGTTTAGCAGCTGATCATGCCATCTGCCTGTTCTATAGACCACATGTTCTGATTGACTACTTTGCACTAACTCACACTAGAATTACTCTGATTTAAAAAATATGCCATGTTATACATGCATCTGAACATGTGGTAGTACATAGTACATTATGTATCAGGTAAAAATAGGGAATAAACATTTTCAGAACAAATACTGTAGTATATTCCCTAAAGTATTAAGTACTACAATTGTTTTATTGAAATGTATAATCATACGTAACTGGTATTTTTGTCAATAAACCTGCTTTTATTTAGGAGGAAGTATGTACAGAAATAGCTCTTAGACAGAATATTAAGTTATCGTAAAAACAACTCCACTTCCATTTCTATTCAAGATGGGTAATTTAGGTATCAATTCCCTCACTTTCTAGAGCAATGAGTTCTCTTCTTCATAGGCAGAACACAGATTCTGATAGCCTTCTTGCTTTAGAGCTGGCCCTGACATCACCCTGACACACTGGCATGGCTTTTTCTTCCCACCAGGTTTCTATCAGATAGGGAAGCTTTATGGTTGCACACTGAAGACTGACCACCCCAATCTCCAGTCCATGTCTCCCAACTTGAGATAGTATATTTCTTACAGTACCTGAAGTCCATTAGTCCATTAGTCCATTATCTATCTATCTATCTATCTATCTATCTATCTATCTATCTATCTATCTATCTATCTATCTATCTATC
This sequence comes from Dipodomys merriami, assembly GCF_024711535.1. Taxonomy (NCBI): domain Eukaryota; kingdom Metazoa; phylum Chordata; class Mammalia; order Rodentia; family Heteromyidae; genus Dipodomys; species Dipodomys merriami. Next base: position 254,685 of record NW_027206374.1, read on the forward strand.
TATCTATCTATCTATCTATCTATCTATCTATCTATCTATCTATCTACCTATCTATCTATCTATCCATCCATCCATCCATCCATCCATCCATCCATCTATCTATCTATCTATCTATCTATCTATCTATCTATCTATCTATCTATCTATCTATCTATCTATCTATCTATCTATCTATCTATCTATCTATCTATCTATCTATCTATCTGTCTGTCTGTCTGTCTGTCTGTCTGTCTGTCTGTCTGTCTGTCTGTCTGTCTGTCTGTCTGTCTATCTATGCTCTATTTTGTGTGCCAGTACTGGAGTTTGAATAGAAAGCCTCATGCTCTTCCTTAGCTGTTTTTGTTCAAGGTTGTCAGCCTCCCATTTTAGCCACACTTCTGCTTCCAATTTTTTGCTGGTTAATTAAATATAAGAGGCTATGGACTTTCCTGCCCAGGGTGGCTTTGAAACACAATCCTCAGATCTCATCCTTCCAAGTAGCTAGGATTACAAATGTGAGCCACCCCTGGGTGACTTCTTATCTTCATACACCTCCTATGGTTTGTGTCATCACCCAAAGGGCTTCTAGCCATAGAAAGCTTACCCATTCTGTCCATGGTTTCAAGATGGAGGCAGCCAAAACTGACAGTCTCAAAGCCTGTGATTTCATCCCACTAGACCCTACCGAAGCCTTCACCACATGAGGCATCTCCCTGCCATGTTCTAGCTCCAATCTTTTTATATCCTTTCTCCCTTTTCTCACCTTCTACCCAGACATGCATAATCTCATCATTAACTTGGAACTAGTCATCTATCCATCTCATTCCTGGCATTTAAAGAACCCCTGGATTCCAATAGCTCAAGCCTGTATTCCTAGCAACTCAGGAGTCTGAGATCTGAGGATTGTGGATCAAAGTCAGCTTAGTAAGAGTGAAGCCCACGAGAACCTTACCTTCACTTAACTACTAGAAGTTGAGCTGTGGTTCAAGTGACAGAACACGCTAGCATTAAGTAATAAAGTTCAGGGACCATGTACAGGTCCAGGTCTGTTGTGCATGTACACAAATACGCATGAAAACACATAATGTAATCTGGTTTTATCATTTGGTGTTTGAATAAGGCTACTTGTTTACAACCTTAGGAAAGAGCACATTTCAGTTGCTTTTTCTACAGTGAACTTGGATGTAAGTCCTGTGTTGTCCTCAAACCCCTGAGTTTCAACAACTGAATATTACAAGTACTGGGATGTTATGCCTGAATGAAATCAACTGATGGTTGAGTCTGCCTTTGCCAGCTGACACTGTCCACAGGGTACTTCTAGTCTTTAGACACTTCCTATGGAAGTGACTGTCCCTTGTAACGTAAAGACTTTTCAGCTGGGGGGGGGGAGGGTGTTGGGCTGGTAGGGATGGTAAGGGGAAAAAAAGGAGGCAACAATGCTTAATAAGAAATGTACTCATTACCTTGTTCATGTAATTGTAACCCCTCTGTACAATGTTTTCACAATAAAACTTACTAATAATAAAACAAACAAACAAAAAAGACTTTTCTGCCCCCTGGCTCCTGAAACCTCCTCTGAAGTTTTCTTCCTCCTGTTGTCAGGATTCAGCTCATGTGTGCTCCTCTCCAAAAGGCTGAGCAAGCTTTCTTAGAAGATGCATTCTGTCTCCAGGGAGAATGAGACATAATACCTCTTTGGGCAGTAACTCAGGTTTCTGCCCAATCCCATCTGCCAGGATTTTGACTGGGCACTCAGAGCTGCAGCTAATATGGAATGAATGAAAAAGACAACAGTGAAATAGAAGACCTCCCAAAAGAGCTTAGAGAAAGAGTCATAGATTGGAAATTGCTTGGAATATGGTCTTCCCTCCATGAGGCCTCTCCATTTACTAGCTAGCATTCCTGGGCTGGAGTGCCTCTTTGTGGCTCCACCCTTGTTCATGTAGACAATTCCTATATTGCCAATGTAACATCAAAAGCTGATGTTCCCAGGGACATTGGAGGGGACAGTAAGAGGTAGCTACCTATTACTTACACACAAACTACTTAGGCTGTCTAAAGAAATGAAGTCTGGACATTTGTAGCATTGTGTTGGCAAATTCACCATCTATGGATGGGAGTGCACCTTAATCCTAGTGGAGCTAGAAGAGTCATACAAACGGATTACCCTGAAGCTTTGAGCAGAGCTAGCTGTTGCTGCTGGCTTCTCGACTATTATGTCTTTGAAGTACCAAGAAAATGATGAAAACATCAGCACATCAAAGCAATTCTCAGTGTTCTTTTGTCACAAGAGTTCCAAAATAAGTTTCCAGCAATAGTTTTGCAAAAGCTTTGGCTGCTCTGTCCCCAGGAGAGACGTCACCTGCCCAAAGTGCCTATTGGACCTGGACATCATCTTAGAAACCAGCTCATCTGGGCTTGTTTGAGGGCTCTCGAGGTAGAGGCGGGGGTGGGAAGTTGATATCCCCAGACCTTATGTCTTTTATCGAGGCATTATCTCTTATTATAATGGTCTCTTTTCTTTTCAGTGAATATCAAGTGTTGTCCTGAATACTGGGTACAAAGCTGTGAACAGAATGAGGTACTTTCATCATGGGGCTTATTTATTGCTGCAAAGCCTAATGCATCATAAATAAGTGGAGATTATGCAGAATATTATGAGAAAAAGTCATGGTAAGGAAAGCCAAACTGTATGATTTCACAATTGAGGGTTGTGTAGCTTATACACAAAGCCCAAAAAACAAACAGCTTTAATGTTGTTTCTCTTTTTTTTTTTTTGGTGGTAGTAGGGCTTGAACTTTGGGATTGGGCATTGTCCTTGTGCTCTTCAGCTGAGGTTGAGAACTCTATTTGGTTTTCTGGTGATTATTTGGAGATAAGAATCGCAGGGAGGGCTGGGAAGGTGGCTCAGTGCTAGAGAGCTCTCCTTGCATGCTTGAGGCCCTGGGTTCGATTCTTCAGCACCACATAAGCAGAAAAAAAAGCAAGAAATGGCGCTGTGGCTCAAGTGGTAGAGTGCTAGCCTTGAGCTGAATAGCTGAGGGACAGCACCCAGGCCCAGAGTTCAGACCCCACCATCCGACCCCCACTCCAAAATAAAAAAGAATTGCAGGGAGTTTCCTGCCCATGTTGGTTTTGAATCGTGATCCTCAGATCAGCCTCCTCAGTAGCTAGGTTTACAGGTGTGAACCACTGGTGCCTGGCTAATGTTGCTTCTTACTTGCTCACCTTTGGTGCCAACGACCTCCATGAGTCAAATCTCGAAGTGTCAAATTGAGAACTATCTTGTACTTTGAGAAGTTATAGGGAAATAAAAAATTCAGAGATATATGCCACAGGTTAGGGAGTCAAAGTTGGATTTGAATGTTTTGTCTCCCTTTGGGTGAATGCTTCCTCTTCAAAGATTTAACACTTTTCTCAAAAACAAAACCAAAAAATATGGGATGGATATACTTAAGCCATATCTTGTCTTGAAAGCCTTCTTGTTTTGAAATTATTTTAAACTCAAAGAAGAGTTGCAAAGAGTAGTGAGAGTTCCCACATACTTCTTCACTGCTTTTTTACTACGAACATACTATTAACATCTTATATAACCACTCTCATTTACTGATTCTAAGACATTCACATTTGCACAATATTTTCAAGCTCCAGATGTTATTTGAATTGTATCATATCCCTCTCTAATGTCTTTGTGTATGTGTTCTTGTATTAAAGTACTGATGGCCACAAAAAGGGGTCAGAAATAATTTTTTCCTTATCTGAAAAGGAAGAGGCATGGGACATAGTGCTAACAGTGTGTAAGTGTGGAGACTGCACATTTTGGAAATGGTTACAAGCCTTATTAAAAGAACTATCTAGCTAATAAAAGTTGTCACCCTGGTCAATTGTCCTGGGCCACTGCCTCAAATGTTGCCTTAAAAACCAGCTGGACACCCGCCTATCAAGCCTATGCCACATATCCTTAACCAGTCTTAGTAGAAATTTGCAGCCCAGAAAAATGTGTGATAACCCTTTTGAGTCGGTGTGGGACCCTGCTGCTGCTTCTACCCACCCTTCTGGATAAAGTTCAAGGACGGCCTTATAGTCATCTGGAAGGAAATCTATGTTGTCATCCTGACCATGTTGACCATAGTGACAGTGGACTGGACTCCTGCCTGACTCCATCACCTCTGACTGCTTCCCAGTGGAAAGCTGCTTTGGATCTGCTGAAACTGAGTCTGTGGTATATTATTTCAGTGATATCCAGTAACTCTCTCTATTCCCACAGTAGATATTGAGGGCAAGGATGATATCACTGGCTTGCCTCAGGCACTTCAAGGATTAGGAAACTAGAAATCCACTCTACAATCAAAGCCTTGCTTGGTTTGGGTGTGGTAAAAGGCCGCTTCCAACAATAGCTATAAAGGAGAGATCTTTATCAATGGAGGTAGTAAGAGGAATGAAACTCACCCCTGCTATTAGAATTAAAAATTTAACAAAATTCTCCACCCAAGGGATGCCTTGAGGCAGTTCTAATAACCTGGTTCCTCAAGCCAAAGAAGCAAAATGGGCCCAAAAGCCACAAAGAAACTCAGGGAAAGAAAGAGTGTAGTAAAGAAAGCCTTAGAAAGTAATTGAAAAAAAAATCTCATCTGGATTTTAAAAAAAAAAGGATATAAAAATAAGGATTGTCTTAAAATGTTTGTCACAGTGAAAAGGGGAAGAAGACAAACCCCAGAAAGTTTAAGTATGTAACAAATGGTAGGAGTATGTCTTAAAAATGAAGCTTATGAGTAAGTTGGTATGAAATTAAACTAGCTTTCATATACATAGAGTCAGGATGGGTGAATTGATGTGGAACTATTCTTTATGTTTATCTGTATGGTAGGGAGGAAGGATATGCCCACTTCAATCTAGATGCTGGTTTAGCCTATTAGAGCAGCCAGGTAGACTCGTTGTGAGAGGGGATTCTCTTAAATTTACCATGACTGAATGACTCCTTCCCTTTGCCCTTTTGCGCTCCCATTGCATTGTCTATTCCAAAGGGTTTATGCCCTGTGAAATGATGTTTGGCAGACCATCCTTCTTGTGTCCTCGCTTAAAAACTGCAATGTTGACATAGATGACTGCTCCAGTCTTTACAGGCACTGCAGACTGTTCAACAGGAACTCCATTCCCAATTTTAGGCACTCCTGCAGGCAGCCCCTGTAGTTGGCCCTAATTACTGATCATGAGACACTGTGTGGGTCATATGACATTAAAAAAAACTAACTATCCTCAGTGGAAAGGACCTTATACTGCTATCCTAACAGCTCCAACCACTGTCAAGGTGAATGGGATCTGGTCCTGGATGCACACTTCACCACTTAAGGTGGCCCTGCTACCAGAAGAGACAAATGGATGGTGTATAAGGACCCTGAAAAGCCTCTCAAGCTAAGACTTATCTCATCATAATTTTTCATTTATGCTTCTGTGCTCTAAATGATGTTAACTACCACTGGCAGTTTAAAATCAAAGAGACAAGGGGACAGTTTTCTTACTTCTGCTATTGTAATGTCCCTGATTGTAGCAATTTAATTTTACCAACCAACTCAACTTGTGGAATATGACAAACTGCTTCAGGTATCTTGATGTCACACCCCTTCTCCTACTATGTTCTGGTGCAATGGAAGCCTATGGTCATACATTAATCCAACCTTGGCCTCTTGGATTTTGATATTAGCAGTTCCCCAATTAAATCTTTATACCAAAAGTGAAAATTTTCAGAGATTGTTATCCCACCTCTTAACCAAGAGGACAGATTTTATTCCTATAATGTTAGGGGTGAGTCTGGTTACCTCTGTTGGAGGAGCAGCTTTTGCTGGAGGTGCTGTAAGACATAGTTTAAAACTTGCTCAAGAATTTGAGGAGAGGGTAGATGAGGATACTCATGCCTCTTCAGTGTCTCTGGCATGCATACAAAGACAACTGAACTCTCTAGCGGGGGTGGCCTTGCAGAATCATAGGGCACTAGACCTTCTCACAGCTTCCAAAGAGGGAACCTATGTTTTTCTAAGGGAAGAGTGCTGATACTGTGTAAATGAATCACGGCTGGAGAAGAAAACATAAAGGTTCTAGGTAAACTGTGTGAAGGACTCCACCAGCAACCATCTGCTAAACTAGATCTAGTATGGGTTCAAAGCCTTTTGGCCTGGTGGCTAGTATCTCTAGCCACCAGCAATTATACTATTTCTTCTACTTGTTATTACTGGTTCCTGTGTGGTTAAGTCTTTGATATCACTTATAGAAAAAATAATTGGGACTGTCAAGCTGATGGCCCTTCAGGCCCAGTACAGCCTCCTGAGTCAGGAAAAAGAGTCAAGAATTTGACTCAGTTACAAAAAGAAAGGGGAATGTAAGGATCTCTTAGGATAAAAGACCCCAAGACCAAGCAAGGACACTGAGTCAGAATATTAACCTCTTATGGGGAACTGAGGAATGCAATAATCTCTTGCTTGAAACTGAGGAATGAAATAACAGGAAATTGCCATTGTAAAAGTCCCTTGTTTGAAAAAAAAAGTTGATGTTATCATATTAATACAACTTTGCAGCTTGTACCTGCTTGTGTTTTTTGCCTTCAATAGCCTAGGCTGTGTTCATGTTTAGGGTCATAGTGTTTGCTCCCAAGTCTACACTGTCCCTGGCAGGACAACTTCTGTAACACCTAACAAACTTCTTTAATCTCTAAGCCCACTTTGATGGACTCATTCTCAGACCCTGTAAGAATTGAAATAACAGTGATTAAGTTGTCTTAGACACTAATGAGGGGAATTTGTTTTAAGGATATCTCAGGTAACCTCAAAGTAAGAATAGAGTAGGATCAGACCTAAAATCTAGAAGTAGCCATGAACATCCATTGGCAACCTGGGAATGATTGTCTCCTGAACCCACATACCTGTTTCAGCATTCTCACTGTTAAGAAAATGGAGGAAAACAGAAAAGGAATAGGCCAGACCCAATGATCAACAGGTGGGGACTGTTTATTGCCAGCAATGTACATAGACCTTTCAGGTTTGGAGGTTGTTTGAGGGACTATATTTTGGATGGACTTATATAGGGCTTGTTTTCACAAAGAAGCAGAAAATAAAAAGTGGCTTATGCTCTCTTAGGCCACAAGGAGACTTCCTTGACCAGGCCCACAAGTTGAATGTTCTACACTGGATGAAGGGCTATTGTCCCCTGGGGACCAAGTGTTATATCCTTGGCCAGGCACAGATTGGAACCTGCCTGCTGACAGGCATGTGGCCACGCTTGTTTTCTTGTACCTGGTGTCTTGCTTGAGCTGGAGGAATTAGGCAGGAATCAATCTTTCACTCACTGTAACAAATTTTTCAAGCCAAATTGCACAGATTCCAGCCTGTTACCTTTCCTGCAGCAGAATGTGGGGACATCAGGTTATACAGTGCTGTGGCGTTTTAGTGAGAGCAATGAAAAGAGTCCCCAGTATGTGACTTCTGTTAGAGTCATAGGAACTCTTGAACAGAAAAGTGTTGGTAGCTAGTTGTGATTCAGCTAGCTGCAGAAGGTCTCTGGCATCTCTAAAGGAGAACTGGGTCTCTCTGTTGACTGCCACTGGCAGGTAAGAATGTTACTGTAACAGAATAGAGTTCTAATGCCTGTTCCCAGAGCTAGGGCTGGCTCTGATTAGTAGAACCAAAGGACGAGGCTTGGGAGTGGTAGAGGCTGGTGGTCAAATGAATCTAGCTGCTCAGCAGAAAATGGAATATGAATTTTACTAAGAAATACTGGAGCATCTCTTAGTCATGAGATACCCTCAAATCAGGCTTTCACTGAGCTGGATGCAGAGCAAAACAAGCACAAAGCCACTGGTAACAACCAAAAACCAGCCCTGCTTCTATTCCCTGCAAACATTCTCCAGGAAATATTGCACACCATGCAGAACAATTCCTACCAGATCTGCTGAGTTTCTGCTAGGCCCAAAAGTCGGGTTCCCTTTCCATTTTACTTTTCATTTTCAGTCTTTTTCTCTTGTTTGTTTTTCTATGAGATCTTCTTTTATTTGTATTTATACACACACACACACACACACACACACACACACACACACACACACACACACACACACACACACATTTGTGAAAATACCTTACAGAGAAGTTACAATTACATGAGTACATGAGCAAGGTAATGAGTACATTTCTTATTAGGGAGGGTAAGAGGAAACAAAGTGGGAGGCAACAATGCTTGATAAGAAATGTACCCATTACCTTTTATTTGTATTCTGTGACAAGTGATCTGATTTTTCCCTGTTACTGCTTCCAGCACATGCTGCCCTAGGTCCAATTGAAAACTCTACCACAACGCCTGGACCTCTGCTGTAACAGCTTCACCTAGTCCTATAATTGAATCCCAGGAGGCTGGGAATATGGCTCAGTGATAGAATGCTTCCCTAGCATGCATGAATTCATGGGTTCGATTCCTCAGCAACACATAAGCAGAAAACACCAGAAGTGGTGCTGTGGCTCAAGTGGTACAGTGCTAGCCTTGAGTAAAAGAAGTTCAGGGGCAGTGCAAAGGCCCTGAGTTCAAGCCCCAGGACTGGCACAAAAAAGGAAAAAGAATTGAACCCCAGGGCTTCCGATGTCACATTTAGAAGGCATGTTTTCTTCCTACATTGCCTGTCATGTGTATCTACAGCTTTCTCTAACAAAGGTTTTTCATTGAAACTACAGTTGCTTACATCTTAGCCTTAGGATCTGATATAGGGATTGATCTCTGGGAAACAGGGCTGGTTGAAATGCAAGACATTTCCTTAGCACAATTCAAGGGCCTACTCTACTTGTTTTAATGTTCTGGGAAAGTTTTCTTTTTTTTGGGGGGGGGGTCCAGTCGTGGGGCCTGAACTCTGGGCCTGGGCACTGTCCCTCAGCTCTTCAGCTCAAGGCTAGCACTCTACCACTTAAGCCACAGCGCCCCTTCCGGGGTTTTCTTTTTGCTTATGTGGTGCTGAAGAATCAAACCCAGGCCCTCGAGCATGCAAGGCAAGCACTCTACCACTGAGCCACCTTCCCAGCCCCTGGGAAAGTTTTCTAAAGCAGTTTTGAAAGTTTGAAGCAAGAAAGCACCAAGCTCATGGCTGGTCTCATTAACTATTGGGTGAAAACTCCAGAAAAGTGGTGGGAGGTGGGGATGTCTTCCTGCTTGGCCCATAGTAGCACGGCATGCAGCTCTTCTGCAATCAAGCATATTTCTACTGATCATATGTGGACATGGCCAGCTCATCCTGGTACTCTCCAGGTAGTATTTCTTAGGCACCAGGAACTCCATGTAATGAAGTTCAGGGAGTTTACACAGTGCAGAGAAGAGGCGCTTGAGGGTGCAGGCTGACAGCAGGTTAGCAAGGAACTTGAGCTCCTAGAGATAGAGGCAGGAACACAGGCCCAGGATCATCATGACCACATAGCTATGGGTAATAGCACACTCCACTGGGGTCCACACCCGCACTATCTGGGCAACCTGTTGCCGGAGCTTGAGGAAAGTAGAGGGATATAAATGAAGCAGATTGTGTCTACTGAGGTGCAACACATCCAGCTGGGCAGCATGGATACAGTCTGCCAAGAAGTTCATGTCCACATGGTTCAGAGCACAATTGGCCAGGTCCAGCATTCTCAATCATGTCCTGAACGGGCTGTAGAACATGGAATAATCAGCACTAATCAGAGGAGTTCCATGTGAGCAACAATGGATGTGAGCAATCCATCTGCTTGTCTGCCACAGAGAACAAAGACTACACCTTGCAGGGCAAGTCTTGTTCTTACCTGACTGCATGCAGTCTATGAAAATAGTTTGTGACACATGATGCTACATGAAATGCAAATGTCTGTGTCCATAAATATGGTTCACTGGGATGCAGGCTGGCTCCCTTGCTTTCAGACAGTCTACAGCTGCTGGGCTTGCTGTGTGGTTCAGAATTAACCTGAACCAATGAAACCTTTGTCTTCATCTCACCTAAATGGCAGATTTTATCAACAACCATTTTCATATGAAAGGAGTTATGTACATGATCCTGGAGAGAACATCCACTCTGAGAGCTTGCTACAGAGGAAATGAGGCATTAGTAAGAAAAAAGAGCCATTACTCTAACAATAGAAGAATCCATTACTGTAGAGCCAGGAAGGGAAAGCCAGACATCCCCAACTGAGGCACCATATCCACAATCCATTAATTCTGATTTAGATAGTGTTGGCAGCAAGCATCAGCAAAGGGGCAGCTGGGCCCTGTCTCTGACTGAGTCCCTCACTGTCTGTGCATGCCCCTCTTGATATCATCAGGCTTCTGAGTGTTGGGATTGCAAGCCTGGTTTTGATGCCTACCTTACACATTGTCTCTTTCTAACTAGAAGCAGTCCCCTGAGGTCCCTCACTATTCTGGATCACTCCTGGTCCTCCAACTTCTTTATTTCTCTTTTGTGCTCTCTTATGTGCAGCTCCAGAGAGCATTGAGCTTGGGGCTTTGTGAATAAGCTGTTCTTCTACCTATCACTCAGTGCCCCTACAGCCTGTGAAGCCAATGACCAGAGTGCTTGACCCATCCCTCCTCCTTTCAGTCTCTGAGATTCACCCTAGGAGAATCTGGATCTTCCCTGTCAGCATGGAGAGGGCCACACTCAGCTCTATCAGGTAAGTCATGTGACTGAGCTCTCAGGAGATGGAGCCAAGGAGGCAGTCTTCATGCTTAGAAGTTGGGACAGAAGTGAAGGGTGTGTCAAAGGCCTTAATGTGGAGGATGAGTGAAGTCAGACGAGGGAATCCCACCTGGGCTAACAACTGCTGCACATGCCAGCATGTAGCCGCACATTGTGGGCCACTTCCAGCTTGCACAGCTAACCTGTCCTGGCTAGGCCTAACACCTGCAGAAGCTACCCAGGGCTCAAGCTGTCTTCCCTGAATGAGGGGCAGTGCATTTGCAGAGCAGCCATACCTGCTGATTCCAGGGCCTGCACCACTATCTCAAAGTTGCCTTCAATGGGCTGGGAAGGTGGCTCGGTGGTAGAGCACTTGCCTTGCATGCCTGAGGCCCTGAGTTCGATTCCTCAGCACCACATAAGCAAAAGGAAAAAAGCCGAAAGTGGCGCTGTGGCTCAAGTGGTAGAGCGCTAACCTTGAGCTGAAGAGCTGAGGGACAGTGCCCAGGCCCAGAAGGGCCCCACGACCGGACCTCCCCCCCAAAAAAAATTGCCTTCAATGACAAAGAAATAAATGAGGACTTCAATAGGTCACTTAACTGCACAGGGCTCTGCCTGTAGTTGGCAGCATATTCTAGCCAGGAGCTCAGTGTAGTTCCATATTCCCAGAGCCCTTCCACAAGGGCATTGCTGTACCTGCACATCCCGGATACCCATAAGGTCAGATTTCTGCAGCTGATGAATCCTTTTAAAGAATTATTTAAGAAAGATTTTTCCTTTGTTTTATTTAGAAAAGAATATTTTAAAGGTTCATTCCCTGGAAAACACTTCCCCAGTTTTAAATGCCAAGACAAATAGTTGGGTTCCACATGAGAGTGCCATTAAGATACTAGAACTCTACGTACTTTTCAGGGATACAATGAATTTTGGGATGACTCAATGTTTTAGGTATCCATGATTCTAACACTAGATACATTTCTACTTTCTCAAAACACTGAGAAGAGATTTTGATTCCAAGAGACTTTGAAAAATAGTATGAAGTCTTTCATAACTCCGCATCAACTCTTCATTTTATGAACTTATTTTCCTAATATAATTTATGAAGCTTTATAGTTAATTATTTTCTCCAAAGTCACAAAATCATTTTTTGAAGATTTTCTAATAGGGATAAAGCTTTGAGACTGAAAGGTCAATATAATCCTTTTTGTCTACTATAATCAAGAATCTCTTAAAATTATTGTTGAATGTTAAATTCCTCCAAAGCCTATACTTGAATGGAATCGCTTCTATCTTGAGGGTATGAATTGTGTGTGCTTGGGAAAAGTTCCATTTATCCCATTAATATGTGGAGGATATTTCACAGTAAGGAGATCCAGGTAGTACTTACCCACTTTGGTCTCATCTCTGTACTCTGTGCGTTTGGGCAAACTTCAACTTTGTTCACGACTCATTTAACTTCTGTAGATTCTATGATGAAGATACTCTTTTTTTGTGGGGCGGGGTCTGGTTGTGGGGCCTGAACTCGGCCTGGGCACTGTCCCTCAGCTCTTCAGCTCAAGGCTAGCGTTCTACTACTTGAGCCACAATGCCACTTCTGGCTTTTTTCTTTTTGCTTATGTGATGCTGAGGAATTGAACCTAGGGCCTCAGGCATGCCAGGCAAGCACTCTACCTCTGAGCCAACTTCCCAGCCTGATGAAGATTCTCTTAAATTTAATTTTTTTCTAAAATATATCAGAAACCTGTAAGTATTCCTCAATACATCATGTATTCCCACAACTTATACAATCCCTTCCTTTGATAAAAAGTCCTTCCTCTAATTAATATTAGCTAACTCCAATAGTATAGTATCAATAATTACTCAGGTTGAGGAGAGAAAGTTGTTCTATAAGTGAAATAAATACTTAGTTTTATCAAATTTTATCATTTTTAACCTCTGAAAAACTCTAGAGGTCCTAACTAAAAGCAGCTTTCATTTACACACACAAGAAAAGAGGTTAATTAATCTATTATACACTAAGAACAATGAACCTCTGACAGAAAAACCCATGGCATTTTTAATTATGGCTGTTATTATTATTTTAAGAACTTTTGTATCCCTTTTTATCCAAAGAAAAAAATTAGATACGATTCTTAAACAGACCAAGTTTCATTACCAAGAAAGGTAAAAGAAAACCTAAATAATGTGAGAAAATAACTATATATTATAGATTTTAACCTCAGAGAATATATGAAGAACTCCTCAATCAAGTAACACAAAAGGAAATTCACTTTAAAATAGTTGTGGAACTTCAACAAACATTTCTTCAAAGCAGAGAGATAAAGCACCACTAAGCAACCCCAAAGTTGCTAGGAAAATGCCATCAAAATCACAGGAAGATACTGCTTCATGCCTTCTACAATGACTGTGACTTAAAAAAAATACAGAAAATGGTCTGGGAATGTGGCTTAGTTGTAGAGTGCTTGCCTAGCATGCATGAAGCCCTGGGTTCAATTCCTCAGTACCACATAAATTGAGAGAGCTGGAACTGATGGTGTTGCTCAAGTGGTAGAGAAAAAGAAGCTCAGGAAGAGTGCCCAGACCCTGAGTTCAAGCCCCAGGACTAGGAAAAAAAGACTTGGCACAGCTAAGGTAATGAGAATGTAGAATGTTACAACCACATAGAAAACAAGTTGGTGAATCTTCAAAGAGTCTAACATAGAATTACAATATGACTCAACAATTCTATTTGTAAAGATACAAACAAACAATGGACAATAGAACTTACATGGATGCCAGTGTTCATTGTAGCCTTATTTATAAATACTGGAGAGAAACCTTCCGAATGTTCATTTATAGATGAATGAATAAACAAAATATGGCATCTCATAGTGTGGAAATTAATGTGCCACAAGAAATAAATTACACTCTGTCCATGCTGTAACATGGATTGCACCAACCTTGAAAAACATTATAAAACTAAGTATTTCAAACCAGACACAAAAGCATAGCTCATGTATGATTGTACTTATAAGAAATATCTAGAATAGACAACAGAAACTGATAGCAGATTAGAGATTGTCCACAGTTAGAGGGAGGAAGAGATGAGTGACAATTTATTGATTAATGATGATACAGTTTCTGTCGGGTCTTTGTCCGTCCCACGAAAGATGGACGGGGTCTGAGGAAAGGTAAGTGCGGCGCTCGCCCGTTCCCCAGCCTCCCTCAGCCCGGGAGACAATCAGACCCAGGAGGGAGCCAAATCCAGCAGGTAGAAAACTCATTTATTAACAGAGAGCAGCCCTTTTTAAAGACAAAAAGGCAAAGGAGGAAGAGGAACCAATCACTGTCAAGGTCATACCCTATCATGCACCTAAGCCTTCACGGACTGGTTAGGAACTGATCAGAAGGTAAATTGGGCTCTGCCCACTCTACTCCCTCCCAGCGCCATCTTTGCTGCCCATGTGCTCTACAGTTTCTGTTTGAAGCAATAAAAAATTTAAATACTGGTGATGGTTGCACAACACTATGAATATGAGCAATGTAACTTAAACACTTATATATTGGAAATTTGGTTATTTATAATTCACCACAGTTTAAAATGTCAAAACATGAAAATTAGTATTAAAGATGTGTTTCATGGGCTGATAAAAACCAAAATGACAGCTCAACATGAGTGGCTCATGCTTGTAATCCTAGCTACTCAGGAGGCTGTGACCTGAGGATTACAGTTTGCAGCTAATCCAGTCAGGACTTTTATCTCCAATTATATACAAAATAAACTAGAATTGTGGCTGTGACTCACATGGTAGAGAGCCAGCCTTGTGTGAAAAGGGCTAAGGGACTTGAGCTCAAGCCCCAGTACTAGCACAAAAGAACAAAAAAAAAAACCCAAATGATAATGGTTGTTCTCAGCACTCAAGAAACCTACTAATTTTTGTTCTTTCTCAATGTTTCCCTAATGTTAGGATATGAAAACCACATCCAGGAACTTTTAAAAATTCATCTTTCCTCAGCGTTTCCATAAATGCATGGCAAATCCCAGAATTGCTATACTGATTTCTATTACAGGCTTGTGACATCATGATTTCAAAACCACACACAAGGGGCTAGGGATGCAGCTCAGTGGTAGTCTTCTTGTGAAGTGTGCACAAGACCCTGTGCTCCATCCCCACGACTTCTATGAAAAAACTCCAAATCACAACACACATACTCATAAACAAAAGTATTGTTTTAACTGATCATTTCCTATAAGAATGGCTTCTATTATTTCTTTGACTAATGTTTAGCAAATCTGTGGCTCCTAAGAGAGACACAATTTACACTAACAGAGTTAACTGAAGTGATAATTTATGTGGAAGGTAGAAATTTCTCATAAACTCTAACGGAGAGCATTATATTTCAAGTGGTACTAGGGAATTTCTTTTATCTTGCAGAAACCAGTAACATTTAGAGGCACATCAAAGACCTTTTAAAAGAAAATATGGGAAAGAATAACACGACCATTTAGGAATGCCTCAATTTCTTTTTGAGACAACAAAATAATAATAATAATCAGAATGAATATTTTCTGGATTTTGAAGATTCTGCGTATTAGCACAATGAAAATATGAAGTTTTTATAAAATTTAAAACTCTTCATTCTAACAGATCACATACAGTTGGATTTAAAAGTTTCTCTTTCTTATTTGGTAAAAGAAAATGTTACATTTTGTCTGGCTTGCCCCAGAGGATCAAAAAAAAGCAAGAAAATCCAAGTATTCCAGCTGGTTGCTGGTGGCTCATACATGTTATCTTAGCTGAGGATGAGATCTGAGGATTGCAGTTGAAAGGCCAGGAAGAAAACTTCCTGAGAAATTTATTTCCAATTAACCACCAAAGAAAGCCAGAAATAGGGCTGTGGCTTAAGTGGTAATGTACTAGCCTTGAGCAGAAATGTTCAAGTACAGGACCCTAGTCCTGAGTTCATGCCCCAGGATTAGCAAAAACCAAACGAAACCAAACAAAAAATACCACCCAAGAGAAAACCCCCAAATATCCCCTTTATTCCAATCTTGCTTTCTCAGATATTAGTGAGCACATGCCTGATAAATCCTGCCCCATATTGGTGAGCATTGTGCCCCCAGGAAAACTTGATCATTCTCCATCATGTAAACTCTGAAGTGGATGAGAAAGGGAAGTGTTTGAGACTTAAGCACTAATATTTCGTTTAGTATCTTTTTTCCAGTAGCAGGAAAAATTGATGAAAGTCTGTTATTGCAATATCTCAAAGCTGGGATTCAGCCGAGCTGCATTCCTGAGTTCATAGAAGAATTTACGTTAGGAAGTGGCGCTGTAGCTCAAGTGGTAGAGCGCTCGCCTTGAGCTGAAGAGCTAAGGGACAACGCCCAGGCCCAGAGTTCAAGCCCCACGACCGACAAAAAAAAAAAAAAAAAAAAAAAAAAAAAAAGAATTTACGTTATGCTCCTCAGTTCAACAAGAAGAGGTCCATGTTTTTATTTTCCATGCTACTTCAACACTTCAACCCTTGACATTCAGATAGAACACACACACACATATGCCTTCAAGGGCTTCTCTTCCACATTTTGCAAAAGATAACGTTGAGCATGTAGGTTTAGGTATCCATTTCTGTTGTTGCCAGGGGCCAGCCTCGGATCACAATCCTCTACATACTCATCCTTCATAGCTCAAATTATAATGTGTACCATTATCCCTGCTTGTTGGTTGATCTTGAAACTCACATTTTACCCAAGCTGGCTTCAAAATGCAATCTTCAATACTACTTTCCAAGGTGGTTGAGCAAGTTTATACTCCGACCAACAATGCAGTAAGGTTCCCTTCTGTCCACATCCCATTCAGCATCTGTTGTTAATAGAGTTCTTAATTATAGCCAATCTACTGGGGTGAGGTGGAATCTCAATGTTGTTTTGATTTGTATTTCTTTTATGGCTAGGGAGGTTGAGCATTTATTTCTTCATTGGCCATCCTTCTTTCCTCTTCAGAGAAATTTCTCTTTCATTCTTTAGCCCACTTATTTATTGGGCAGTTGTTTCTTTGAGGATTTGTTGTTGGGGGATTTAATTGAGTTCCAGGTATATTGTAGATATGAGACACTTGTCCATTGTATGGCTATTGAAGATCTTCTCCCAATCAGTGGACTTCCTATTGATCTTGCCAGCTATGACCTTTGTCTTGCAGAAATTCTGCAATTTCATGCACTCCCAATTGTCCAACCTTTCCTTGATTTGCTGTGTTTCTGGATCTCTTTTACAAAAATTTCTGCCTGTGCCAAGGAGACCTAGGGTTTCTCCTATTTTATCTTGTAATTTTTTCAGGGTGTCTGCTTTGACACCCAGGTCTTTGATCCATTTGGAGTTGATTCTAGTACAGGGTGATATATAAGGATCTAGCTTTAGTTTTCTACAAGTGATTAACGAATTTTGCCAGCACCATTTACTGAAGAGGCTGTCTTTCTTCCATTCTATTATTTTAGCTCCCTTATCGAAGATTAGATGGCTATAGGTCTGTGGGTTCATTTCTGGGTTCTCAATTCTATCCCATTAGTCCTGAAGTCTGTTCTTGTGCCAGTACCAAGCTGGTATCATTACTATGGCTTTGTAGTAAAGTTTGAAATTTGGTATTGATATTCCTCCAGCACTATTTTTTCTGTTAAGGATCGTGTTTGCTATTCGGGGTATTTTATTATTCCATATCAGCTACTTTGAAAAATAGTATGGAGGTTCCTCAGAAGACTCCATATAGAGCTCCCCTATGACCCAGCAATACCACTTTTGGGCGTTTACCCAAATGATCACAAACAAGGCCACACTAAAGCTACCAGCACGACTACGTTTATTGCAGCATTATTTACCATAGATAAGATATGGAACCAACCCAAATGCCCCTTCATAGATGAATGGATCAAGAAAATGTGGTATATATACACAATGAAATTCTCTGCTTCCATCAGAAAGAATGGCATTGCCCCATTTGTTAGGAAATGGAAAGATTGGTACAAATTATATTAAGTGAAGTAAGTCAGGCCCAAAGAAACATAGGTCCCATGGTTTCCCTTATTTGCAATAACTAGTATATGTCTGAGACAAGCAGAAACGGTCAGATAAGTTGATGTTAGGCAAAATGAACCCTAAGATAAGGACTCATGTTTTTTTTTCTTTCTTGTGATTTTTTCTTTTTTTGAGGGGGGGGGGTCCGGTTGTGGGGCCTGAACTCTGGGCCTTGGTACTGTCCCTCAGCTCTTCAGCTCAAGGTTAGTGCTCTATCACTTGAACCACAGCACCATTTCTGGCTTTTTTCTTTTTGTTTATGTGGTGCTGGGGAATTGAACCTAGGGCCTCATGCATGCAAGCAAGTGATATACCACTGAGCCACTTTCCCTGCCCCTTTCTTGTGATTATTTCTAACATATTTATAAGATGATTTCTTTCTTGCTTTGTATGTCCCTCCCCCACAGTATAACCACTGTTTTCACTGTAGTTGATGTTGGTATAATTTGTGGAGGGGAAGGGAATAAACAAATTGTTTAAATAAGGATACAGGTGGATCCATTTCAACAATGAGATGTACAAGACGTTATGTCAAAAAACGAACTTTACAACTTTGGTGGGGGGGCGCATATGGGGGAAGGGATGGGAACAAAGAAGGAGGCAACAATGCTTGATAAGAAATGTACATTACCTTGCTCATGTAATTGTAACCTCTCTATATGGTACTTTCACAATTAAAAAATGCAATCTTCCCTATCTCCACCTCCAGAATAGCTAGGATTATATATATGCCACCGTGTTCAATGTAAAATTAACTCATTTTTTTGTTTGACTGAGGTTTCAACTCAGGGTGGCATTCTACCACTTTGTCCATACACCAGCTCTTATCAAGTTTTTTATCTTTAGTTTATGGATCACTTAATTCACTCCAAGTATCAATTTCATTTTAATTTTAAGAATTATAGTTTATTTTTGTTTTCCTTAAAATATTTGTGCAAAGGAAGGAATGTTCTGTTTGAAAAATAAAGATAGTTACCCTTTAAAATATTTACTCTGTATTGAAACTCTTAGAAGGCAAGGTATGGCTCAAGTGGCAGAGCACCATTCTTGAGTAAAAACCAAGCAAGCATGTGAACAAGCCCAATTTTACCGCACACACACACACACACACACACACACACACACACACACACACACACACACACACACACACACAACAATAACAACAACACTTGGCATGAAATTTTAAGCTTTACAGGTATTAATAATTTTACTTCTCACAAAAATGATTGTGTTAACTAATACCTATAGTTAACACACGAAAAGTCACTAGAATTATATATACTATTTTATTTTCCAGATGAGGAAACTGAGTCATGGGAAAGATCAGAGGATATTTTAGAAGAGGAAGCCAGGAATTCTGTTTTAGAACCTACAGGACTTAACACACCATTGACACTATAATACTGCTTGATTTAGTGTATTAAAAATCCCCTCTGTACATTATTTTTACCACACCTCTGATGGACTTCCTGCTCATTGTGTTGATTAAAATTTGACCACTTTCATTAATTCACTAAACATTTTCCCAGAGCTGCCCAGGCTTCTGAAAACACTAAGCTAAGAGATAATTTTGAGGGTCAAGTAAAAATCTGCAGAGATAGGTTTGTATGAAGCTAATGAAGTTTAAGCTTATCCTCTTGGGAGCCCTTCAAGATCTTGGAAGAGGAACAAGCTGTGGTCACCCAGTCAAAAATTTTGATACATTTTGAGACATATAAATTCAAATGGATAGAAATAGTATATCTTTCTAACCCAATATTCCTGTGTCGTTTGGCATGCTTTCTTCCCTTTTTAATTATTTTTAGATAGTTGTAGGAGTTTCAACTAAATGTGTCCCTTTACATGTACAGTGCATTTTGATCAGTTAATGCTTCCATCATTCTCCCCTCCACATATCCATTTCCTTGCCTATTTTCTAATATGTCTGAGTTCCATTTCCACATGTGCAAATTGAATATTATTACTATATTTGCCCACCATTCATCCCTCTATTTGTCTACTCACTTCTCCTTATTTCCCATCCCTCTCACTCATATTTGAGCTCCTTAGTATTCTTTTTGTTAAACTGTTGTTCAAAGTTGTACTAATTTATATTTCCACCAATTAAGGTTCCTTCTCCCCTCCTACTCCATTCTTGTCAGCATTTGTTGCTGTTTGTATTCTTGATGATGGCCATTATGTCTAGAATGAGATGGAATCTTGATTCTGTTTTGATTTGCATTTCTTTTTTGGCTAGAGATCTTCTACAGGTTGTATTTTTAGGTTAATAACCATGTCCTTTGCTGTGCAGAAGCTTTTTAGCTTGATACAATCCTGTTTGCCAAGTCTCTTTTCTATTTTCTAAGTTCCTGGAGTTATATTTAGGGAGTTTCTGCCTATGTCAATACATTCTAATGTTTACTCTTTCCTGTAGTAAAGTTTTAAATCTTATATTGAGGTTTTTGATCCACTCTGAATTGATATTAATTTAAGGTGTGAGAGAGGTCATATATATGGACATTTGGTTTTCCCAGCACCATTTGTTGAAGAGGCTGTCTTTTTCCACCATACATTTTATCAGATAGCTGTGGGTTCTTGTATTCATTTCTTCGCCTTCTAGTCTGTTCCACTTCAGGTCTGTCATACTTTCTAGAGTGGCTAGGACTATTTTGAGATTAACTAAGGAGAATGTGAGTTGGAATTCATTTAGTTTGATTTTACAGAAGTCTCTGATAATCACATATTGAATAATTTATTTACTGATAGTGATTGTACTGTAGCAATAATTTTTATGGCACATTTTTAATAGAAACATTGAGCAAAGCTGTTTAATTGTTTAATCATTTGTTAATGAAGAGGAATTCATCACATAGATTGAGAGAATATTTTGGTTCTCTTGCTGATTGATATATATACACTTAAAATTGATGAAAGCAACATAATTGTTAGACACACAGGTTAATGAGTGTCTAAGTAAGTTGAAAATGATTTAAGGTTAGTCTCTGGACAGGAAAAAAATAAAAGGATCTGAGAATATAGAACTCACCTAGAAAAAACTTCAGAGAAAGGATTTCACAAACAAGACAATTCAAAACTGAAAATATGGAAGAATGAAAATATAGTCAATTATATTGTATGAAAGTATGAATTATTTTTTATAAAATATATTAATAAACAATTATCATTTTACAAAAGATTTATAGTATAACCTAAAATAGTAAAATACCTTTTCATTTCAAAGAATGAAAAAAAAGATACCAAAGGAATATGGGATAACTGCAAAAGACGTTACATATGGATAATGGGAATATCATAAGGAGTAAAGGAAAAGAAATAGAAAAAGTATTTGAAATAATAATGACAGAACTTTCCCCAAATTAATGTCAGGTATGAGCTACACTTTCAGGAGAAACTCTGGTAACAGCAAGTTACCAGAATGAATTCTGCAAACAACAATAAAGGCCCCTAAAAGAAGAAAAAAATCCTCACACAAACAGGTATATGTGGCATGCTGTAATAGTTCATGGTTATAAATTAAAAATAGCCAAAAGGTCTAAGCATCTTGCAGAACTGTAGTACAGGTGATGACAAGTCCCTGGACACTTTCCTGATGTCTATGACAATCAGAGGGAAACCTTCCTTGACCCCATGAGAGCAGAACTTTCTAGAGGATTACGAGGTTCCTATGACAATGAGTCTGAAATACCTTATTTTCCCTGTGGACAAAGTCATTACACTACTTATAAGCTATATGAATCTTAAAATGAAGCTTACTCCTGCAAAATCTGCTTAAAGTGCATTTATGAAAGAAAGAACTGATAGCTCAATATAAGAATAAGAAAATGGGAAGCATTCCTAAACTCTGAAAATGGAATTCTCAAAGTTAGTCAGCTGACTACTGACCATATACATGCCCTGGACCTGCTTCTATTTTCTACATTGTAACACTGCTAGTGGTTCATACCTGTAATTATAGCTACTCAAGAGGCTGAGATCCTAGGATGGCAGGTCAAAGAAGTCAGACTGGGCAGAAAAATACCAGAAAATCTTATCTCCAATTAACCAGCAAATAGCCAGAGGTATGACTCAAATGGTAGCATGCTAGCCTCAAATCTCAAATAAATAGAGAGAGAATCCAAGGCCCTGAGTTCAAGTCTCAATTCCGGCACACAGAAAAACAAACTAAAAGAATACTGTTATGGGGGGAGGGGAGCATCAAAAATATAAAAAATAAAAAAGAATACTGCTAAAGGAAAGTTTTTGAGTATTAGAAGGGGCTCAAGATTTATAACTTTATATTATATACGCATATAATACGTACAGCTATAATTTAAAATATATAATCAATTTATACATGTAAGAGAGTCCAATCATGATATAGATTATATAATATGTTTTTCCTTTTTTTACTTTTTTATTGTGAAAATACTGTACAGAGAGATTATAATATATTTTTCTATGGACGAACAAAGACAAGAATTTCATTTTTAGAAGCCAAACAAGTAAGAATATGAAGTGAAATACTTAAACTCTACTAAAAACAAAAATCACTAACCTGGAATTCTGAACCCATGAAATTATCCTTCATCAGTCAGATAAATATAATTGACATCTACATTAGAAGGGATTGTATTCAAGTTCACACATGGAAAAAAAAAAAGGTCACACATGAGCTTTCATCGAGACAGAGAAAATTCCAGGTAAGAAGATAAATGAAAACAATAGAAATAATATAATACCTGCTCTTGGACCAAATAGAATTAAACTTGAATTCCATAATATAAATTAATAATAGAAAGATACTTAAAGATTAAACACTGCTAGGTGTCCAGGGTACATATCTGTTGTCTTAGCTATGTGAAAGGCTGAGACTAGGCAGATTGATGTTCCAGGCCAGCCAGGGTGGAAAACAAAAGTCTTCAAAACTTCATTTAATGGAATGAAGATGGTATACACCAGTCATCTCAGCAATGATGAAAATCCATATGGGAAGGAGGTGAGACACATCTCAGAAGTATATAACCAATGCTAAAAAGACTGGAGATATGGATCAGCAGTATGACACCTGACTAGCAAATGTGAGGGCCTGAGTCAAACTCCAGTGTCACCTAAACAAAGAAACGAACAAATATATCTCAAACTGTGAAATGCATCAGAAGCAGTGCTTTGAAAGAAACTTCTAGCACTGAATGCATACAGTAGGAGGTAGACCTCAAGTTATTAAACCAAGTTTCTATTTTAGTTAACTAGAAAAATTCCTGAGTTCAATCTCTAATACCACTACCACCACCCAGAAAAAATAAATGAAACTTGTAGAAAATCCATACATCGAAACCTGCAATGATAAATTCAAAAGTAATTCTTTGAAAAGATCAAGAAAATCAGTAAGATACTACTTAAGATGAGGATAAGATAAATTAACAATATGAGAAATAAAAGAGATATCTGATAATTTCAATGATGTTAAAGTATAATAAAGATAACAAAGGAATATTGTGAACAAACCTATGCCACAAATTTGATAATCTAAATGTAATAGACCAATTTCTTCCAAAATATCTGTCAAAACTTACACAAGAAGAAATCAAGCAGGATAAGTCTGAATCAATTGAAAAAAATTGAATAGCTAGGATTACAGGTGTGAGAACCAGAACCTGTCCATCTTAATGTATTTTTAATGACTTCAAGTCTATCAAGTTATCACAAAGACTGTGAAATCTTATTACTTATTTATCCCTTTTTATACTAGGTGCTATTCTAGGTTTTTTTCCATGTATTATTAACCTGTGTGATAGTTACATTATGCTTTGAGGTTGGTGTAACTACAAATTTTCCAGAAAGAAATTGATGCAAAATAAATTGTTCAATTCTATGAGGCGGTTTAAATGGCACACCGGGGGCTCAAACCAGAATTTGGTGTTTGTGCCTTAGTGCAGTGTACTCCTCTCTGTGCCACTTCTGTGAGATAGGATGCATTTATAATTCCATACCTGGATTTCTATTTCACTTTGAATTCTATAGCATTTGCTATGGGTTCCATAGCTTTGTTTTTATTTCCTCTGTTGTAATTTTAGGTCTTAGAAAGGGCAGTGATTATTTTTTTACTCTGTCCTATTGTTTCAGATTTTAGACTATATATGGACCCAGCATTATAAAGCAATTTTCCACTGGTCTAGATAATTTAGCACACACTGCAAACTCTGAAAGCTTCAATTGGGAGATATGTCCAATTACTTTCCAATCTATTTTTATGTAATAATCAATTTTGAAAGGATAAACCATATTCTGTTTGTAGGATTTGCATTTTGCTTAAAATAAAGTCCAATTTCTGAGATTCTCTAATAAGCATTGTAGATTATCCAAAACCTTAGCAAGTCAAATACTTGTCTCACTTCTTCGTCTACCAAGAAGAAACCTGGAGTTCCCCAATCTTAATATTTTGTGCCATTTTGAGCATAATATTGTAACAGGTCCGAAGGCCCTTTGACTGAGGGGCACTATCATTTGGGCTCAGAGATTAACCAAAAGCAGTATAAAAGCTTGGCATCTCAGCTTCCACTTTATATCCACCTACCAGACCAATGACTTACTGTATCCAGGTTCCAGCTGAGAAATCCTGAGATGATGAACTGCCTGGCTCTCTATGAGTACTGCCTTCCAACTCTCACCACATGAACACGTGTGTGACTGGGACTTTAAAATTATGCATTTGTTATTGGATGCTGGTGTCTCACACCTGTAATCCTAGCTACTCAGCAGGCTGAGATCTGAAGATCCTGATTCAAAGCCAGCCAAGGCAGGAAAGTCAGTGATATGTATCTCCAAATAGGTAGCCCTGAAAAGCCCAAAGTGGAGCTGTGGCACAAGTGGTACAGTGCTAGCTTGACTATAAAAGCTAAAGGAGTGCATCCAGGCCCTGAGTTCAAGACCTAAGAGTAGAACAAAAAACCAAACTACAAAAACAAAAAAATATGCATTTCTCTCCTGCCACTGCCTTTTCCTCCTATATAAAGCTAAAGAAAATGTGTACTCAACTTGGGAGGGGGAAGGAAGTAGCTGGGGAGGTGGGGAGGGAAGGTATGGTAGAGGAAAAACAAAGGAGGAGGAAACAATGTTCGATAGGAAATGTATTCATTACCTTACTCATGTAACTGTCCCTCTGTATTCTATTTTTATAATAAAAAACATAAAAAAGAAGAAAATATATGCTTAGTCTGGACCTATGGAACCAGGAGTATATTCCTGGACCCTGTAACAATGGGTTTCATCTATCAAAGTTAATGGACGTATCTTTGATGCTTATATTCATAAGCCATCTATTTGGCATTTTGAATTTATGACAACATTTTTTGCTAGCTTTCAGACTTGAACTCAGAGCCTTGCACTCTTGCTTGGATTCTTCTCTCAAGTCTGGTGATCTCCCACTTGAACCACAGCTCCACTTCTGACTTCTTGTGGGTTAATTGGAGATAAGAGTCTCTTGGATTTGCCTACCTAGGCTCACTTTGAACTGTGATCCTCAGATCGCAGCTTCCTGAGCAGCTTAGAATACAGGCCTGAGCCGCTGGCACCCTCCTATAACAAATATTTTTAACTTTTCAAAACCTCTGTGATCACCTGCCCTTGGAACAGGTAGCAGTACTCTGTTCTATACCAATTTTCCTCCACAGCACCTAAGCAATCGTCCCAGAGAAATCTTCCCTTACCTCCTACTACCCTGTCCCTAGACACTTCTCTAACCCCAATTTCTGTCTCTCTGCTCACACTGTCTTCATTTTCTCCACACTACTTACTGTCTTCTAAAATAACAAGTTGAACTATAAGAAATTGTGATTCACTTAGGGTAGAAGCTCTTGTTTGGTTTCTATGTTTACTTCCACATGGTCCAACATTAAAACAAGACATTTTATCTGCTTCATCAGTCACCTATCCCTACTTCCCTAAATCCAGTACCTGGCAGATATAATAAGATATAAACCATCTTTTCAATCTCAATCATTTCCTTCAATACTGAGTTAAGATAAAAAAAAATCAGGATGATAATTGACAGCACTTCCACAGAGAAGGCCTTTGGGTGTGATTTCTCTACATGTCTAATGATACACCTTTCAATACACACACACATCAACCCTGATTCAAGCACACGTTGTGAGCATGCCACAGCCATTGCTCTGTCATGGGATTGTAATATAAATTCCATTTAATAGTGTCATTACATAATGGAGTTTTTTGTGTTTCCCTGTGAGCATGGTACTTGTTAACTTTGTAGCAAATTTAACAAGCATCTCAGTGACAACCAAACCTCTACATCTTTTTCCTGTGAAAGGTGCAATGGGGAATGATGCAAGCACTCTACCACTAAGCCACATTCCCAGACTATGGGTTTTGTGTGTGTGTGTGTGTGTGTGTGTGTGTGTGTGTGTGTGTGTGTGTGTGTGTGTGTGTGTGTGTGTGTGTGTGTGTGTATTGGTTCTGGGCTTGAACTCAGGGCCTGAACACTATCCCTGAACTTTTGTACTCAAGGCTACTGCTCTATCACTTGATAGCTCCACTCCAGGGTTTTGGTGACTAATTGGAAATAACAATCACACCAACTTTCTTGTTCAGGCTGGCTTCAAACCATGATCCTCAGATCTCATCCTCCTGAGTAGCTAGAATTACAGGCGTTGGAAATCTAATTCTGTTTGTTTTATTTTTGCTTGCAAATAAACCTATGCACATTGAATTTCAAACTTTACACTGGAATATTGTTTATATGTTTGATGAATAGTGATATTTCTATTGCAATGTTCATCAGAAAAGTATGAATAATTTCTGAAATTGGGTCATTATTTCTGTAGTCAATAACATTGTGATAACAAGTCCAGTCTCTGGCAAATGATTTAAAAATTTATTCTCTGAGATCAATTCATCTTTTTAAATTTGTACCTATCTTCAGTGATCTTAAGGATCACTTAAGGAATAATAATAGGAAGTACTAGTTTGGGGACTATAATAACTGCTCTTGCATTTTACATTAATGAAATGTATGTGAGAAAAATTAAGTTTTTAATTACCTTTTCTCTGAAATTTCCAAACTACCAACAGATTATTTGATAACCTGAAGTTAGTGGTGACTCTGGGGAGGAAGGACCTTGATTTGCAGCATTTGCCAAATTTTGTGCTGTAAGTAGTCCCATAATGGGCTATTTTAAGCTAATCAAAAGTTAAGCCCTTTTATATTTCTAAGTACTTTGTCACGGATTTTTGTAAAGTCAAAGATGCATTCGCCTTCCAGCTGACTATTATACTATGAAACTCCTCTTCAAAAACATTGGCCAAGATAGAAAAATAACAGTTACTCTGTCATTTCAGAACTAAAATATGTGGCTTAGATGGTAAGACTTCCTTCAGTGCAGTTTACTCTATGGTTAACAGGTGGCTTATTGGCTTCAACTGTTGATAATCCAGCACTGATCCTAGATTCAGAATCAAAGTAAAACTTCACAGTTACAGACAGAGTTTATTCAGTACTTGCTTTTAAATTAGAAAATAAGCTTAAATAGTTAAAACACAAATAGGGCACAGATTTACTTTAATCTGTCAAAAAGATAAATAAATATTTAATAGTTTAAATTGTGACCTTCAAAAATAGGTACAAAGTCTGACCCTTCTATTACCTTTGCGTACCTGGGAGTATGATCTCATTTAAACATAGGCTCTTTGCAAATGTAGTCAATAAAGGATCTTAGTGAGACAACATGTGAATTTAGAGTAGACCCTAAACCCAATGATAAGGTAATTTCAGGGATTGGATTTGTTTGGGTTGTTGTGCAGTACGGCACAGATCATAATTTACCCGAAAGACTCAGCTACTCAATCCCAAGCTGCTTGTTGCCCATGGAAATATGACCTGCCAGATCTTCTGGGTGTTGTTCTTTTGTTTCGTTTGGTTTTGTTTTCCTGAGAAGAAGCCAGAAGCAAGATTTTCATTTGATAGCACTGTAGTTTTAAATGTCTCAAGCAAGGGAAAAGGAAGAAAATAGAAAAAAAATGATTGGTTCTTTTCAGGTTTTGAACAAATGTATGACCTTTGCTTTATAAAGTAACGTCTAGATCTAAAAGAGTTATGCTAATTTGTTGTTTGGTAATTGTCATTGTTTCTCAGTGCTTTCAATTAACAATGCTTCCAAATCAAATAAAATAGGCTTAAAATTTGTCATCCTTTATCATCCTAGTTAGAGTGGCCGATGTGTATACAGGAATATCTTAAATTTACAGGCAACTGGTTTTCTAGAACCATTTTGAAGTAAAGAATTTCAAATGATGAAAGTGTGGTATTACAAAACAATAATTTATTTTGAAGGTTCAGCTTTTTCATATACTGCAAGGTAAGCTATTGGGCTGTTGGGTGCTCATAATAAAATGATTGTATAAAGAATTTTAATCTCCGATTTTAGGTTTTAAGCCTACAACTTTTAGAACTAGTTATGTCTTTAAAAAGTCAACTATCCAAGTGAAAAAGGAAATCCATTTTCTCAATTTTCAATCTAATTTGAAGAACATATTTTTAGCTATGGGAACAATAGTTAGCTCTGCCTGATGACATGTTGTCTTTAAATTTTATGAAAAGAAAGAATTAGAAACAATTTCGAGGCTATATATTGCAGAACATAGAGGAGGAGGTTATATTGTAATTTGATTCTTTATTATTATATGCTGTGAGGTTACAAAAGATGGTGACAATTTACATTATTCAGAGGTACAGCTCATGAAGCACTGCCATGGTAGCTGGAAGTCTGACTACAGAATTGGTCCAGACAAGATCCGCCTGCCAAGAAAGCAAACTAAAATGACGTGATATGATAAAAACAAATGAGTGAAAAAGTGGCTACAGCCATTTCCTATCAAATAAAATGATGAAAGAAAGACAGATGGGCCTCGTGGAGCAAGATGGTCGGGTTAACAGTGAGGATAAAATATTTAACTAAAGGCAGCCACTATTGTTGCATATATATTTAATAAGTTGAAATAAACAAGTGTATATAGCCATAAAGACGAACTGTAGTTCATTGTAGTTCTCTGAAGAGGAATATGGGATATATGGAAAACAAATTATCATAGGAATAGGAATGGGCAACAAAGATTTGCATAAATGAAATAGAAATAAAAGCTGTTTTCTGGAAAACTAATTGTTTTTTATAGGTGGATGATTCATAGATGATCTCTGTGTGTGTGTGTGTGTGTGTGTGTGTGTGTGTGTGTGTGTGTGTGTGTGTGTGTGTGTGTGTGTGTGTGTACGTGCGTGCGCGCTGTTGTCACTGGGCACTGGGACTTGAACTCAAGGCCAGGGTACTACCCCATAGGCTTATTGCTCAAGGCTGGTGCTCTAGAAGTTCCAAATATAACTTCTCCTAATTAGCTGGAGATAAAGTCTTCTCTGTCCTGGCTGTCTTCAAATTGTGATCCTCAGATCTCAGCCTCTTGAATAATTACAATTACAAGCATGAGACATGAGTCAGTGGCTACCTGATAAGTCTATGCATGTTTTTGTGTTTTGTATGTTTTTAAATATTCTCTTTTAAGAAAAACCATGAAACATATGAAAATAAAACTTAGTTGAATTAAAAATTTAGCCAGACTTTGTGAAATATTAAATGCCATAAGATGTGTATTGCCTGGGATTTCACTTCTAAAATAAATAATTTAAGCCTTTTTATTTGAGAGATGAGAAATAATTTTCTTCTCAAATGCACATTTGCAAAAGATTTTGGAATGTTGTCTCTAGTGATTTTGACTTTTTTAGGAGATGAATAATGATGAAATTATATTTTATTCAGGGTTCAGAAATCTATCAAACATTTTTGGTTTGCATAAATAAACAAATGGTTAACATTCTATTTTAAAATAAAACAAAATATTCTCTTTTGGTAAAGTTTCCCATAGAAACCTAAGAAAAATAAAATAAATAAATGAGAACATCACTGAGGCTTTGCTCCGAATGATTTACAGTATCCAAAAGTTTTCACTTGCTTTGTGCTAATATTGTCCATGACCATTACATGGGTTTTCAGGAAAAGCTATTATCCATTATGTATACCATTCATAATTGACTCATAGCTCTTACCAGCATGCTGTTGAAATTCTTTTCACTTACTATTTTGGGAACAAAGAAAAACTCAAGGGATTTTTATGCAAAATTTGTAGTATTTCCCCCATTTCAGAGTCCAGGAAGGCAATGTAAACTTTTATGACTCTCCTGAGTCTCAAATTATTCTGCTTTAAATATTCCCTGTATGAGAAATAAAAAGAAGCAATCTATATGTGTGAACTATTTTTAATGTCAGTTTAAACAGATGTTTATCCAAACAAGTCATACAAATCATCATCATTAGTCTTTGAGAGTATGTTCGCCATCATTATCAGGGAAGGCAAGTAAAATTATCTTAAGATATTATTGCTGTTAAGATGGCTATTATAAAAAAAGATAAGAAAACAGATGAGAGGAGTAAAAACAACTATTTTCAATCAGATAGAGAATTCAGAACCTAGATCTCAGAACCTTTGTGCTCTCTTGAGGGTAATTCAAAATAGTGCAATAACTATGGAAACCAGTATGAAGATGCCTCATAAAACTAAAAATAAAACTTCTATATGATTAGTAATTCTACATTTGGATATATATCTAATAGATTAAAATCAGGATCCCATCAAAGACCTTGGAGTCAAAGCAGACACTCTGAAAACATTACAGGATGGAGTAGAAATAAACCCTAGGTCTCCGTTGCACAGGCCGAAATTTTTTTAATAGAGATCCAGAAACACAACAAATCAAAGAAAGGTTGGACAAATGGGATTGCATGAAATTGAAGAGCTTCTCCATGGCAAAGGACATAGCTAGCAAGATCAATAGAATACCGACGTATTGGGAGAAATCTTCACTAGCCATACATCGGTCAAGGGTCTCATATCTAAAACATACCTTGAACTCAAAAAAATTAAATCCCCCAACAACAAATCTTCAAAGAAACAAGTGGGCTAAAGACTTAAAGAGAAACTTCTCTGAAGAGGAAAGAAGGATGGCCAATAGACACATGAAGAAATGCTTAACCTCCCTAGCCATAAAGAAATGCAGGAGCTGGGAAGGTTGCTCAGTGGTAGAGCGCTTGCCTTGCATGTATGAGGCCCGGAGTTCGATTCCTCAGCACCACATAAGCAAAAAGAAAAAAAAGCCGGAGGTGGTGCTGTGGTTCAAGTGGTAGAACGCAAGCCTTGAGCTGAAGAGCTGAGGGACAGCGCCCAGGCTCAGAGTTCAGGCCCCACGACCAGACCCCCCCAAAAAGAAATGCAAATCAAAACAACATTGAGATACCACCACACTACAGTTAGAATGGCTAAAATCAAGAAGTCTAATAATAACAGATGCTGGAGGGGATGTAGACAGAAGGGAACCTTAAGTCATTGTTGGTGGGAGTGTAAACTTGTTCAACCACTTTGGAAAGCAGTATGGAGATTCCTCAAAAGACTCCACAGAGAACTCCCCTATGACCCAGCAATCCCACTTTTGGGCATTTACCCAAATGTTTATGAACAACACCACACTAAAGCTACCAGCACGACTATGTTTATTGCAGCATTATTTACTATAGCTAAGATATGGAACCAACCCAGATGCCCCTCAGTAGATGAATGGTTCAAGAAAATGTGGTATATATACACAATGGAATTCTCTGCCTCCATCAGAAAGAATGGCATTGCCCCATTTGTTAGGAAATGGAAATATTGGAACAAATTATATTAAGAGAAGTAATGCCGGCCCAAAGAAACATAGGTCCCATGGATTCCCTTATTTGCAATATCTAGTATATGTCTGAGTCAAGCAGAAAAGGTCAGATAAGGTGATGTTAGGGAAATGAACACTAAGATATGTATTCAAATGTTTTTTTTCTTTCATGCGATTTTTTCTAACACATTTATAAGATTATTTCTTTGTTGCTATGTATGTCCCTCCACTACAGTATAACCCTGCTTTCACTGTACTTGATGTCGGTATAATTTGTGTAGGGGAAGGGGAAAACAAATTGTTTAAATAGGGATACAGGTGGACCCATTGCAACAATGAGATGTACAAATCGTTATGTCTAAAACGAACTTTACAAACTTGGTGCGGGGGAGTGGGAGGAGGATTGGGTGCGAGGGAAGGGGTAGGATGTGAAGGGATGGGAAGGGGAAACAAAGGAGGAGGCTACAAGAGGCTACAATGCTTGATAAAAAATGTACTCATGGGCTGGGAAGGTGGCTCAGTGGTAGAGCGCTTACCTTCCAAGCATGAGGCCCTGGGTTCGATTCCTCAGCACCACATAAGCAAAAAGAAAAAAAAATGGAAGTGGTGCTCTGGTTCAAGTGGTAGAGTTCTAGCCTTGAGCTTGACTGGACACCCCCCCAAAAGAAAAGAAAAGAAAAGAAATGTACTCATTATCTTTCCCATGTAATTGTAACCCTCTGTACAGTATTTTCACAATAAAAATATATAAATAAATAAATACATAAATAAATAAAATAAAATCAGGATCCCAAATAGACATCAATATTTCATATTTTTTGCAAAATTATTCACAATAGCCAATATAATGAACCAAACCAAGCATTCCCCAATAGATGAATGCAGAAAGTACAGTATGTACATACAAAGGGATATAAATGAGCCCTAAAAAATTCTGCTACAGAAAAGGTCAAAAGCTATGCACATGTGGCCATAGAAGATGACCCTAAGTGAAATTAACCCCAAGATGGGGACAAAAGTGGTTTTTTCTTTCTCACTGTTGTTTTTAATTTACTAGGTGATTTTTTTGTATGTTCTTCCCATCATGGTATAACCCCTGTTGAAACTCTATTTGATTTCAGTGCTCTGCATCTTCTAATGTGGGGAGTGGAAGGGAAATAACAAAGTGCTGAAACAAGGATACAGTTTGACCCATTGTAACAATGAGATGTACAAGACACTTTGTTGAAAATGAACTTTACAACTCTGTACAACTTCGGTGTCGGGGAGAGGGAGGAGTTCGGGAGATGGGGAAGGAAGGAATAGTAGGGGAAAAACAAAGAATAAGTAACAATGCTCCATAGGAAATGTATTCATTACCTTATTCATGTAACCATAGCCCCTCTGTAGAGTATCTTTACAATAAAAAAATAAGTTCTGCTACTTTCCCCAAAAGGTGTGAACTGGAGGACTTTATGTTAAGTGAAATAAGCCAGTCACAGAAGAATGCCTACGAGATTTGGCTTCTTTGAGGTATCTATAATGATCAAACCTACAGAGACAGGGAACATAGTGGTGGTTTCCAACAACTGAGGGGAAGGGGAAAGTGGAAAGTTGCTTGATGAGAATAATGATTGGGATTTTTTTTCTTGTGACTATCCTGGGACTTTAACTCAAGGCCTGGATGCTATTTTGCTCAAGTTTAATGCTCTACCATTTGAGCCACATCTCCAATTCCAAATTTCTTAGTACTTAATTAGAGATGAGTTCTATGGGCTTTCTTGCCAGGGCTCACTTCGTACGAAGATCTTTAGATCTCAGCCTCCTGAGTAGCAAATATTACAGGCATGAGCCACTGGTGCCCAGTAACAAAAAAACTTTATGTTGGATAAGTATGTTCTGGAGATTGGTTTACAATATGGTGCTTGTAGTTAACAATTAAATATTGCATATGCCAAAATTTAAGATGTTTAGATTTCATAGCAAGAGTTTTTGCTACAAAAGAAAAACAAGGGAATATGAAGAAATTTTGGGTTGGATATGTCTATTACCAGGAGGGAAAAAGGAGCAAATTATTCTTTAATCTGTTTATATTATCTCCAAAGGATCATGACCTAAAAGCCCAAAAGCTTTGTCTGCATTTAGCAGGTGACAGTGGTAATCATTTCTACTAGACATTGAATCAGTAATGTTGAGTAGAAATCTAGAGTGGGAAAGTGAATGTTTATGGCTTTTGAAGTTCTCAGTTCCTGGAAATTTCCATACTGATTACAAACAAGTGAGGAGAAATAGGTGAAATTAATCCACACAAATATACTCTAAAACATATAGTGGTCCTGCAAATTACACACTCTCAAACATATTTCTCATCAATTTCTGAAAACCACTCACAAAATTCTCAAGTAGAGAGAAAACTTTTGAAAGAATTTTATATTTAAAATGCTAATTGGAGTCATATACTGCTTTTTTGATTGGGAATTTAGTTTGTCAGGTGGCATTATATTTCTTCTAGAGTTAATGAGGTTTATAAAAAGATGAGGCAAAGTAAGAATGTTCCTAAACATTGCAAAGATACATTCATTTCCCTGTCCTGAATAAGAATCAATTTTCAATACCCAAGATACCTTCTTTTATGACCTTTATAGAATTATAAATATCAGAACATGCCCTTTTTAATTGTCCAAATTTCTGACAGGAAAATATCTAAATTATTTACCGTCAGCTTTCTTAATTTTGTACTCTTATCTCTAAGCCCAGTGCTTGACATGTAAGTGTCTAATAATTGTTAGATGAGAGGGAAGGTATTCTTAGAAAAATTCAGTCCTTTTGATCAAAGATATAGCCTCTGTCAGTATTGTTACCTTGTCACCATAAGGTATTCATTAACAACTTTTGTCAATGTAGGAGAAAATCTTGTCAAAGTAACGATGTTTTATAACAAAGGCAAGGCTTGCCATGAAAAATTTTAACTTGGGAAATGAAATCAGTATTAATCAGTGAAAAACATTATATTTTCATCTCTGTCACTATAGTAGCAACTGGATTTCTGCTTGTTTTGATCTCTATCCTTTATCTTCTATCTTTTATCTTCGATCCTTTATCTCTGCTCTTTCAAAACTAGGATTGAGAAGGAGTTCATGTCTAAGGAGGGGGATAGAAGAGTAAGATAGAGTAGAAAGAAGGAAAAAATTACTGTAGAATATTAATTGATTTCAGTATAATGCTGCCCATTTAGGAAGTATATATGGTTACTTATTTTTATCCGAACATATGAAAATACTAAGATGGTCTCAGTAAAAATAGCACTTAAACCAAAATTACACCAAAGCCTAGTGTTTACACCAGGTGGTCACAACAGTTCAGGAGAATTGAGCATCAGCAATTGCACATCATAACGAAGGATGACAGGTTGTGTTCAAGATGAAAAAGGACTCAAATGACCCAAGAAAGTATTAATGATGATAACTCAGTTTTTCTCTACCACCTTGGAGACAACTCTAGAAGATCTTAATAATATTAAAAAATAATAATAAACATATAGAAGTGTAACAATATTAACAATACAGGTCGATATCTTAAGATGCACAATGGATTATGGTTAACCTTGTCATCATTTAAAAGTACAACTTACAACATAACTATGCAGATAAAATGATTAGTGTAACTGACTGTGGAATGCATCATTTTAGTTGTAGACCACAAAGATATTTTGAATTGTGGTCACTTTTGTAGTCATGTTTGTAATATTTGTGATGTTATTCTGGATACATAAAAGGCAAATAAATGTTTTAATACTATTAGTAAGAAATATTTTCAGAGACAGAGATGAAAGAAGAGGAGAAAGCTGAGGAGAGAAATTCAAAGATGTTGAAGTAAAAACCTTGTGTATTTAAACTTAAGTTAGAAATATTAGGCAGAATTCATGATTGCTATTTTCCCCTCTAAGGAAAAATGCAGCTGTTTTTAAGGCTTGGGAGTATGACAAATCAGATGCAATGAACATGGAGAATTCCAAATTGTCATATAAAAATGTGCTCCTAAATGGAACCAGAGCTCCTTGGGAAAATGGTTGGTTCTTTGTGTAGGACAGGAAGTATTCTTTCAGTATGAACATCTGATGTATTTTTGTATCAGAAAGCAAGAAACAAAAACTAATGAGGTTATGTCAAAAATAGGATGCAAAAATCTAGGTGCCAGTGGCTCATGCCTATAATCCTAGCTATTCAGGAGGTTGAGATCTCAGGTTTGAAGTCAGCCAGGGTAGGACTCTGATCTCTGGCCAACCACCAGAAAACCAGAAGGTAATGATATTGTTCAAAACATGTTTAGCTGACTTAACTGTAACATCTCCATACATCACTTTATAATAATAATAAAAGTGCACAAAAGGAAAATAAAGTAAAACTAAAAAGAATAAAATTGCAATGTAATATAAGTTGCTTCTGTTGGTACTTAAAAGGAGGCAGAGGAACAAAAATGAAAATCACATACCAAACTCATTGAAATATGTATGTCATTGTTAAAACATCAACTCATTATTTTAACTATTAGTAACTTTAAAAAAAGTTAAGCAATTATCCTATATTTACTTACAAATGTTATTTCAGATAACTATAAAGAAATAAATTATAAAGGAATACAGAAAGATTCCAGTTAGTTAATTGTGAAGGATAAAAAAAAGTCATATTTAAACACTAAGTAATGATGATCAATATATGCCAGAACTTTTAGCTAAAATCTTGATGTAGAGCTTTACAATGAAAGGAATCAAGTTGGCAAATCCTTGAATTCACTGATGGTCTCAGCACCAGTAACTTCTGGCATAATATATTACTAAAGCAATAGCACCTCCTATTATTTATCCTTAAGAGCACTTTCTCCTTCAAATAATGAATCTGATTCACTTCAGTATTTAGTGCTCATTTCCAATCAATGGGAAATACTTTAGTACAAGTCAATTGCCATAGGAGGAAATAACCACGTGCATTTGCAGATATTCAAGAAAATAATTGACTAATTTCTATAATAAGCTAAAAACATAAAGGAAGAGAGTGAAAGAAAGAGCATGAGATTTTAAGACAACTTAAAAGACCAACAAATAGGAGCAATACAAGATAAACTCAGATATACAAGAAGCATAGATACAAAAATGATGGTCCAAGGCAGGCCCCGAGAGAAAATGGAAACGGGTGACTCTCTCCAAAAAATAACGAAGGCAAAAGAAGGGCTTGGGACATGTCTCAAGTAGGAGATCACCTGCCGAGCAACTATAAAACCCTGGATTCAAATTCCAGTATAAGCAAACAAACAAAAAAGAAAGACCAATAAATATCAGCAGATTGATTTTTATGCTTATTTCCCAAAACAAAATGAAATAAAACAATGGTAATGATAATTTGGAAATGGGCTCCTAATTGAAATATAACAAAGACTCACTAATTTGGGTAGCTGTGATAATACTCCTTTGTCAGAGACATCTTGAAATGTTAAAACATGGAATAACATGATTTTGCTATTGCTTTAAAATATTCAAGGAGAAAGAGAGTAGGA
The DNA here is from genome assembly GCF_024711535.1 of Dipodomys merriami. Taxonomy (NCBI): domain Eukaryota; kingdom Metazoa; phylum Chordata; class Mammalia; order Rodentia; family Heteromyidae; genus Dipodomys; species Dipodomys merriami. Next base: position 291,645 of record NW_027206374.1, read on the forward strand.
AGAAATAAAATAATTTTGGAAACATGTTGATGGGGGTTTCAGGTAGTGAATGGGTGTTAGAAATGTTATACTTCGCTATACTTTTGTCTGGAAAATGTTACAATAATTCTTAAAAGTTTCACTTTTTGGTAAGTTGCGCCATCAAGTTACATAGAAGAGAAACATATTTAAAAATATGGATTGCTAAAGTTTATAGTTGAATCCAAGTTTAAAGAAGAAATTAAGTCATTTGGTTTAAACAATAAACAATCTGCCACAAACTGGTATCCTTTACTGATGTGGTGAGACTATCACAAACCTTGGAAGATGTCAAAATAAGTCCAAACATGATGAAGAGAGTAAGTCTTATAGTGTAGCTCTGGTCTTAGTCTGGTGTAAAATCATAAAATGTTAACACATGGTGCTGATATGTTTTAATAAATTTAATTGTATACTTCGTAACACATTTTGTAAGTCATTGAATTTGTGGGACCTTTGCTGTGCAAAGATTTGATGTATTAAAAGAATCAGTTATGTTAAATTATAATTGCAATGTTGTATAGAAATACTCAAATCTGCTGGGCGCCAGTGGCTCACGCCTGTAATCCTAGCAAATGAGCTGGCTGCGATCTGAGGATCACAGTTCAAAGCCAGCCCGGGCAGGAAAGTCTATGAGACTCATCTCCAATTAACCACTAGAAAACTGGAAGTGGCGTTGTGGCTCATGTGGTAGAGCACTCTCCTTGAGCTGAAGAGCTGAGGGACAGCATCCCAAGCCCAGAATTCAAGCCCCATGACTGACAAAAATAAAAATTAAAAAATAAACTAAATAAATAACGATATACTCACATCTGTAATCAATGGTTAGATGCTCAGAAAAATATTTGTTTCTAAACTTTCAAAAGATTCATAAGATTTTCATTAGATGAACAAAAGGACCTTAGTGAATTTTTGAATTATTTAGCACTTACTTGGCATTTAAAAATCCTGTCAAAATTAGTATTCAGAAATTTAAAGCTTTATGTTATATTTTTTATTAAAGAAGAAAAAAATCCATCCTATGAAAATTGAAACACACTATGTTTATTTTAAGATGCTTTCTTTGTTCAGGATTTTATGAACTTTTTAGAATTCTAGGATCTTTCATTTGCATATTGAAAAGGAATCATGACACTTCACATTTGTCATGACTGATATAAGTTGATTTGATTATTTGCTGTTTAAAATAGAGGAGGTTGTGTGTTTGTGTAATGTACATTCACATAATCATTTTCGTAATGAAACAATTGTATTTGCAATACATACCTCTTGGTGAATAAATCTGATCAGGACACTACTTAAGACAGACGTCATTGAGATATGCCCTAGAGCAATGTATCTCCTGAGACAATAAAGATAATGATTACAGGACTAAATGTTCATATTTTAATTAATTAATTTTAATTTAAAAATTATTTTTACATAGCTAGTCACATCTTTTTTTTTTTGAAAGAATTCTGTTATATAACTGCAGTCTGAAGTTCTGTGCATTTGACATTTCAGGTATTCTACAAATTGAATATGAAGATTTCATTTATTTTTCTCAATAATATATCAACCAGGAGATGTCTGTTCAGAAAGAGATCATTGTCTTCAGTGGTTCTGGGTAGATGGCAGAGGAGAAGCTGGAGGCTAAACAAGCTCTCGCATGTAAAGCAGGTTTAGTGTTCCAGTGAACAGTCTTAAGCCAAGGAATCACACCAAGTGTGCCACTACAGTACAGAGACTTTGGCCAGAGAGGGAAAATCCAAGGAAGGAAACAGACCTGAGCAAATGCCAGAAGCCGCAGCTGCAGTGACGGCAGAGGTGGCAGCGTCCGTAGCCACCATACTTGCAACACAGCGAGTATGGGACCTAGGTGCCAGACGCAGTGGGCATGCAGATTCTACTCAACACCAGCAAGAACTGACAAGGAGAAGACATCTTCATCCTGCAGATCTCAGAAGAGAGACAACCCAGGAACCAAGACTCTGGCGTGAGTAGAAGCATGACATCCTCACTCCTTCTCAGGGAGCAGAGGAGGGAAGGCCACCCCTCCCCATCCCCACTACCAGAGATCTCCATCTTTGATACTGACAAAAGGCTGGCTGGGCAGCTAGCTCCAACTCAGGACTTGGAAGAAAACAAAAGATTGATTTAGCAGGTCACAGGAACCTAACCTGACTTGGCAGGCTCAGCAACACCCAGGGAAAATTCACCCAGCCCAGGCAGAAAAAGCTCCACCCATACAGGAGTGGTTTTGTTCACTGGGTAAATAGAGCCAGAGACAGCCCCTTCCTACAGCAGCCTTGACAATCAATGGAAATTCAGTAAACATAAAGCATGAGAATGGCTCCAGGATGGGCTCTGTGAGTGTCTCAGAAGCTAGCCCCTCAGGGAAAAGCTACAGTTTGCTGAAAGGCCTCAACTCTACCCAGAACCTAGCCTCATCAAAGCATCTCCAAAATAGAGGAAACAGCCATCTCCCTCTTTTGTGATACTCAAAGCAGATCTCCTCCCAGAGAACTACCCTAGGAGGAGGATCACAAAATCTTGGATAAAGCAGAGCAATTTTCTGCTTACCCAAACAAACTGACTTAAGAAACCAATCAATCCACAGGAAAATCAAACACCATAATCAGATCAGAGACTCCAACAAGAGACTGGTTATGGACACAAGGGACATACAGGATCTTCCCATGCCCCTCAAAAATATCAAAGAACTCTTTTATTGTACCTGTTTTAAAAAAAAAAACTTTTTTAACTTTTCTTAATTTTTAATTTTTAACTTAAAAATTGTTTTCTATTAAACTTTTTTTTCTTCCTCATAATTTTTATTTTAGGGGAATATGTGTGTGGGTGTTTTTGTTCATATAGGTTTACTAATGTTTTGATCCTTTATTTTCTTTCTTTCTCATTCTTTTCACATTCTCTTCTCTTTTGTTCATTTTTGCGTGATTTAATTGCTGTTCTGCTCACCCTCAAATATACCCTTGGTTGATTAGACTTAAATTCCTTAATAGCAGTACTACCTCTTTATACCTATATACTATTTTAAGCATTTTTATTTTTTAGGTTTTCAGGTCTTCTTCCTATCCCTCCACCTTTCTCATCCTATCCCCGTTCTTCTCGGTATATTACATTTCTAATTTTGCAGAATTTTAAAGTGTTTCACTTTTTAATTATAATTCTTGTTTTTCTTCTCTCTTTTTTCTTTTTCTTCTTTTTTTCTCTTTCTCTACTATCATTCTATCCAATCTATTTCCCTCTTTGAGAGTAGGACTTAGTTAATTCAACACTCCCTTTATCTTTCCACAGCCCTCTATTCCTATTTTTACCCACATCTTACCCTAAACCTAATAATTTCTGGTTTGCCAAATTCTTCTTTGCTGTTCGTAGTCCATTAATACACAGTTGTTTAATGTTGAATAAATATATCTGTTGAACTAGATTGTATCTGCAGACTTTTGACTGTTCAACTACACACTTTGGTTGATGCTTGCATTAAGATGGTATTCTAGCACAAAACTGGTGTTACTTTCATCCCAAATGGGCAGAAGAAGACGGAAAAACAAAAGAAAAATGGCAAGTCCTGGTATCTCAAGTCCCACTCATGAAAATCAGGGGACAGAACAGACAATGAATTATCCAGAGGAGAGCTCCCATAAAGCTCTACATACACTACTGGTAAACATGGTAAATGAAAAGATTAAAACCTGCAAAAGACACAGTGTGAGCGTGATAAGGAGAGAGGAGGCAAACCAAAGATAAATACTGGAATATCATGAGCTTGAGGAAGCTACTCAAAGATTGATACAGGAATTGCATGAGCAGCTTGAGAACACTCAAAGAGAAATAAAGGAATGGCGTGAACAGGCTGAGATCAGTCAAAGAGACAGGAATTGCATCAGCTGGCTGAGGACAGACAAAGAGAAAGTCAGGAATGCTGTGAGAATACTCAGAACACTGAAAGAGAACTACAGGAATTGCATGAACTGAGGAAGCTAATCAAAGAGTAATAAAGGAATAGAGAGAGCAGGATGAGAATACACAAAGATCACTAAAGACATTCATGGAATCCATGAATAGAGAGCTGAAAGAAGTCAGGGAGTCCACAAAGGGAATGCTGAATGGAAAACAACAGAAGGAATGGGAGTCAAGGAAACCATAACCAATCAACTAAGTGATTTGGGAATAAACACTGAACACCAAATTAAGGAAGTAAAGTTCATACAAGATGTAAAACAAAGCCCCAACAAAGAATTTGAAGCCATCAAAGCCGACCAAATAGAAGGAAAAGAAATATAAAAACAAAGTTGAAAGTCTTGATAGTAGGCTAGACCATGCAGAAGATCGAATATCAGGGATTGAAGACAGCCTAGATATTATAGAGAAAGAACATACAACCGTACAAGACAAATCCATGAAATATGATAGATCTATCAAAAACTTGGCAGACACCATCAGAAGGCCTAATCTGAGAATAATGGGTGTAGAGGAGCACTTAGAGACAGAAGTTAATGGTCTAGGAAATTTTTTAACAAAATCTTAGCAGAGAACTTCCCAAACATGCAAAAAAATAGGCCTATTCAGATACAATTAGCTTTTAGAACTCCAAATAGACAAGACCAGAATAGGACATCCCACCATCACAGTATAATCCACACAGGATCAATTCAGACCAAGGAAAAGATCCTTAAAGCTGTCAAGGAGAAAATATTAATCATATATAAACGGAAATCAGTCAGAATCACCTGAGATTTCTCAGCAGACACAATTAAAGCAAGAAGAGCCTGGAATGATGTATGCCATGGCCTAAAGACAAACAATTATCAACCAAGAATACTGTATCCAGCTAAACTTTCCTTCATAACCAAAGGTCAAACAAAAACCTTCCATAGCAAAGAAAAATTGAAACAATAAATATCCAACAAACCAGTCCTACAAAAATTCTTAAAGATGTCCTACACATAGAAAACCAGCAACTCCGCAATAAAGGCCAAGAAATCGCCCCTAAACTGAGAATCCAAGAATCATAGGAAGAACCCAGTTGCTGCAACACACAAGAAGGTGGATAACATGGCACAAACTCCCAAATTCCTCTCATTCCTATCTCTCAACGTTGAAGGACTTAACTCTCCAATTAAGCGACCTAGACTGTCTAGTTGGATTAAAAATCAAGATCCTTCTATCAGCTGCCTTCAGGAGTCACACCTTGCCCATAAAAACAAACACATTTTCAAGAAGAAAGGCTGGAACAAATTCTACCAAGCAAACGGCCCCCATAAACAGGCGGGAGTTGCAATCCTAATATCAGATAAAATAGACTTCAAATTAAAATTATTGAGAAGGGATAAAATATGTCACTACATACAAATTAATGGATCTCTCTTTCAGGAGGATATTACAATTCTAAATCTCTATTCACCGAACAACGGAGCACCAATAGTTAGCCACTACTTTCCCTCAAATCCCACATAGATCCAAAGATATTAATTGGGGATTTTAACACACCACGCTCCCCACTAGATAGATTAACTCGGCAAAAACTCAACAGAGAAACCACAAATCTAAATAACTGCATATGTCAACTAGATTTAACAGACATCTACCTTATATTTCATTCAGGCAGCATCCAAATACACATTTGTCTCAGCAGCATATGGAATATTTTCTAAAATAGACCACTTTTTGGGTCAGAAAGAAAACTTGTCCAAATTCAGAAACCTTGAAATTATACCTTGGATTCTCTCAGACCACAAGGGTATAAAATTAGAACTCAACACCAAAAACCACCAAAGTCCTGTAACACATGGAGGCAGAACAACACACTGCTGAATCACGAGTGGGTCATGGAAGAGATTAGAAACGAAATTCAAAGGTTCAAGATATTGAACAAAAATGAACACAAAAATTAACAGCACCTATGGGACACAGCAAAGGCAGTACTCAGAGGCAAGTTTATAGCTCTTCGTTCCTACATCAACAAATTGGAGAGATCTGAAACTAACAGTTTAATGACACATCTGAACCTCCTTGAAAAAGAGCAGCAAGATAAACCCCAATCCAGTAGATGGAAAGAAATAATTAAAATTAAATCAGAATAAAATAAATTAGGATTAGAAAAAAAACATATATGGGATCAACATAACAAAGAGGTGGTTCTTCGAAAAAATTAACAAAATTTACAGATCCTTATCAAATCTTATCAGAAAAAGAAGAGAACCCACCCAGAAACATCACCACAGAAACAACCAAGATTCAGAATATTATAAGGGAATACTTCTCAAAACTTTATGCTAATAAGTGCGACAACTTGTCAGAAATGGACCTTTTTCTAGCGAATATTGACATGCCAAAAGAAAGCCAAGAAGATTTAAACCATCTTAACAGGCCCATATCAAGCATTGAAATAGAAACAACAATAAGAAACTTCCCAGCTAAGAAAAACCCATAACCAGATGGTTTTCAGCAGAATTCACACCAAGCAGAGCTCACACCAATACTGCCCCAACACTTCAATGAAATTGAAAAAGAAAGCTCACTACCAAACTCATTCTATGATGCCATCATACCCTCATCCCCATACCAGGCAGGGACTCATCAAAAAAAGAGAACTATAGGCAGTTTTCTTTGATGAACATTGATGCAAAACTTCTCAACAATATTTTGGCCAATCGACATCAACAATTCATCCAAAAAATCATACTATGAAACAGGATTCATTTCAGGGATGCAAAGCTGGTTCAATATAGGCACATCAATTAATATAATTCATCACATAAACAAAAGAAAGCATAACAACCACAACGTTACCTCAATAGATGCAGAAAAACCATTTGACAAGAGCCAACACCCCTTTATGATGAAGGTTCTGGAAAAATTAGGAATCCATGGAACATTCCTCAATACAGTAAAGGCTGTATATGACAAACCTACAGCCAGCATTATACTTAATGGTGAAAAACTAAAGCAATTTCGTCTTAACTCTGGAACAAAACAAGGAATTCCACTCGCTCCACGTCTCTTCAAACTACTATTAGAATGCCTAGATACAGCAATAAGACAAGAGCAAATATAAATGGGATCTAAATAGAGAAAGAATAAGTTAAACTCTCCCTTTTTGCAGGTGACATGATCTTGTATTTAAAGAATCACACAGATTCCACTACCAAATTACTCAAACTTATTCAAAAGTTTGGCAAAATAGCAGGGTATAAAACTAACCCTCAAAAATCAATGGCTTTTCTGTATGCCAACAATGAGAAAAGTGTGGCTGAAATTAGGAATGCAACTCCATTAGTAAAAGCCCCACAAAAAATAAATTACCTAGGAATTAACTTAACCAAAGAAATTAAGGACCTCTATGATGAGAACTTTAAAAACCTGAAAAAGGAAATCAAAACAGAACCTAGAAAGTGCTAAAAAAAACTCCCATGCCCCTGGATTGGAAAGATCAACATCATGAAAATGGCAATACTTCCCAAGGCTATCTACAAATTCAATGCAATACCTATCAAAATTCCAACCTCACTCTTCAAGGAAATAGAAGAGGCAATCCAAAAATTCATATGGAACAATAAAAGACCCCGAATAGCAAAAACGCTCCTCAACGGAAAGAACACTGCTGGAGGAATATCAATACCAAATTTCAAACTCTACTACAAAGCCATAGTAGTACAAACAGCTTGGTATTGGCACAAGAACAGACCTCAGGATCAATGGAATAGAATTGAAAACCCAGAAATGAACCTACAGACCTATAGCCATCTAATCTTCGATAAGGGAGCTAAAAAAAATAGAATGGAAGAAAGACAGCCACTTCAGTAAATGGTGCTGGAAAAAAAATGGTTAACTACTTGTAGAAAACTAAAGCTAGATACTTATATATCACCCGGCCCGAGAATCAATTCCAAATGGATCAAAGACCTCAGAGTTAAAGCAGACACTCTGAAAACATTTCTGGATGGAATAGAGGACAAACCCTAGGTCTCCTTGGCACAGGCAGAAATTTTCTTAATAGAAACCCAGAAACTCAACAAATAAAAGAAAGATTGGACAAATGGGGTTGTATGAAATTGCAGAGCTTCTGTATGGCAAAGGACATAGCTAGCAAGATCAATAGAAACCCCCGGTTTGGGAGAAGACCTTCACTAGCCACACAACAGACAAGGGTCTCATATCTAAAATATAGCTTGAAATCAAAAAATTAAATCCCCCAACAACAAATCTTCAAAGAAACAACTGCCTAATAAATAAGTGGGCTGAAGACTTAAAGAGAAACTGCTCTGAAGAGGAAAGAGGATTTCCAATAGACACAGGAAGAAAAGTTCAACCTCTCTAGCCATAAAAGAAATGCAAATCAAAACAACATTGAGATATCACCGCACCCCAGTTAGAATGGCTATAACCAAGAACTCTAATAACAACAGATGCTGGAGGGGATGTGGACAGATGGGAACCTTACTGCATTGTTGATTGGAGTGTAAACTTGTTCAACCACTTTGGAAAGCAGTATGGATATTCCTCAAAAGACTCCACATAGAGCTCCCCTATGACCCAGCAGTCCCACTTTTGGGCATTTACCCAAATGATCACCAACAAGACCACACTAAAGCTATCAGCACGACTATGTTTATTTCAGCATTATTTACCATTGCTAAGATATGGAACCAACCCAGATGCCCCTCAGTAGCTGAATGGATCAAGAAAATGCCATATATATACACAATTGAATTCTCTGCCTCCATCAGAAAGAATGACATTGCCTCATTTGTTAGGAAATGGAAAGACTTGGAAAAAATTACATTAAGTGAAGTAATCTAGGCACAAAGAAACAAAGGTCCCATAGTTTCCCTTATTTGCAATAACTAGTATATGTCTGAGTGAAGCAGAAAAGGTCAGTTATGTTGATGTTAGGGCAATGAAACCTAAGATATATATTCAATTTTTTTCTTTCATGTGATTGTTTCTAACATATTTGTAAGATGATTTCTTTGTTGCTTTGTATGTCACTCCCCCATACTATAACCCCTGCTTTCACTGTATTTGATGTTGGTATAATTTGTGGAAGGGAAGGGAACAAACAAATCGTTTAAATAGAGATACAGTTTGACCCATTGCAACAATGAAATGTACAAGTCATTATATCGAAAAATTAACTTTACAACTTTGGTGATGGGGGTATAGGGAGCGGTGAATTCGGTGGAGGTGGCGGGGTGGTGGGGAGAGGATGTGAAGGGATAGGAAAGGGAAACAAAGGAGGAAGCTACAATGCTTAGTAAGAAATGTACTCATTATCTTGCCCATGTAATTGTAACCCCTCTGTACAGTATTTTCACAATAAGAAAACGAGATCATTGTCTTCTTAATCCTTAACATCTATAACATCTGTTAACATTCTTAATAGTCTATAACATCTGTTTATTCTTCTGAAAGAATGTCACTTTCAACAAAAAATGTCATCCTCAGATTGCCGGGACAGAATTCTTGCAAATGCAACCAGCAATTGATGTTTATGGCTTCCAAAATTAAGTTTGAGCCTGTTGCATTTTAGACAGTCCATGAACGAAACGTATTCAGGTTCCTGCTTTTTTTGGCATTTTCTTTTGGCATTCTCTTCCATTACCTGCCTGTAATGCTCACAGTCACAGTGCTCTTCCTCCTTTGGCTTTGAACCCACTTTCTATAGAACATGGCTGTCATTTGGACTGCATTTTAAATAGGCTTCAGATTCTTGGAACTTCTGTTTGTCCTAGACGTCTAGCCTTAGAATAACAAGACTATGTCTATTAGATTTTTTATGGTAGTATATTACATTATGGTCTCTAATAAGAGTAGTAAACTGGGTCTGCAAGTACTTCATGTATTTCTAGATAAATTACTTCATTCTCTGCTGTTTCAAGGTAAACAAGATTCGTCATATTATTTAGCTCTTGTCTGCCAATTTTTTTTTCTTGTCTCAAGGATCAGATGCCTTCTATGATTCAGAGTCTTCCTCTGCTGCTATTAGAATATTTCAACCATTTGGGGGGAAGGCTTTTTGTAAATTTTCACTTGCAAGGTTTTCTTCCATGTAAGTGTTAATTGAAAAATACAAGGCAGTGTTGTCAGCTTTAACAAACTCAATATAAAAAAAAGAAAAAAAGCAGACAATGTTATTTCTCAAGACTTTATGACTGTTTGTGGACTTGTTCTGAATCATTTTTATGTGACTCCTACCTCAAAAATGCAACAAAACTAGTTCCACCATCTATCCCATAATGTTCCAGAGTTTTCCTGTTGTTACCATTGATAAATGCAATGAAGGGAACAAGTGACTCATTGAAAATAAACATAGTGCTAGGTTTCCAGACTTGGAACTATAGTCTAGGAGTTTAGATATGACACCACAGCAGGAACTTGTTCTTAGAAATAAAATACAATCCCTACTGATAAAAATATCCTATCATTTATGAACTTTGAATGCCTTTTTTGTTGCTTTTTATGAAATAATAGCATTTTTTCTGAAGGCTAGGAAATCCAAGCTCAAGGTCTCTTTTGGTTAGGACCCGGGCTCTCTGTTTCCAAGATGATATCTTGTCACTGCACTCTTCTAAGAGGGGTGCTCTATCTTCACTATAGGAGATCTAAGGGCAAGGAGGGGAGAATTCTCTTCATCAAACACATACAAGGACTTGTAATCTACTTACCTGTCAAGTACCTCCTAAAGGTAATGCCTCTTTCTAATAGGCCTTTGATGATGAAGTTTCAGTGCTAGTTCTGAGAAGACAATAATATTCTAAACATAGCAAAGCTAGGTGCCAGTGGCTCAAACCTGTAATCCTAGCTGCTCAGGAGGATTATATCTGAGGATCACAGTTCAAAGCCAGTCCGGGCAGGAAAGTCCGGGAGACTCTTATCGCCAATAAACCACTAGAAAACCGGAAGTGGAGTTGTGGCTCAAGCGGTAGAGTACTTGCCTTGAGCTGAAGAGCTGAGGGACAGCGCCCAAGCCCAGAGTTCTAGCCCCACGACCAACCAAAAACAACTGTCCTACACATAGCACAGATATTTATTGAAAATGAAGTAGTAGTTTTTTTTAATACTATCCTATACAAAGAAGAGTAGAAAATATTAGGAGTGATGTTTAGAGTTGAAGGTAACTGTCATACAGGAAGTGGACATGGTGGGAGAGGTAGAGTGGAGGAATGCTTTCTTGTTATGATTTGAAGTACCAATGAGAGTTTAACCATGTCACATGAAATATTTTATTGAGAATAAAAATATTTGAAGAAAATTTTGAGTGACAGCCAGACATTGACATTGCAGAAGAACTAAGTCTGATGTTAAAAATCAACCCATTATAAAATGGAATCTGACAGAGTAGAAATCCTAGAACCCGAGATGAATGCTAAATACTTAAAAGGACTAGATTTTAACAAGAGTATCTGCCTCTTAGTTTTCTATTGGGCCCTTCAAATTATGTAGCCAGAGTGACCAATAATAATTACTTGGATTCTAACAATTCTGATTAATTTTGACTGTTTTTGAGATATATGTAAATAGATTTATGTACTATGTGTTTTTCTTTTGTTTGGTTTCTTTCATTCAACACTGTATTTGTGAGATCCTTCCATATTCATGTATTTATTGGTAGATTATTTATACTCACACTGCATAGCACTGTTTTCAAGACTTTGTATGTTTAGAAAAAATCTGGAGTGTTTATTAAAGCAGATCTCTAGATCCACTTTCAGAACTTCTGTTTTAGCTACTCTAGGGTAAGTTTTAAGGACTGGTTTTACTAACAATGCCCATATGTGATGCTGGAATGGGGATCGTATCTTGAGAAACATTTCTATAGAGGATGCCATATAGGAATTGACTACCATGCTTTCAATAGGCATTTGGTTTGTGATTACTGTTTTCTTTCTTGAGATAAGGTCTCCCTGTTGCTTAGGTTGGCCTGGAACTCTTTATCAGAATTCCCACTTCTGCCTCTCAAGTGCTGAACTTACAGATATATACCACAATGCCCACCTTTTTCTGATCACTTTAAAAAATATTATTCATGTATTTACTTTTGGCTATACTAGTTTATTCTGATAATCTTCATTAATTCCTTTATTAAAAATAAATAGCTCATGTAGTGAGACTATGTATTATCTTATTTTAAAAAATACATTGTACAGACAAAGGATAATAATGACATCATATAGTTTTCTGAGTGCCAAGCAATAAACTCATTTTATTACCATCTCCAGTTTGCTTATGAGAAAGTAAAAAGTATAGGATGCTGAGGTTGGCAAAGTTCAAGGACATGTCCTTAAGTACCACATCTCTTCCCCTAGACATGCCATTTTATGTATGACAAGCCAGAAGTGTAATCTATATAGATATAGATCAGAAGATACAGGAGAAATCACTCTCACTGCAGAAATCTCTGCCTTGCATTCATAGAGCCAATACTCCAGCTGATGGGACAGATACAAAGTCTATACAATAAAGGATAACAGCAGGTAGGTGGGTACAAGTCAGTGAGCTCAATTTCATTTGATAAAATATACAGAAATAATTCAAAAAGAAAAGAATTGAGTCCTACAATCCACGGAGAAATTTAGTAAACAATGTGAAAGGGCCTTCAAGGCAAGGAGGATATTCTGAGTAAAATATCATATGTTCTGACAACTGAAAATAGTTCTATCTGGTTGAGACATGGGGTGAATACGGATGAATTGCATCGTAGAAAACACCTCATGGGGGCTTTGTTATATGAGAGTTTAGAAAAAGGTAAACAACGGAAATGAGGTCAGATTTGCACTGTGTGTGCATGTGTGTGTATGCATATGTACGCATATGTGCAGAGCATGTGTGCACTGGGCCTGGAGCTTGAATTCAGAGGCTAGGTATTATCCTCAAGGCATTCTGCTGGTTAATTGAAGATGAGACTTTGGACTTTTTTTCCCTCTAGCTGGCTTCTAACCTCAGTCCTCAAATCTCAGCCTTCTGAGCATCTGTGATTATAGATACGAGCCTCTGGTACCTGGTTCAGAAGTAGAAACGGTCAGATAAGTTGATGTTAGGTGAAATGAACCCCAAGATAGGGACTCAAATGTTTTTTTTTTTTCTTACTTGCTATTGTTTCTAATATATTTATGAGATGATTTCTTTGTTGCTTTGGATGTCCCTCCCCCACGGTATAACCCCTGTCACTGTATTTGATGTTGGTATCATTTGGGGAAGGGAAGGGAAAAAGCAAAGTGTTTAAATAGGGATACAGTTTGACCCATTGCAACAATGAGAAGTACAAGACGTTATGTCGAAAAACGAACTTTATAACTTTGGTGCGGGGGAGGGGGGAGGAAGACGGGGAGGTGCGGGGAAGAAGGGGAGATGGGAAGGGATTGGAAGGGTAAACAAAGGAGGAGGCAACAATGCTTGATAAGAAATGTACTCATTACCTTGCTTATGTAATTGTAACTCCTCTGTACGGTATTTTCACAATAAAAATAAAATAAAATAGGTTTAAAAATTTGCCTTTTAAAAGATCACTAAGATGTCAGATAAAGGATAGACTATAAAAAAGGAAGAAAACAATACATTGTCATAACTGAAACTTTTAAGGAGTATTCAGTCAATAGTACATTTTCCTAAAAATTTCTAGCCATAATAGAGCAAGTGATTGATATAATTTTTGTTAGGCACTTTAAGTAATTTCTAATATTAATCTATCTATGCCTACTATATTTATTATCTACTAAAACAAAGATAATGATAAAAATGTCATTCCATTGTAATACTTCACTTGAAATCACTCTGTCTCCAAAGATAACACAATAGATAAGTTACAAAAGTATTCTGGAAAATTACAGACTTGAAAGAAATTGAACTGATTGTAAAAACAAATTATTTCAACTTGATTGATTGGTTCTAAGAATACAGAGTACTTGTAAAGGGTTGGGTATAACAATAGTCATGAAATTAAAAGAAGTGATATTCCTCTGGTATGTGAGAACTCTCTGTTATAGAGCTACAGAACTAGGTATATACATACTCTGTTCCTCTTGAGCAGTACTTTCAAAAATTTTAGATACACTGAAAATGTTAATTATGACGATGGCATTAATGATATGGGTAACTACTGTTCATTAAGTGCTTATTGTGAATTGAATGTTTCATTTTTAAATTAATTTTATTTCTAATTAACATTTTTTTATTATTGTATAAGTGGTTTCAACTCAATGGTCAAGTGTTTCATTTCTATTATTTCAATTATATAGATTAACTATCCTTTCTTTGAAATGTTAGGCATCAGAAGTGTTTTAGATTTCAGATTTGTGATTGGATTTTGGAATATTTGTACATGTGTGTGTGTTTGCATGTATCTTTTAGGACAAGATTGAAATAAAAATATGAAATTTACTGTTTCATATACAATGTACATATTCTGAGGTGATTATATATATATATATATATATATATATATATATATATACAGTGTGTGTGTGTGTGTGTGTGTGTGTGTGTGTGTGTGTGTGTGTGTGTACCTTCATTTTCACTGAATTACATCAGAGGCAATTGGGAATTTTCCTCTTGTGAGGTCGTGTCAATACTCTGAAAGCTCTGGATTCAAGTATTTTGGACTTTAAATGTTCAGGTTAGGAATGTTCAAAACTAAGGCTTAAATAATTCATCCAAAACACTCACATTGAATGTGTTAATTACTTACAATGTGAGGATTTTAAGCCTCACATTTATGAGGGTTTTAAGACTCACATGAATGTTACCTAGAAACTCATGTCTTCAATTACGACATAAATCTCTTTGTTCTCTAGATCTGCATGTGATACTCAATTTTCAATAAATAACTGGCTCCAAAATACATGAAATATGTCAAACAATGCATTGAACAAAGCTTTTTAGGACCTAAATAACTTTCTTTAAATCTTCATAAAAGATAAGAATGATACACAATTAACAGAATTATATCCCATAATTATAGCCATAAGGAATAGGACTATAATTATAACCATAAGGAATAGAAAAAATGTGTAAAATTTAGAACTGATTTCAAAACATTTTCTCAATTAATTCTAAAAAAAAGAAAGATAAGCAAAATGAAAGTAGAGATCTCTATACAATGGACAAGAGAAGGGGTATAAGAGGAAGATTTATATGCAATGGGAACTAGAACAATAGATAAAATATATGTAAGCGCTCATGCCTGCTATCACAGCTACTAAGGAGACTAAATCTGAGGATCCTGATTTGGAGCTTAGCCAGACAGGAACACACACACACACACACACACACACACACACACACACACACACACACACACACACACACACACACACACACACACACACACACACACACACACACTGCACATAGATATGGAAACTGAGAGTGTGATAGGGCTTAAGGGTTTGGTGGAAAGTATCCCTTCTGATTGCTTTGGTAATTAAACTTTATATCATAACATTATAGAGAGGAATGACCCCCATGAAAATATCAAGTAAATATACAGACATAAAACTATGAGTATTTCAACCCCCAACTCTAAAGCAGAGGGAAGACATTGGGATTTTATAGAGGGATTAGGCAGCCAAGAGTTGAAGTGTTAAGTTCTGGTTAGCTTGAAACTTGTGTGTCTCAAAGTTTTTGACTATTAAAGGTGTATGTTCTGTTGGGCACTAGTGGCTCACCCCTGTAAATCTTAGCTTAAAAATTGCTTTTTACATATAAAATTAATGATTATAAATACTAAGAATGAAGTTGACATAACTAATTTAAATATTTCATTAGTTATTTCTGGACTTTGACTTTAGTCAGTTTCATATTTCGAAACTAATTTCAAAGTATTTTTATGCTTCCAGCACTTATGTAAGTCCTTGAAAAGCTAGCAAGTGCAAGGCTTAGGTCCTATATTGTATAACAGAACCAATGGTCATGCACCACATGTTACATTGAGTATGCACTGGTGTGGCATGAAGACAGGCACACTTTCTCCTGCATCAACCTATGAGGGAAAACTCCAGTCATTCTCATAGAGGGTTTTGAAACAGAAGTTCAAATTCTACAAATACAAACACACACACACACACACACACACACACACACACACACACACACACACACACACACACACACACACATAGGCATTTTACCAGGGGCAAGATCACAGAAGATCCATCCTCTTTCCAGTAGTCCCTTTCCTCCAAAGGCTTTTCACTTAGCAACCAGTAATTTTGTCTGACTTATCTCTTAGCATTTATTATAAATATAAAATGGTAAATTTCTAACTACATTGTTCTCTCTGATGTGTCACACTTCTACTGTAAAAAGAAGCCTTTTCTTCACATCTATTTACTATCTAATTTATATAATTATCCATACATCTACCCACATAGCCATCTATCTATCTATCTATCTATTTATCTATCTATCTGTCTGTCTGTCTGTCTATCATCACTGGTGTTTTGCACTTTTGGAAGAACCAATGTGTAGCCTTGGATTCTTATTCTATCCAATGGATTTTTGTCTACTTACATTTTCATAGATATGGCCAAATGGGACTTTTTTAGAATTGATCAATTGCCATATTCTTTTGTGGTGTCCCCAGATATTTATAAGAACTCTAGATCTTATTAGTGTGGAAAGGTACTAAGTAAAAAAGATTTGAGTGCTTGATAATGTGTTTAATTAATTTTCTTTAGTAAAGAAAGCTAGAAAACACAAAATATGTCCATGCATTCAAACTTCTACTAAGCTTTACATTCTAATCCAGACTTCATAGAATTTTTCCTTTACTATCAATATTCCATTTGTAATGCCCATCTATAATGAGAAATTTTGTTCCCACTATAAATACATTTCCTTACTTGTTCAATTTATGTAGTTCTACAATATGCACAAAGTTTCAGAATAACTAAATTCTTACACTCCTAAAAAGGACAGCAAAAAAGAGTTTATAATTTTTCCACGTTTTTATTTAGTAAGAGCTTGCTGAATAACCTAGGGTAGCCTCAAAAGCATGATCCTTCTGCCTCAATCTCCCAAGTAATAAGTATACAAGTCTGTTTGACCACCACCTCTAACATTGCCTTTGCTAGGCAAGCTTTTTGCCACTAGCTATATGTTAACTCTTTATCTTCTTTAGATTAAAGATATAACGTAAAGCTATTATATGCCAAAATAACTGGGATAAGTTGGATTTATTTAATACTATTTCTGGTTCATTATCAAATGTGAGGTATGGATAATTTCTACTCCACTTATTAGCTTAAATAAAACTTTCTAATGCTCTGAATTAAGTTCTGTTAGGTGATTTCAGTATCTTTGTTTTTCTGTGAAGAAATTTCCCTTTGAATCGTGTTTCAAAATAGCAGTGATCTGGTCTCTCATTTCAGCTCTGTTAACCTCTGAACAAGTGGTGAGTTTCAACACACTTTTACTGAAAAAATTGAATTTTATGTAATAATTGCTAGAGGATTTTTTTTAAAGTAGGAATTGGAAGAGGTAAGTTGTTACCTATCTTTCTGCTCTATTCCACCTCTTTTCTTTCTGATTTCACAGGCAGAAGAGATACTATTTGAAGTTTGTTGAAAAACATTTCTTAAGATGTTGGGTATATTCTAGGCACTGAAACAACTAGATCTATCTGAGGATTAGCATCTAGTGTCAAAATGAAATTGTCCTGTGACATGAGGCATCCACTGAGAACATTATAAGCTTTTTCTACATGATATATCAAAAAAGTACATGTTTTTATTTGACTAATAATAAGCACATTTCTGTTTATTTTAAAGTATATTTTTGCCTGGTTTGCTTTCCCTCTAGTGATTAAATGGCAAAACTAAATTTCTCACTTGGAGTCCTATGTATCAAGTATGTGTAAGAGTGTGAAGATCCATTACTGACATCACTATACTATAAATCATTGTAAATAATTTTTAAGATGGGTCAAATCTATGTAACCTAATTTGGACCCTCCAAATGAAAATTATGTGTTCAAAATTAATTTTTTCATATGTATTTACAAATGATAAAAAGAAGACACAAGACAATGTATCTTCAACAATAGGGGAAAACCTCTTCACACAAAATTTAAATTAAGTAGAAAAAATATTAACATGAAGTGTTTTTTGTCTCATTTTCTCCCTAGATTCTATGAGGTGTGCACCATCTTTCTCTATAGTCTAAACAGATTATTGCTTATTTCTGTTAAATTCCTATGATGCAGTTGATAAGATTTCCTTCTTCTGCCTTAATTGCTGGAGAAAAGAGTATAGTAATGAACTAGAGAATGCACAAGGAACTCCCATGGACTTATGAGCAAGTTTATGCTAGAATCCAGAAAATCCTTTCCCTGTATCTCTCCTCTTCTGAAAGGAAAGCCTTGGATAAAGCCAGTGTTTATTACTAAATAATGGAACATTTTGAGGATATATTTTTTGAAGATTTAAAATTATATGATGTTCCTCATACTTTGACTGATGGTTAGTGATCATAAGCAATTTGTAGGCCTTATGTGGGTTCTCTTTCTTTCTCTGTGCACAGGTCTGTTCTGTGGACAAATATAAATTAATGCTCAGATACAATTTCTGTTATGTATGATTGGGTGGAAAGGGGAACAGTAAGAGGGATAAACCTGATATTATTCTTAATAGTGAAGCGAGAATAAAGCCAGTCACTGCAGACACAGCACTTATACACTCAGCAGCATGCACTGGAGGATTTTTTAAATTTTAATTTTATTATAAAGGTGTTATACAGAGGAGTTGCAGTTATATAAGTAGTGCAATGAGTACATTTCTTGTTGAACAGTGTTACCCCCTCTAATGTTTTTTTTTCTTTTAGAGGATTTTTCTGACACGAGACAACAAAAACAGTGCCCACAAATTCCAGGAGTTGGTTCTAAGAGTTATCAATCATAGTTTTTAATGCACACGAAGTCAAAAGTGACCATGCCTGGCCTTGTAGCAAGATTCAAAATGTTGGCCAAATATTGTCATAAAACATTCAGGTGTTAGGTGGCTGGTGGCTCATGCCTGAAACCTCGCTACTCAGGAGGCTTAGATCTGAGGATTGAGGTTCAAAGCCAGACTGGGCAGGCAATTCCGTAGACTCATCTCAAATTAAGCACCAAAGACCTGGAAAAGGAGGTGTGACTCAAGTGGTAGAACATTAACCTTGAGCAAAAACCTCAGGAACAGCAAGCTGGCTCAGAGTTCAAGCTGTAACATACCAAAAAAAAAAAATCAATCAAACAAACAAAAACAACTGATATACTCAACAATCTTGTTAAGGGAGGTTTTCAGATAACAGAAGGCAGACAAGAGCTAGGTAACAGAATTGCTAATACAGAGTAAGGGCCAATTCCTAAGAATTAAATCTCAATGTATCCTGGGTTTAGGTTAACATACAAGGTCTCTAATGATTAGATGTTAATTAGGTTACTTACAGAGGCTTTAATACTTTGGCCATAAAATATATCCATTTCAAACAAGTGTTACTTCATACAAATAACACCTTATATGAAGCATGTCTATGTGGGAATATATACGATTGGATTCCTGTTATGTTTACAATAAACAATCTTATGCCAGGTATACCCCGCTGTGAATGACAACTTTCTTGTTAGCAATACCCTGGGTTTTTGGTTAAAGGATATTATCCTTAGAATATTTGTTTATAAGGATATTTAACTAGTCATCTTTTCTCTTCCATAGAAGTATCCTCTTACAATGGAAACGAATGAATTGGAAACCTTTTGTTTATTTCCCAGATGGCAAAATCCAGTGGGTTGAAATCCAGCCAAGTTCTTCCTTTCTGAAATCTGAATTCATTTTGTAATTACTTAAGAACAGAATCAGATAAACTTTAAGGAATTTTGTTTGTCTCATATTCATTTACCTAGTAAATGTATCTCACATCAAATTTTAATAGGTAAAACAGTTCAAGCATTGGTGGCTCATGCCTGTAATCCTAGCTATTTAAGAAGCTGAGGTCTGAGGATCATGGTTTGAAGCCAGCCAGGACACAAAAGTCCATGAGACTCTTACCTCTAATCAAACTCTAGAAAATCACAAGTGGCTCCATGGCCCAAAGTGGTAGAGCACTAGCCTTGAGCAAAAGAGCTCAGGGACAGTGCTCAGACCCTGAGTTCGAGCACCACGACTCACACAAAAAAAGGAAAGGAAAGAAAAGAGGAACGAAAGAGGGAACGAAAGTGGGAAGGAAAAAGGGAAGGGAAGGGAAGGGAAGGGAAGGGAAGGGAAGGAAAGGAAAGGAAAGGAAAGGAAAGGAAGGAAAGGAAAGGAAAGGAAAGGAAAAGAAAGGAAAGGAAAGGAAAGGAAAGGAAAGGAAAGGAAAGGAAAGGAAAGGAAAGGAAAGGAAAGGAAAGGAAAGGGAAGGAAAGGAAAGGAAAGGAAAGGAAAGGAAAGGAAAGGAAAGGAAAGGAAAGGAAAGGAAAGGAAAGGAAAGGAAAGGAAAGGAAAGGAAAGGAAAGGAAAGGAAAGGAAAGGAAAGCACTGGCCTTGAGCAAAAGAGTTCAGGGACAGTACTCAGATCCTGAGTTCAATCACCATGAGTCACACATACATAAAGAAGAAGAAGGAAAGGAAAGGAAGGAAGGAAGGAAGGAAGGAAAAAGTAAGGAAAGAAAAAACTTACACATGATACTTAAAAACGTGCTCTTTACTATCTGGCATAAGAGAGATGGGACAAATTGATATAATCTGGGCAGTTTTTGTGACCTTTCCTCTTTGAATTTAACTTATTCTCTCAGTGTGATATAATAAGGATGCATTATGCTAGGGGATGATATCCTGTCTTATAAAATCAAAGCATACTCACCCAAAATGCAAAATAGGAGTAAACGTAATAGAGTAAGTCACATTTACTAATGTTAGTAAATAGAATAAATAGAGTAAGCGTAAGTAAAAGTAGTAGAGTAAGTAATATTTACTAATGTTAGTAAATATCCTTTAATGATATATATTCTCTCTTGAATGGGATCAACTTAATTTATCATTAATAAATTCATGACCCATTATCAAATTCAGAAATCTCTCTTAGCAACATCTCATACCACCTGGAAATATTTTGTAAAGAAATTGTTATATCTCAACCATAGCTTCTCATGAACAGTTTCATATCAAACTAAATGTCAGTAGATTTCCTTCCAGTTTAGTTTTTGCTCATAGTTAATGAATAAACAAGAATTAGATATCTTGCATATAAATAATACAAAAGAAAAGAAAACTAAGCAATATTAGGACTATGAGTCTGTTGGCTTTGTGTCTTCCACTTGATGGGCTTTGATACACTGTAACTACTATGAAAATTTACTTTTTAAAAAAGAATCCATGGGCATTTAGAGCTATAACATCAGTGCAGAGAAATTACACATGGTAGGAGCATACAGCTTCTCTGAGACTTTTGACAAAATATGTGAGCAATGGTACATACCATATAAATCTATTTTTATTTCATATTTATTTATATTTATAGTGTATTTATTATATCATAATATTTATATATTTATTGCTGATACCATGGTTTAAACTCAAGGTCTTGTGCTTGCTTAGCTTGTTTTCTTTGCTGGCATTTTACTACTTGAACATGTCTCCAGTCCTGTTTTTTGCTGTCTATTTCGGAGATAGATTCCCAAGTACTTTTCTGCCTGGGCTGGCTTTGAACAGTGTTCCTCTGAATCTGAGCCTCCTGAGTAGCTAAGCTTATAGGCATAAGCCAACTCTATTAAGCCACCTCTGTTTTGGAGATTTCATGACAGTTCAAATGTAACTATAGGCTTAAAGAGAAAGATATACAGGATAGACTATTATATGTTTTTGAAAAGCAATTAAATTATAATCAAATCCACGTCCTTGAATATAGATGATATAGATTTTAAGAAAAAAGTTTGAAACTACTAATTTGCCAATCTTAATGAGCTTTTATTTATTTATTATTGTCTAATCTATTATTGAAAATAGCTCTAAGAAAATCTTATGTTCTACCCGTATTAGTAACATCTCAATGTGGAAACAGCTTTTGCTTGAAGTACAATTGAATCTCAATGTGGATGGTACTCAGGAGTTTGTAGAGGAGCCTCTGCTGGCCTCCTAAAGATGTGCCTACTGCCATCAGAGTACTGGCTGCCAACCTTCTGCCTTTCAAGTCCAGCAGATGAGGGATTCTAAGAAACATCACTTCTTGCCTGTGAAACACACTGGGCATAGAAAGAGGGTTACCACAGGCCAAGGATGGATACCATAGCTTACTATCTCACTATCTGGTACATTGAAATTTTATTTAAAGCATCTGTACGCAATCTTTGTATGTTAACATTCATGTATTTACCTCAAAGATATGAATTATATCTTCTTTATATAAAAATTAGCCACTTTAAAGTATAGACTGAAGGAAATTCAAAATGGATTTGTCTCATAGTTGAAAGTAATCATGTCGAGAAGACATAATCTTTTGATACTTATATTTATCATTTTAGTCACAAATGTTGCAGAATACTCTGAATTTTGCTTTGTGCTTTGATAAGCAAGAACTGTGGTTTATCATTCTTCAGTGTCACAAGCATGACTAGAAGACAATAATGGTTGGGATAAATTTGTGATCTTTTCTTCATTAGAAAAAAGGTTTTAAGAATCAACATATAAGTATGTATTTACTTCAGTTAACAATACTATTTTTAAATGTTTAATATTTATTTGAAATCATTCCAGGGAACCATATGGAAGGGGCTAATAATATTCCTCTTCCTCCTCCTCGTCGTCCTCCTCCTCCTCTTCCTCGTCTTCCTCCTCCTCCTTGTCCTCCTCTTCATCCTCCTCCTTCTCCTCCTTCACGAGTCCTGGGCTTGAACTCTGTATGGGCACTGTCCCTGAGCTGCTTTTGCTCAAGGCTAGCAGTATACCACCTGAGGCACAGCACTACTTCTGGCTTTTTCTGTTTATGTGCTACTGAGGAATCAAACCCAGCGCTTCATACATGCTAGATAAACACTCTACCACTAGGCCACATTTCCAGCCCAACAATACTATTTTTAAATTAAGGATCTGTAGGAAACAAATTGGTAGTTTGCCAATTTGTTTTTCACATGAATGGTTTATACTGGATATATTTATGAGTTATTGAATTATCAAGTCCTTTTATGTGTAAAATTGTTTGAAATGATGCTATATATCAGACATTCATATCTAAATTTTATGAGGAAGAAATATGGAGGCTAACATCACAGATAGTCAGTGATATTATCTAGGAATTGGATCTAGGTGGCTCCTGTTAACCAATTGCAATTGAAGGTAATATTATAGAACTAGTGGGAACTATATGTTTTTTTTATTTCAGTATACTAAAAGCCAAAGAGCTGAAGTATCTTGCCTTTGACTATATTGTGAACTACAGAGCTGGAATTATAAGGTACAATAGCAAGGCTACGTTAAGCAAGGTTGTAGCAAACTTGAATCTCAGTGGATTTAATATAGAAAACTGTGATTTATTCTTTCATAATGGCTACTAGGTATTCAGAACACCCTGAGAAATGTATTCTACTTCCCTTACTGTCTTAGACTGGAAGTGACACATTAAATTCCTTTACAAAGAATGAAAACAAATGATCTCAACCTCACTTTCAGAATGTGTGCAGGAATGTAGTCTTCTTACAGATGTCCCTGTCAGAATGAGTCCTTATACTCAGCCACTTACTCTTATCGTGACACTTACCTGTGTCTCAACTTAGATACTGTGAACTTTGAATCTGGTCTGATGTTATTCAAAGAAAATTTGTATCCCTAAGAACTGTTTATTCTTAGCTTTCCTTGCTTTAAAAATATTAACTTAAATATTAAAAAATATTAATATTCTTATAATGGATGGGATTTGGGATATTTTCTTTATCATACTCAATATTAGACAACAATAAACCCTTATTCAAAATTGATGGAGAAACTCATTAGGCTTCAAGAAAGAATTTAGGTTTCAGATTTATTTCTTCAGGTTTTATAGTGAAAATGGGCACTCTGAACATTTCATATCCCTACTTTCTCTTGAAAAATGTCATTCTATAGCTCCAACTACATTTTCTTAGGTGAAATAGCTACAAAAAATATCATTGTAAAACAGAGGAAAATTAAGCCAAGAAATGATGTTTTTATAGTACTCTGAACAAAAGCCATGGTATATAAATGAGAGACACACACTTCATATTTATCATATTCATATAATATATAATGATGCAAAAATTCTAAAATTAAGTAATATTTTAATAAAATATGTAAACCTCACTCTACACTGACACCAAAGGACAATAAAATATGGTAGAACAATTTAATATCACCAAACAAGTTGTGCCATGAAGATTTTACTCTGCAGCCATGTGCCCATATCAAAGGCCTGGCTCATAGCCTCTGGGAGCTTTGGAAAGCTCTATCTTTGTACAGAGAATTTGGGACAAACCAGAGGCTTTATACTAAGGATGACACGTTTGAATGTATTTGTTATCCTAGGATGCTGACCATAGTATGTAAGTTTACTTCAATGAAGACAGGAGGTTATAGGGACTGAGTCTCATAGCTGATTCATGCCTCCATGAGCAGCCCCCAGTAAAAACCCTGATGTTAACACTCTTGTGAGTTTCTCTGGTTGGTACCAAACCTTGTCTCATACTGTTGCTGGGGGAATTAACTTCTGTCTGCTTCTATTATGTTAGTCGAGAATAACTCAAAGTTTGCTCATGGACTTTGCTGTCGGGTTTGTTTTTAATGCCTTTGCTTCAGTTTTCACTGCAATAAATGGCACTGCTTTACCCAGGTCTTCAAGTTTTTCCACTGAATTACTAAAAAGGAGGGAGTTCTTAAGTCCTTTAAAGCTCAAAGTGACTAAAAGTTCATAAATAAACTATTTTCTAAACAAATTATGAGACCAAGTATCATAATAATATTTCAAGTATTTGTTAGGCAATTTTGAATGAATATCCTTTCCTCTGTTTTCTCTAAAGACAAAGAATCCAGCATCGTTTTAATCTGTAGAAGTCTTAAAAGCTTTGTGCATAAGGGTATGAGTTTTAACCTAATCTTACAGAGCTCAGGAGAGAATAGAGCAATGCTTGAAAGCTGCAATCCAGACAACAGTGTAATGAGAAGAAATGAGTTGAAATGTGACTATGAGGTAAGTAAAAAGTTAGTCCTAACAATGTAGATTGGGGCCAAGTTGAAGAGGTTTTTGATTTTTCTGTTGTTTTCCATGAGACCAACAGATACACTTTCAGTAAATTTCAGTTAATCAGATTTCTGAAAGTTTCTGTATGAAGACAATTCCCTATAGGGATCTCTGTATGCTGCTAAATTCTAATCAAAACCTTACTGTTAGAAAAAGCACCTGTAATAAGGATATTGCAGTATTCCACACATATTCTCTCATTGTGACGTCCTTATCAAATTAACACAATACAGAACTGCAAAACTGATTTGTCTCCAGCCAGAAGTTGTTTTCTCCACCTACCATCTAAGAATCCAGCTATGTTCTCTTGGATTATTGTAAATCACAATAGTAAAGGTTTCACAATCACAATCATAATTTGAGTAATGAAATATGATGCAAATCCACTTCTGTCCCAGTTTCCCTGTGTTTTCCATGGCAATTAAAGCTTCCAGAATGACTGTTGTCAGAAAGATGCACTGGCATTTATGTTATTGATCACAGAGAACCTGAGTGCATACTGGTTTCTTTGGAAGTTATTTTTGAGGTATGAGGGTTAGAATGGGTGGAATTCATAAGTGTCAGGTTGAGGTAAATATTTGGATTACACAAGAACATGAGGACCTCATGTAGGGTTTCAAAGGTTATAGCTTCATGATGACCACCTCACATTTTCACTTGCACCAGCTTGGCCACTGCCTTTTCCCCACTGCTATATAAAGATAATATATGAAAGATATGCACTGATTTTAGTTTGTATTGTTTGTTTGTGTTTCTTCTGTCAAATGTGGAAAATAAAGGCAATCTATACTTGATGCTCCTTAATTTGATTCACTTCAAAATTCAGGTGTTTTGGCCATATTGTAGTACTAATTTTCTCACAACTATAGGCTATCTTTCACATTTATGAACGTATCATCTGTATTTATATTATGTGAACATTTATTCCATTTGCTTCTTACTATTTAGTAGACATGAGCTTGCAATACACTAAAATTAGACCTCTTATTTATTTCCTTTTCCTTAAAATTATATTCTTTCATATATTTCCTATCTCAATGTCATCAGTGTCCACGGTGATTTTTAAGTCAGAATCTGCAATCATTATGATTTTTCCCACTTCTTCATAAGTCCATTTAGCCACCATGTTCCAGATAATTTACTGCCAGAAACTTCATTATCCTATGCTCATTTTTTCCTGTTCTCCTATATATAAACAGCAGCATTAGTTTAGGCAACTATTCTTGTCTGATTCCTGTTTCTTATTTTGTATTTTTCATTTTGAAAATATATCATGAAATGTTGTAACAGATGCTTAGAGTATAGAGCAAGAGACATAAAAAGGTCAAGGTAAATCTTGTTTCCCTATGCTGCTAATCCTAGAGGAGTCTTCTATTGAGGAAAACTAACTGGAGCTATAGAACTGGAGTTCTATTGATATGTTAGGCTGAGCACCTGGGTGGAGATGTTGAATTGATGACTGACCCATAAATTGGATTTAAGGATACAGATTTTGGAAGTCACCTGGTTAGTAGTGGTATCAAAAAGCCAAAAGGTTGGATAAGGTCAAAAGTAACTGAGTCTAAGTAGAAAAGGTAGCTGTCTGTAGACTAATAAGTAGAAATTTCCAATTATTTAGGGGATGAGATAAAGGGGACAAGGGAAGTATAATGTAGGTGAAGGTCAGCTACAGGGAAGTGTAGTTGTAGATGTGGGAGGGAAGGGATGGTAGGGGAAAAACAAAGGAGGAGGCAACAATGCTTGATAAGAAATGTACTCATTACCTGGCTCATGTCACTGTAACCCCTCTGTACAATATTTTCACAATAAAAAATTATTAAAAAAAGAATAATTGAGGTGATTAAGCAGGAGCTTCCAGAGATGTGTGGTGTTGGAAACCAAGTGATAGGCTCTGTGAACTGATGGTGAAGGGGAAATAGATGAGAACTATTAGCAACTTGAAGCTTATTGGTGACTTTCCAATTCTACTAAAACATTGGGGCAAAAATCAATTATGAACAGTGTCTAAAAAGAATTAGATAATACATTGAGAAGGAAGAGTATAAGTGAGGTGTATAAGGAAGAGTATATAAGTGAGCAGAGAATTGGGATGGTTTTCTAAAAAGAGAAGTACACTCTAAAAGGGTTTTTGAGATGAGAGGTGTTTCATGCTACTGAGCAAGAGAAAATTGATGGCACAGGAAAGGAAGAAGAGAGGGAGCAGAGTAATGTTCTTGAATAAGCAAGAGGGGATTGGATCTGATACATGAGTGGAAGGACTGGATTTATCTAAGATCATGGAGATTTCCTGAATGCACAGAAGAGGAGGCCGAGTGCATAGCTCAGAGGTGGACAGATGAGATGTGATGAGAGCTTGTGAAGTTTTCTTCCTGTTGATGCATTTCTCACTGAGAAATGAAGGTGACTCAGTGGTATAGCACTTGCTTTGCATGCATAAGGCCCTGGGTTCGATTCCTCAGCACCACATAAGCCAAAAGAAAAAAGCCTGAAGTGGTGCTGTGGCTCAAGTGGTAGAGTGCTAGCCTTGAGCTGAAGAACTGAGGGACAGCGCCCAGGCCCAGAGTTAAAGGCCCAAGACCAGACCCAAAAAAGTAAAAGAAATGCAAACCAAGGTCATGATCTGGAAGTGAGGAACTGAAAACTTTGGGAGGTAATTTTCTTTTTCTCATGTCTTAAAGAAATTTATATAAGCCTATGAACTGGGTACCTGTAGCTCACATCTGTAATCTTAGCTACTCAGGAGGCTGAGATCTGAGAATCATGGTTCAAAGCCACCCTAGGCAGGAAAATCTGTGAGATTTTTATATCCAGTTAACCACCAAAAGCCAGAATTGAAGCTGTGGATCAAGTGGTAGAACACAAGCCTTGAATGAAAAAGGTAAAGGACAACACCCAGGTCCTGAGTTCAACCTTTGGGACTAGTACATGTGCACACATGTACGATTGTGTGCACACATGCCACCACACCCACACATGGCTACTTGAATAAAAATAGAACAATTTATATAAGAAGTTGGAGATTTAAAAGATAAAAAACGATACATAAACCTTCAGCTAAGCTAACTAAAGGAATTCGGGAACAGGCTCAAATGAATAAAATTGTTGGTGGGAGTGTAAACTTGTTCAACCATTTTGGAAAGTAATATGCACGTTCCTCAAAAAACTCCACATAGAGCTCCCCTATGACGCAGCAATCCTACTTTTGGGCATTTACCCAAATGCTCACAAACCAGACCACACTAAATCTACCAGCACGACTATGTTTATTGCAGCCTTATTTACCATAGCTAAGATATGGAACCAACCCTATGCCCCTCAGTAGATGAATGGATCCAGAAAATGTGGTATGTATACACAATGGAATACTATGCCTCCATAAGAAAGAATGACATTGTCTCATTTGTTAGGAAATAGAAAGACTTGGAAAAAATTATATTAAGTGAAGTAAGCCAGACCCAAAGAAACATAGGTCCCATGGTTTTCTCTATTTTCAATTCCTAGTGTATGTCTGAGTCAAACAGAAAAGATCAGATAGGTTGCTGTTAGGGAAATGAACTCTAAGATAGGTATTCAAATGTATTTTTTTCTTTCATGCAATTGTTTCTAACACATTTATAAGATGATTTCTTTGTTGTTTTGTATGTCCCTTCCCCACGGTATAACATCTGCTTTCACTGTATTTGATATTGTTATAATTTGTGGAGGGGAAGGGAAAAAACAAATCATTTAAATAGGGATACAGGTGGACCCATTGCAACAATGAGACATACAAGTTGTTATGTCGAAAATGAACTTTACAACTTTGGTGGGTGGGAGCGGGGAGAGTGGGGAGGATTGGGTGAGGGGGGTGAGGGGAGTATGGGAAAGGATGGGAAGGGGAAACAAAGGAGAAGGCTATGATGCTTGATAAGAAATGTACTCATTGGGGCTGCGAAGGTGGCTCAGTGGTAGAGCACTTGCCTTGCATGCCTGAGGCCCTGGATTTGATTCCTCAGCACCACATAAACAAAAAGAAAAAATCCGGAAGTGGCGCTGTGGCTCAAGTGGTAGAGCGTTAGCCTTGAGCTGAAGAGCTGACGGACAGCGCCCAGGCCCAGAGTTCAGGCCCCATGACCGGACCCCCCCCCAAAAAAAAAGAAAGGAAAAGGAAATGTTCTCATTATCTTGCCCATGTAATTGTAACCCCTCTCAACAGTATTTTCACAATAAAAAAGAACAAAAAACCAAAAAGGGATAACACACACATCAATGAAATAATGGGCAAAATGGGCTGGGAAGGTGGCTCAGTGGTAGAGCGTCTTGCCTTGCATACCTGAGACCCTGGGTTCGATTCCTTAGCACCACATAAGCAAAAGGAAAAAAGCCGGAAGTGGCACTGTGGCTCAAGTGGTAGGGCGCTAGCCTTGAGCTGAAGGGCTGAGGGACAGTGCACAGGCCTAGAGTTCAGGCCTCCTAACTGGACCCAAAAAAACCCAAAAATAATAAAGAAAAGAAATAATGAGGATAGTGAGGGAATATTTGAAAGCTTATATTCAAGTAAACTGGACAATCCCAAAGGAAGACACACATTTCTAGAGGTACTTGAACTACCAAATTCAAACAAGAAAATATAAATCACTTAAATAGATCTATAAGGAATGAGAATGAAGCAGTAATAAAATTCTCCTGACCACAAAACTTCTAGGATCATATAATTCAGTGCTGAATTTGACCAGACCTTTAAAGAAAAACAAGCATAAATACTCAAAATTTTCCATGAGTAGAGGGGAAAAAATACTTTCAAACTTGCCACGCCTACTCCGGTGGAGTCTGCTTAGCATGGAACACCTGCTTTCAGACCTGAGAATGGGGCTTCACAGAAGCCTACCTCTGAGAATGGGACTTCACCAAAGTCTACCTCAGAGAATGGGGCTTCAAAGAGGCCTACCTCTGAGAATGGGACTTCACCGAAGTCTACCTCAAAGAATGGGGCTTCAAAGAGGCCTACCTCCTGGAAAGGCTGGCAAGCCCCTGGGAAAGATGTCTTTCTGTTTCTGTTTTTCTTTTCTTCGCTGTATAGGAGTGCCTATTAATCTTTTACTGTTCTTGCTGCTTGTTCTACTTACTCATGCTCAACGTTCCCTTATTCAAGGCTCTTTCTTGGAAGTGTTGATGATTCCAACATCTGATGAGTGTCCTGAGATTATGACTAACTCACCAGACTTAAGTGCTACCCTAAAAACCCCTCTTATGGAGGGTATTAGACAAGTCATAAGTAAATATAAAAGTATTGGGGGTTTCATGACGTCACTTCAGCAGAAGGAATTGTTTGTAAGAAATTTACAAGAAGCTGTAGGCACGGCTAGAGCAAAAAGAATGTATGGCTATTGGAGACTTCCTTTTAATCCTAAAGCATATACAATAGACTCATATAGATACCCTGTAGATAAAAAAGATGCAGAGGGATATTTGGACCAAAAGATAAAAAAGATCCCTAAAAGGTTGATAGATGAAAGGTGACAATGGCTTATCAGAGGAAAATGGTGGGATCCTCCATTATCTAGAGGACCCCAAAGACTTCCCCCAGATCCATAGCCTTTTACAGGTGTGTATGATAAGGATGGCAACCGTTGGGAAAACTACTTAGGAGAAAGAAATTCCTATTACTCTCTTTCATTTACTGAGAGACTTGCTAGATCTAGGCCTCCTTGGTGCTTACTATCAAAGAAGGAATAAGAAAGATCTTATGAGACAGTTAAGGCCACTATGGAAAAGAGTAAATGATTATGTGAAAGGGTTACAGAAAAGACACTATAAACTTAAATTTGATATATGGCCAGATTTAACTAAGTATACTGAATATCATGATTTTGGCCACAAATTGGGGACCCTCTAAAGAATGACAAAGGATCACAATTGCTTAGAAAATATTTGAAACGCATAAAGTACAAAACTAAACAAAAGTAACAATAAAGTACTAGAGTTCATGCCTTTCTGTCCAGCACCTTGCCCATATGCTCTGGTTAATGGTTAATAGATGATAAACATCGAAACCAATTGTATTTCTTAAAAGTAGAGCTAAAGCCTATCGTCATAGCTCCTCATCCAAAAAGATCAGGTGACCAGCTGGTGACCACCCAAGAATGAAGCCTTGCAGCAAGATTGTGTAACCTTTTGCCCTTTCTCATGGAGACTTTTGCTATAAAAGCTTGTTATCCTCTGCAATAAATCGCACTCAGCATTCACTCCTCTTGTGTGTGAGTTGTGTTTGCCATCTCCCCACCTGTTCCAGTTACCTCCACTAGGTATCCTCTGTCGTCCCGACAGAGCCAGTCCGCGGCACAAACTCATCATATGAAGCCAGTATTCCACTTATTCTAAAACTAGACAGGATACAACAAAAAGAGATTTATAGACCAATCTCTATGATGAACATAGATGTAGAAATTCCCAAAAAAATTGTTGCATGCCAAATGCAATACATCAAAAAGATTATATCCTATGACCAAATTGCTATATTCTAGGTACTCAAGGTTAGTGAATCAACATAATTACATCAATAAATGCAATATCACATATGAACAGACTCAAGGAATCCTATAATCATCTTAATTCAGGCAGAAATATACTTTGACAAAAATTCAACATCTTTTCATGACAAAAGCTCTGGAGAAACTATGAGTTTAGGCAATGTTCCTCAATATAATAAATGCTATATTTGACAAGCCTATATTGTCAACGTCATAGTAAATGAAGGCAGAACTGAAATAATTTTTTCTAAAGTCAAGAACAATACAAGACATTCAGTCTATTCCCTTTATTTCTATTCACGATAGCACTGGAATCCTAGCCAGA
Source organism: Dipodomys merriami (assembly GCF_024711535.1). NCBI lineage: Eukaryota > Metazoa > Chordata > Mammalia > Rodentia > Heteromyidae > Dipodomys > Dipodomys merriami. The sequence continues at coordinate 323,700 of NW_027206374.1, forward strand.
GCAACAATGCACAAGAAGAAACAAAAGGGATTCAAATAGGGAAGGAAGAAATAAAGTATTGTTATTTTCAGATGATACGATTCTATACTTAAAGCACCTTAAAGTTCTACCTCTTTTGTAATATAGCAGAATATAAAGTCAGCATTAAAAAACCAATAACTATTCTGTACATCAACAGAAAAATAGGAGAATAATTCCATTTCCCAATAGTTTCAATTTTTTCTATGAATAAATTTAACAAAGGTGAAAGATTTCTATACTTAAAAGCATGAAACATTGAAGAAGAAATTTTAAAAAGACACTAGAAGATAGAAAGACATCCCTTGTTGCTGAATATACAGAATTAATATAAAGAAAATGGCTATATTAAGGAAAGCAATGTTTGCAGATAATGAAATTCCTACCAAAATCTCAATATCATTACTCACAGAAACAGAAAAAAAATCAATACTACAAATATAGCAAATATCCAATGCAATCCTGAACAAAACTAAAACAAAGTTGAAGGTATCATGATACCTCACTTCAAATTATATTACAAAGCCATAGGAACAAAAATAGCAAGCAACTGGCCCCAAAATAGACATGAAGATTACTGAATAGAATGCCCAGAAATGCTGCTACCACAATCTGATTTCTGACAAAGGATCTCAAAGCATGTATCAGAGAAAAGACAGACTTTTCAAGAAATGGTGCTGGAAAAACTTGCTTTCTTCATGCAGCAGACTGAAAACAGATCTCTTTCCCTCTCTCTCTCCCCTCCTCTCTCTCTTTCTCTCTCTCTCCTATCGTCAATTAAAAGTGAATCAAGAATTTTAATGTAAGACCTGAAACTTTGAAACTACTAGTCGTAGTCAAAATACTGGAATGCATTGGCATAGGTAGTGATTTCCTGATTAGAAATTCAATAGCTCAACAAATAAGGGCAAGTATTGACAAATAAAATTGTATTAAACTAAAAAGCTTTTACACAACAATGTCTCTAGAGGCTAAAGGGACCACCTACTGTATGGGAGAAAATCTAAAGCAATTATTCATCTGACGAAGAATATACATTATACAGAATATGCAGTATATACATAAAACTCAAAACACTGAACTCTTCAATTACAAAAATGGGCAAAAGTGCTGAACAGATCATTCTTGGGGTAAGAAGAACAAACGGCCAATAAATACATAAAGAAATGCATAACGTCCCTGGCCATAAAGAAATGCAAATCAAAATGACAGAGATTTCATCCCACTCCAGCCAATATGGCTAGAGCAGAAACAACATCACATAGCATATGAGGATGCCAAGAGAAAAGAGTCCTGTTTGTAGGAATGCAAATTAGTGCAACTACTATGTAAATAAGCCTAAATTGATTTCCTCAAAAAAAAATAGTACTGTATGCTGCAACCATGTCATGATTGGGTATTTTATTTATTGAATATTGTTAGTGGGAGTAGGTATTGAATTTAGAGCCTTGAACTTGCTAGGCTGGTGCTCTCCCACTGGAGCCACACATCCAGCTCTGCTTTATGCTGGGCCACACCTCCAGCTCTGCTTTATGCTGGTCATTTTCAAGATGGAGTCTAGCAAACTTTCTTAGGCAGGTTGTCTTTGAACTGTGATCCTCCATATCTTAGCCTCCTGAGTAAGATTACATGTATAAGTTATCATCATTTGGCTCACACTTAGGAATCTATCTGAAGGAATGAAAGTCATAAAACAATAAATGTACTTATATATCCATGTTCATTACAATACTTTTCTTAATAGCCAAACCTGAGAAAAACCCAGATGCCCTATAACTGATGAGTGACTCCAAATATGTGCTCTATATATAAAATAGGCAAGGAAAAGAACCACATGGTCATCACAATATATGGGGGAAAACATTTGACAAGATCCAACACCGCTTTATGATGAAAGCTCTGGAGAGTCCAGGAATATATGGGACATTCGTCAATATAATATAGGCATATATAATATAGACAGACCTACAGCCAGCATGTATTTAATGGTGAAAAGTTGAAACCATTCCCTCTAAAATCAAGAATGAGAGAAGGATGTTCACTCTCTCCACTTCTCTGCAATATAGTACTGGAATTTCTAGTTAGAGCAATAAGGCAGGAGACAAACATAAAGGGGATCCATATAGGGAAAGAAGGAATAAAACTCTCCCATTTTGCAGATAACATGATCCTGTATTTAAAGAGCTCCATGGATTCCTTTCCTAAGTTACTTTGGCTGAGTTAGCAGGGTATAAAATTAACCCCAAGCTGGGCACTGGTGGCTTATGCCCGGCATCCTAACCACTCAGAAGGCTGATATCTGAGGATTGTGGTTCAAAGCCAGCATAGGCAGGAAAGTCCGTGAGGCTCTTATCTCCAATTAAGCACCAGAAAACCCAAAGTGTCATTGTTGCTCAAAAGATAGAGCACTTACCTTGAGCTGAAGAGTGCTGGGACAGAGCCCAAGCACAGAGTTCAAGCCACATCGCCAACAAAGGAAGAAAGGAAGAAAGTAAGAAAGGAAGAAAGAAAGAAAGAAAGAAAGAAAGAAAGAAAGAAAGAAAGAAAGAAAGAAAGAAAGAAAGAAAGAAAGAAAGAAAGAAAGAAAGAAAGAAGGAAAGAAAGGAGAGAGAGAAAAGAGAGAGAGAAAGAGAGAGAGAAAGAGAGAGAGAGAAAGAGAGAAGAGAGAGAGAGAGAAAGAGAGAGAGAAAGAGAGAGAGAAAGAGAGAGAGAAAGAGAGAGAGAAAGAGAGAGAGAAGAGAGAGAAAGAGAGAGAGAAAGAGAGAGAGAAAGAGAGAGAGAAAGAGAGAGAGAAAGAGAGAGAGAGAAAGAGAGAGAAAGAGGGAGAGAAAGAGAGAGAGAAAGAGAGAGAAAGAGAGAGAAAGAGAGAGAAAGACAGACAGAAAGAAAGAAAGAAAGAAAGAAAGAAAGAAAGAAAGAAAGAAAGAAAGAAAGAAAGACAGACAGAGAGAAAGAAAGAGAGAGAGAAAGAGAGAGAGAAAGACAGAAAGAAAGACAGAAAGAAAGAAAGAAAGAAAGAAAGAAAGAAAGAAAGAAAGAAAGAAAGAAAGAAAGAAAGAAAGAAAGAAAGAAAGAAAGAAAGGAAGGAAGGAAGAAAGGAAGGAAGAAAGGAAGGAAGGAAGAGAGAGAGAAAGGAAGAAAAAGAGAAAGGAAGAAAAAGAGAAAGGAAGAAAAAGAGAAAGGAAGGAAGAAAGAAAGAAACCCCCCAAAATCAGTAGCTTTTCTGTATGCCAATAAGGAGAAGAGTGAATCTGAAATCAGGAAAGAAAGTCCTTTTGTAGTAGCCTCAAAAAACACTTTGGAATTACCAAAGAGATGAAGGACCTCTGTGATTAAAACGTTAGAAACAGGTTTAAGGAAGTAGAAAAACCTCCCATGCTCCTGGATTGGAAGGTTTAACCATGAAAATAGCAATATTGCCCAAAGCTATCTACAAATTCAATTCAATACCCATCAATATCCAACAAAATTCTTCAGTGATATAGAACAAACAATCCACAAACTAATCTGGAATATTGGAAGACCCTGAATAGCACAACCAATCCTTAGTAGGAAGATCAGTGCTGGAGGAATATCAGTACCAGGAGGAATATCAGTACCAAGCTTTAATCTCAATTAAAAAGCTATAGAAATTAAAACAAACCAAAACAACTTGGTACAGGCACAAAATAGGACAGAGGACCAATGGACTAAAATAGAAGAACCAGAAATGAATTTACAGACCCATAGCCACCTTATATTTGATAAGGGAGCCAAAGGATGGCAAAAAGGACAGCCTCTTCAAAATTGATGCTGGCAGAATTGGCTACCCAGTACTTGTGCAGAAAACTGAATTTAGATCTTTATATATCAACCTGCACCAGAATCAACTCCAAATGGATGAAAGACTTTAATGTAAGATCAGATACCCTGATAATATTTCAGGAAGATATAGGGGACACGTTAGGGGGTAGTACAGTTCAAAACTTACTAAGTAATGATCCAGAATCAGAACAAATCAAAAACTAGGTAAATGGGATTGCATACAACTGAAGAGTTTCTGCCTGGCCAAAGACATGCTTTAACAATTGGGGATGTGGCCAAAAGGGAACATTACTACACTGTGGTTAGGAATGCAAACTGGTTTAACTACTCTGGAAAGCAATATGGAGGTTCTTTAATAGACTAAACATATAACTTCCCTATGACCCAGCAATTTCACTCCTGGGTATGTATCTAATTGTCTAAAATCAGGCTATACAAAATGCCACCAGCATGACCATGTTCAATGCATCATTGATTACCATACACAAGACATGGAATCAGTTCAGATGTCCCTCAATGAATGAATGGATCAAGAAAATGTGGCCAGGCACTGGTGGCTCATGCCTGTAATCCTAGCTACTCAGGAGGCTGAGATCTGAGGATCGTGGTTCAAAGCCAGCCTGGGCAGGCAAGTCCAATAAACCACTAGGAAAAAAATGGAAGTGGTGTTGTGGCTCAAGCCGTAGTGCATTCGCCTTGAGCTGAAGAGCACCAGGACATGGCCCAAGCCCAGAGTTCAAGCCCCACGATGAGAAAACAAAAAGAAAATATTGTATGTAACAATGCTCAACAAGAAATATACTCATTGCCTTACTCATGTAACTGTAACCACTCTGTATAGCATCTTTAGAATAGAACAAAACTGTTTTTCCAAAAGAAAGAAAATGTGATATGTATACACAGTGTAATTCTATGCTTCTTTTGGAGAGCATGACATTCCCTTGTTCATAAGGAAACGAAAAACTTGGAAAAAAAATTATAGTAAGTGAAGTAAGACAGACCCAAAGAAATACAAGCTGCATAATTTCCCTCATTTGTAATAATTAAAATGTGCCTATAAATCTACAAAAAATTCCAATGGATAGTAAAAGACAAATAAGTACACTTGGACATAATGAATTAAACAGAAGTCTAAACATTCATACAGTGAGACCAAAAGAGGATATCCTTAATAGAGGGCTCAATAGGTATGTACATATGAGCATATAAAATGATATTTATAGAAATGAACTCCAAAAAATGGAAGTAAAAAGTTTTTTATTGTACTGTTTCAGTTTTTTAAAATCTTTCTTCTCTTCTCTTCTTTCTTTTTCTTTTATTTTTTTTTAATTTTTATTTATTTTTTACTGTGAATATACTGTACAGAGGGGTTACAATTACATGGACAAGAAAATGAGTACATTTATTATCAAGCATTGTAGCCTCCTCCTTTGTTTCTCCTTCCCGTCCCTTCCCAACCTCCTCCCACCCCACCCCAGCCTTCAAGCCCCCCCCACCAAAGCTGTAAAGTTCATTTTCGACATAACGACTTGTACACCTCATTGTTGCAATGGGTCCACCTGTATCTATATTTAAACGACTTGTTTTTCCCATTACTCTCCACAAATTAAACTGACATCAAATACAGTGAAAGCAGGGGTTATACTGTGGGGGAGGGACATACAAAGCAACAAAGAAATTATCTTATAAATGTGTTGGAAACAATCGCATGAAAGAAAAAAAACTGAATACATATCTTAGGGTTCATTTCCCTAACATCACCTTATCTGAACTTTTTTGCTTAACTCATATATATACTAGATATTGCAAATCAGGGAAACCTTGGGATTTATGTTTCTTTGGGCTTGGCTTACTTCACTTAATATAATTTTTTCCGAGTCTTTCCATTTCCTAACAAATGGGGCAATGTCATTCTTTCTGATGGAGGCATAGAATTCCATTGTGTATACGTACCACATTTTCTTGATCCATTCATCAACTGAGGGTTATTGGGTTGGTTCCACATCTTACTATGGTAAGTAATGCTGCAATAAACATAGTTGTGCTGGTAGCTTTAGTGTGGTGTTGTTCATAAACATTTGGGTAAATGCCCAAAGTGGGATTGCTGGGTCATAGGGGAGCTCTATGTGGATACATTTAAGTAACCTCCATACTACTTCCCAAAGTGGTTAAACAAGTTTACACTCCCACCAACAATGCAGTAAGATTCCCTTCTGTCCAAATCCCCTCCAGCATCTGTTGTTATTAGAGTGCTTGGTTATAGACATTCTAACTGGGGTGAGGTGGTATCTCAATGTTGTTTTGATTTGCATTTCTTTTATGGCTAGAGAGTTTGAGCATTTCTTCCTGTGTCTATTGGAAATCCTTCTTTGTTCTTCAGAGGAGTGTCTCTTTAAGAATTTAGCCCCCTTATTTATTGGACAGTTTTTTTCTTTGAGGATTTGTTGTAGGGGGATTTAATTTTTTGAGTTCCAGGTATATTTTAGATATGAGACCATTGTCCGTTGTATGGCTAGTGAAGATCTTGTCCCAATCTGAGGGCTTTCTATTGATCTTGCTTGCTATATCTTTTGCCATGCAGAAGCTCTGCAACTTCATACAATCCCATTTGTCCAACCTTTCTTTGATTTGTTGTGTTTCTGGGTCTCTATTAAGAAAATTTCGGCCTGCACCAAGGAGAACTAGGATTTCTCCTATTCCATCCTGTAATGTTTTCAGAGTGTCTGCTTTGAATCCGAGGTCTTTGATCCATTTGGAGTTGATTCTGGTGCAGGGTGATATATAAGGATCAAGCGTTAGTTTTCTAAGAGTAGTTAACCAGTTTTGCCAGCACCATTTACTGAAGAGGCTGTCTTTCTTCCATTCTATTTTTTTTAGCTCCCTTATGGAACATTAGATGGCTATATGTCTGTAGGTTCATTTCTGGGTTTTCAATTCTATTCCATTGGTCCTGAGGTCTGTTCTTGTGCCAGTACCAAGCTGTTTTGATTACTATGGCTTTATAGTAGAGTTTGAAATTTGGTATTGATATTTCTCCAGCATTGTTCTTTCTGTTGAGGAGCCTTTTAGCTATTCGGGATATTTCATTATTCCATATGAATATTTGGATTGCCTCTTCTATTTCCTTGAAGAATGAGGTTGGAATTTTGCTAGGTATCACATTGAATTTATAGATAGCCTTGGGAATTATTGCCATTTTGACGATGTTGATCTTTTCAATCCAGGAGCATGGGAGGTTTTGCCATTTTCTAAGTTCTGCTTTGATATCCTTTCTTCAGGTTTTTAAAATTTTCATCATAGAGCCCTTCACTTCTTTCGTTAAGCTTATTTCTAGGTATTTTATTTTTTATGGGGTTATTACAAATGGAGTTGCTTTCCTAATTACAGCCACACTTTTCTCTTTGTTGGCATACAGAAAAGTCATTGATTTTGGGGGTTTAATTTTATACCCTGCTACTTTGCCAAAGTTTTGAATCAGCTTGAGTGATTTGGGAGTGGAGTCTATGGGTTTCTTTAAATACAATTTCCTGTCATCTGCAAATAGAGAGAGTTTCACTTCTTTTCTTATTTGGATCATCTTTATGATTGCATCTTGTCTTATTGCTGTAGCTAGGCATTGTAATAATAGATTGAAGAGACTGGACATCCTTGTCCTTTTCCTGAGTTAAGACGAAATGGCTTTAGTTTTCACCATTAATATAATGCTGGCTGTAGGTTTGTCATATACAGCTTTTATTGTATTGAGGAATGTTGCATGGATTCCTAATATTTCAAAAACCTTCATCATAAAGGGGCGCTTGATCTTGTCAAATGCTTTTTCTACATCTATTGAGATAACCATGTGGTTCTTATCCTTGCTCCTGTTGAAGTGATTAATTATATTAATTGATTTGCGTGTATTGAACAAGCTTTGCATCCCTGAAATGAATCCTGTTTTATAAGAGTGTATGATTTTTTTATGAATTGTTGATGCATCTGTTGAACTAGATTGTATCTGCAGACTATTGACTGGGCAAATACAGACTTTGGTTGATGGTTGCCTTAAGATAGTGTTCTAGCACAAAACTGGTGTTATTTTCATCCCAAATGGGCAGAGTAAGCCGGAAAAATAAACACAAGAAAAATAGCATGTCCGGGTATCTCACTCCCACTCATGATAATCAGGGACAAAATAGATAATGAATAATCCAGAGTAGTGTTCCCAAATAGCTCTATAAACACTGCTGGCCAACATGATAAATGAAAAGATTGAAAACCTACAAAGGACTCTGTATGAGCGTGATAGTGAGAGAGAGGAGGCAAACCAAGATTTATACACGAATAGCATGAGTGTGAGGAAGATACTCAAAAACTAATACACGACTTGCATGAGCAGCTTGAGAATTCTCAAAGAGAAAGGTAGGAATGGCATAGGAAGTCTAAGAACACTCAAAAAGAACTACAGGAATGGTGTGAACGTGAGGAAGCTAAAAAAAGTGTAATACAGGAATTTAGAGAGCAGGATGAGAATAAACAAAGATCACTAAAGGCATTCATGGTATCCATTAACAAAGAGGTGAAGGAAGTCGGGAGACCACAAACGGAATGCTGAATGGAAACCAACAGAAGGAATGGAAGTACAAGGAAACCATAACCAATCAACTAAGTGATTTGAGAATAAACACTGAGCACCAAATTAAGGAAGTAAAGAAGTTCATACAAGATCTAAAACAAAGCTTCAACAAAGAATTTGAAGCCATCAAAGCTGACCAATTAGAAGGAAAAGAAATAAAAAACAAAGTAGAAAGTCTTGACAGCAGGTTAGACCATGCAGAAGACCGAATCTCGGGGATTGAAGACAGCCCAGATATTATAGAGAAAGAACATACAACCATCCAAGACAAGTCCAAGAAATATGACAGATCTATCCAACACTTGGAAAACACAAGCAAAAGGAATAATCTGAGGATAATGTGTGTAGAGGAGCACCTAGAAATAGAAGTTAATGGTCTAGGAAATTTGTTTAACAGGATCCTAGCAAAGAAGTTCCAAAACATGCAAAAAGATAGGTCTATTCAGATACAAGAAACTTTTAGAACCCCAAATAGACAAGACGAGAATAGGACACCCCACTGCAACATTATAATCCACACAGGATCAACTCAGACCAAGGAAAAGATCCTTAAAGCTATCAAGGAGAAAAGATTAATCACCTATAAAGGGCAACCAATTAGAATCACCTCAGATTTCTCAGCAGAGAGAATGAGAGCAAGAAGAGCCTGAAATGATGTATGCCATGCCCTAAAAACAAACAACTATCAACCAAGAATACTGTACCCAGCTAAACTCTCCTTCATAACTGAAGGCCAAATAAAAACCTTCCATAGCAAAGAATAAAAAAAGAAACAATATATCTCCACCAAACCAGTCCTACAAAAGATTCTTTAAAATGTCCTACACATAGAAAACCAGGGAGACCACAATAAAGGCCAAGAAACTGCACACAAACTGAGAATCCAAGAACCATAGGAAGAACCCAGTTTTTGCAGCCCCCAAGAAGGTGGATAACATGGCAGGAACTCCCAAATACCTCTCAGTCCTTTCTATCAACATTAACGGACTTAACTTTCCAATTAAGCGACATAGACTGTCTAGTTGGATTAAAAAACAAGATCCTTGTATATGCTGCCTTCAGGAGTCACATCTTGCCCCTAAAAACAAACACATTTTCAATCTGAAAGGCTGGAACAGAATCTACCAAGCAAAAGGCCTCCATAATCAGGCGGGAATTGCAATCCTAATACCAGATAAAATAGACTTCAACTTAAAATTTGTGAGAAGAGATAAAGAAGGTCTCTACAGATTAATTAATGGATCTCTCCTTCAGGAGGATATTACAATTCTAAGTATCTTTTCGCCAAACAAAGGAGCACACAAATTTATCCAAGAAACACTACTTTCCCTCAAATCCCACATAGATCCAAAGACATTAATTGTTGGGGATTTTAACACACCACTCTCCCCACTAGATAGATCAACTCGGCAAAATCTCAAAAGAGAACCCGCAGGTCTAAACAACTGCATAGATCAACTAGTTTTGACAGACATCTACCGAATATTTCACCCAGCAGCATCACAATACACGTTTTTCTCAGCAGCACATGGAACATTTTCTAAAATAGACCACATTTTAGGCCACAAAGGAAGTTATACTTTGCATTCTCTCAGACCACAAGGGAATAAAGTTAGAACTCAACACAAAAAGCCAGCAAATAAAGTCCGGTAACACATGGAGGCTGAACAACACACTGCTGAATCACGAGTGATTCATGGAAGAGATTAGAAAGGAAATTCAAATGTTCATGCTATTTAACAAAAATGAGCACACAAATTACCAGCTCCTCTGTGACACAGTAAAGGCAGTACTCAGAGGCAAGTTTATAGCTCTGAGTTCCTACATCAACAAATTGGAAAGACCTGAAACCAACAATTTAATGAGACATCTGAACCTCCTTGAAAAATAGCAGGAATATAAACCCCAATCGAGTAGATGGAAAGAAATAATTAAAATTAAATTAGAATTAAATGAATTAGAATCCAAAAAAACTATAGAAAGAATCAACAAAACAAAGAGTTGGTTCTTTGAAAAAATTAACAAAATTGACACACCCTTAGCAAACTTATCAGAAAAAGAAGAGAACACACCTAAATAAATAAACTCAGAGATGAGAATGGAAACATCACCACAGAAACAAGCAAGATTCAGAACATTTTAAGGGAATACTTCTCTAAACTTTATGCTAATAAGTTTCAGAATTTGGCAAAAATGGACCTTTTCCTAGCAAATATTGACATGCCAAAACTAAACCAAGATGAGTTAAACCATCTCAACATTCCCATATTAAGCATTGGAATAGAAACAGCAATAAGAGCCCTCCCAGCTAAGAAAAGTCCAGGACCAGATGGTTTTACAGCAGAATTCTACAAGTCCTGCATTGCAGAGCCCACACCAATACTCCTCCAACTCTTCAATGAAATTGAAAGAGAAAGTTCACTACCGAACACATTCTGTCAAGCCATCATAACCTTCATCCCAAAACTAGTTGGGGACTCATCAAAGAAAGAGAACTATAGACACATTTCTTTGATGAATATTGATGCCAATCTTCTTTCTTTCATTCCCTTCCGTTGTTGTATAAGATTTCTGCAACCTTCATCTTGTATATAAGCTCATCTGATTTGGGAAGGGGGAACACAGAAATAGTGGGACAATAGGAAAACCAATCTGCAGTTGGATATGAACTATACAACTTTTGGGGGGAGAGAAGTCAGAAGGTGGAAAACTGGGAGAAAATGACGGATGGGGTGACCCCGTTCGAAAGAAAATGTACTCATTACCTGAATCATACTACCCCTGTGGACATCACCTTTACAATAGAGTTTTTAAGAAAGAAAATGTATTTTATTTCTAAATAGAAGAAAGAAGAAATGGTTGGAACTGGGAACACATTAATTGAAGTAAGCCATGTTCAGAAGGACAAAGGTCAAATGTTTTCTCTCATATGTTCATGCTAGACCTAAAAAGTTAACATATACATAAACACATAAAAATGTTTGTAATTTAGGGGATTGTTGAGGAATGATATAGAGGAAAGGAAAAACAAATGTTAGCTGATGAACAATATAGAAATACAGTGCACCTGTGAAGAGAGCAGAATGAAATTCAGTGAAAGCATTTGAGTAATAGATAGTACTGGAGATAGGAGAAAATTAGAGCAAAAGAGGATAGCAATAGAGTAAATTACACACATGTAAAAGGGCATGGTGAAACCCGTTTGAATAATAACCATACACTGAAACAAGCGAATGACAATCAGGAAAAACAGGTCTTATCCAGGGTATAGGTACTAGTGGCAAGGGGAAGGGAGAAGGAAAAGGAGAGTAAATAAGATCAAACTACTCTATGCTCACGTGTGTATAATGGATAATGAAGCTTGGATTATATTTGTTGGAAGTGTGCTATTCCAGGTAAATAAAGAGATGGCATTAAGACTACTTTCAGTGATCATTTTTATAGTTTGTTACTAGAGAAACTCTGCTGATTGTGTAGAGTACCACTATACTATAATGGGAAAAAAATCAGAATCACTACAGATCTCTCTACACTGAATGCAACAAAGGCCTGGGAAAGTATGATCCGAGCCTTGAGAACCAATAACTGCCAGCGCAGACTGATTTAACCAGGAAAGCTAGCAATCACATCCAATGGAGAAACTAAAATTTGTAAAAATAAAGAAAAAATAAATGGATTCATAAACAATAAGCTATCATTACAAAGAATATTAATATGGGGAACACAACCTGAAAAAAGCAATCATGAACAGAAATTCACATCAGCAGATATCACTAGAAGTCTGACTTAATAAGCTCAGGAAGAAAGGAAAGAAGAAAAACTTAGGAAAGCAGGAAATTGACAGGAAACACAATGCATCTCTCTATAATAATCATAAATATTAATGGGCTCAATTCATCAATAAAAAGAAAAGGAACTGCAGATTGGATCAGAAAACAAGACCTATCCACCTGTTGACTTCAGGAGACCCACCTCACAGCCAAACATAAAAACAAACTCCAAGTGAAGGGTTGGAGTAAGATCTACCATGCAAATATTCCCAGCAAGAAAGCAGGAGTAGCTATCATGATATCCGGCAAAATAAATTTTTCATTAAAATCAATACAAATAGAAAAAGAAGGATACTACATACTTATACAGGGAACAATCCAAGAAGAATATATAACCATTATTAGCTTATATTACCCACATACTGGTGCACACAAATATGTTAAGCAAATACTCTCAAAATTAAAGAATAAAATAGATCCAAATACTATAATACTGTTGTGCCCAGATCGCAGGACCCCCACCAAAAAGAACACAAGGATCAGACTTTACAACTGTTTTAAGTTTTTATTTAGATGGGCTGCATCTCAGGCCTCTTCCTACACTCCGACACAGCGGAGATTAGGAGAGCCCTGAGATAAGGATTTGCAGGGCTTATAAAGGCTCACAACCCTATGTACCACCACGTGTTGCTCTGCTAGCTGAAACAAGCAACAAATGGTCACTGCCTCATAACCATTCATTCCCCGCCCCGCCCCACCCCGCTTGACTTATGGTCCTGAGACACAATCTTGTGGCTCCTGCCCAAAATTAACTCCAACAGCACTCGATCTTGAATGAGTTCTTATATTTCTAGTCCCTCTCTGACAGTAGCCATAAACAACAATAACAATAGCAATCAGTCCATTTTTCTTTTCTTGAGGCATATGCAAAATGGTTGGTTAGGATGCTTGGAGACTTCCCATGTTTGCCCTGGTCGTCCAGGGCAAAGGGGTCAGCTGGTCTGGAATGGGAGCAGTGGACCCAAGCAGCAATGCCATCTACCTTAAGGGCAGGAGGAGTAGCCAGTAGCACCATGTAAGGTCCCTTCCACCGTGGTTCCAGAGATCTCAGGTTGTGTCTTTGAACAAGCACCCAGTCCCCTGGTTTAAACGAATGGAGGGGGTAAGAATAGAGGCAGAATCATATAATGCTCTAAACTGGGGCCACACATTTTTGTGGACAAGCTGTAGATAGTCAAGTTTACATTGAAATTCAGTATCACTCAAATCAGCAAGCAATTCAGTCTGAAGGCTAGGGATAATGGGTGGAGGGTGTCCATACATTATTTCAAAAGGAGTAAAGCCAAGCTGATAGGGTGAATTTCTTACTCTAAACAGGGCAAAAGGAAGGAGCGATACTCAGTCTGCGCCAGTCTCCAAAGCCAATTTAGTTAAGGTCTCTTTTAGAGTCTGATTCATTCTTTCTACCTGCCCTGAACTCTGGGGTCTATAAGCACAGTGCGATTTCCAATCCATCTCCAGTGCTGTGGCTATTCCCTGACTTACTTTTGAGATGAAGGCCAGTCCATTATCCTACCCGATGGTGGATGGAAAGCCATACCTGGGTAGGATTTCTTCCAGGATCTTCTTAGCCATGACGTTCACGGTCTCATGCTTTGTTGGGTAAGCTTCAACCCAACAAAAACTAGCAAATATTTATATCCAAATTTTCCAGTTTTATTTTCTGTGAAGTCTACTTTCCAATACACACCTGGCCTATCTCCATGGAGGCAAGCTTCTTTTGTAACCGGTTGAGTGGGGGCATTGGTGAGCTGACAGGCTTTACAATTTTTAACAATGTCCTCAATGAGTTGATTTCCTTGCCTAATTTTTACTTCTGAGTCGGAGCAAGTCCTGCATTCTTCGGGTTCCCATGTGAGAGGTCCAATGGATTTTCTTAAGTATCCCCTTTCCTAACCTTTGTGGCAAGATAAGTTTCCCCTCCCCAGTTTTTCACCAGCCTGGGTTTTATAGACCATGGGAATTTTCTTTATCCACTCCAATCTTCTTGGGAGTACTGAGGCTCATGAGGCAAAGCTCATGGCCCTGGATCTACTAGAGTCAGTACTTCTGCTCTGGGCTGGAGGGCCGCCTCCTTAGCTGCCTGATCGGCCAAGTTATGTCCTTTGGTTATAGAATCAGTTCCCTTTTGCCGGGCGCTAGTGGCTCACGCCTGTAATCCTAGCTACTCAGGAGGCTGAGATCTGAGGATCACGGTTCAAAGCCAGCCCAGGCAGGAGAGACCGTGAGATTCCTATCTCCAATAAACCACCAGAAAACCGGAAGTGGTGCTGTAGCTCAAGTGGTAGAGCATTGAGGTGAAGAGCTGAAGGACAGTGCCCAGGCCCAGAGTTCAAGCCGACCAAAAAAAAAAAAAAAAAAGAATCAGTTCCCTTTTGATGTCTCGGCAGTGCATAATGGCAATATTTGCTGGTTCCCATAAGGCAGGGATGAGGCTTAAAATTTCTTGTTTGTTTTTAATAGCCTTTCCCTCAGCTGTCTGCAGCCCCCTCTCTTGGTAAATGGCTCCATGCACATGCATGTTGGCAAAAACATACTGACTGTCTGTGTAAATGTTTAGTCTCTGCTCTTTTCCCATCTCTAGGGATTTTGTTAGCACCACTAGTTCTGCTCTTTGTGCAGACATTCCCTTAGGGAGTGCTTCTGCTCACACTATCTCAGTGTCTATGGTGACTGCTGCACCCGCGTACCTTTTTCCATCTTGAATGAAACTGCTGCCGTCTGTGAACCAGGTATGTTTGGTATGCCATAGTGGCAAGTCCAACAAGTCTGGCCTCTTTTCTTTGGCCAAGTCTCTCTTTTCACGCTCAATTTCATGTTCTCTATCCTTCCTTTCCTGTCTTTGCTCCTCTGTCTCTCTCTTATTGTAAACCTTTTCCGCCATGGCTACTAGATCCCTAATGAACTTTTCACCAAGTCTGTGTAGAGCCAGCAACTTTGGCTTTATGTCTGGTACAGCTTGATTTATATAGGCAAACATAATCATCTGAGTCGACTCCTGGGTCTCAAGGTTTTGACTAAAAACTACCATGAGCCTCTCAAGATATGCTGCCAGACGTTCACTTCCTCCCTGTCTAACATCATAAACTTTGGCCACGTTAATAGGTCAGTGAGCTGCCAACTTGAGACCTGCCAACAGAACCTGGCGATAGAGGAGGAGTCACTTCCTAACTTCAACAGAATTGTAGTACCATGTTGGTCAGATCTCAGGAAAATAGGCAGCGATCAAGGCAGGATCTGTGATGGGCACTCCTGTGGGCCCAGGGATATGTTGCCAGGATGCCTCTCAGATATGGTCTCTCTCTTCAGTGGTAAAAAGTACCTGCAAAAGCTGACTACAATCATCCCAAGTGGGCTGATGAGTAAAGAGAATAGTTTCAAATAAACGAATTAAATTCTGGGGTTTCTCAGAAAAGGGGGCATTTTGGGCAAACCAATTGTATATATCACTGGTAGAAAATGGCCATTTTTGGGATTTCTGTCTACCATCCACATCCACAGGATCTACAGTGCATAAGAGAAAAACAGCTGCATTAGATGGCATCGTCGAGTGACTGGCCCCTAAGAAACTTTAAGGGCAGGTTCCGAGTGTTTGGCTGCTGGTTCTATAGCTGCCTTCTCCTCTTGAATATTCTCAGGCTCCACAGAAGGAACCTGGGAAGGGGAGTATGGGGGAGGAATATTTCTTCTTCCAAATCATCTCCCTGAAAAAGCGGGGGGTACAATTTCTTTTCCTCTTTCTTAGTTTCTTTTTGTAAGTCTAGGGGGCTAGATGGAGGGTTGCCCATGGTTTCCAGTCCCGTCAGTCATACAGTCCAAAAAAACAATAAATAATACAAACAAAACACATGCAGGCCTGACAGTTACGAAGTGGAGATCTCCCAAATTGGTCCGCTGACTCCTGTCACGGCAGGGTTCCACAACACCCCATGCCCCACAGCAGCAGTAGCAGATCCAGAGTGAGTGAGTTGGGCCTTGGTTAGGAGGCCCTCTTGTTCAGTTCCGGCCGAACACCAAACAAACCCATACCCCACAATTCTGACGGCGGGGTTCCAAGAACCCCCCCCACAAGAGGATCTGGGACTTCTCCCAGTTCCTACAGGTTTGTCGGACCAGCGTGTCTATTTCAACAACCCTTTACACAATATGAATCGGAGCGTTTGTCCTCACAAAGGAAAATGAAAGTGCAAACAGACAACAACAGGACAAGACAAATTAACAAAGACAGCGCTGTTTTACCTTTGGAGTCTGAGGTCTCAGGGGCCTTTGGGGGGATCTTGAATGAGTCCCCACTAATATGTTGTGTCCAGGTCGCAGGACCCCCACCAAGAAGACCACTGAGAGTCAGACATTACAGCTGTTTTAAGGTTTTATTTAGGTGGACTGTAGCTCAGGCCTCTTCCTACACTCTGACACAGCAGAGCCTTGGAGGAGAGCCCCGAGCTAAGGATTTGCAGGGCGTATAAAGTCTCACAACCAGGTGTACTACCATGTGTTGCTCCGCTAGGTGAAACAAGAAACAAATGGTCACTGCCTCATAACCTTTCAATACTAGGAGAGTTTAGTTCCCCAATCTCACCAAAAGACAGGTCTACCAACCAGAGGATTGGCAGAGAAGCCACAGAGTTAAGTGAGGCCATATTTCAAGTGGAATTAATTGACATTTACTGAGTTTGCAACCCTAAAATGACACAGTGCCTATTCTTCTAAGCATCTCATGGAACTTTCTCGAAAATAGATCATATCATAGTTCATACAAGGAATTTAAACAAATACAAGGAGACTGACATAATCCTTTGAATCCTGTCTGACCACAATGGAACCAAGCTAGTTCTCAATAACAAAAGACACTGTAGAAATTGCTCAAATACATGGAAATTGAACAGCACACTTTTGAGCAATACCTGGGTAACAAGAAATTAAAGAAGAAATTTAAAAGTTCCTACAATCTAATGACAAGGAATACACATCACAAAGAAACCTGTGGGACAGGACAAAAGCAATCCTGAGGGGTAAATTTATAGCTTTCAGTGTACACATGAAGAAAATAGACACAGACCAAGAAAATAATTTCATGTTGTGGCTGAAACTGCTGGAAAATCATGTCAAAATAAATGAACCTAAGGTTACTAGATGGAGCAAGATAATCAAAATAAGAGCTGAGATCAATGAGAGAGAAACTAAGAAAACCATAAATAAAATTAATAAAACAAAAGGCTGTTTTAAAAAAATAATAAAATTGATAGAACTTTAGCAAGATAAACAAAAAAAAAAAAAAGAGAAGAAACCCAAATCAATAAGATCAGGGATGCCACGGGAAAAGTTACAACAAATACTAAAGACACCCAAACAATTATAAAGAAGTATTTCCAGAAACTATACTAAGGAAAGAAAACCTAGCAGAAATAGATGAAGTTTTAGAGAAGTACAAATTGCCCAAACCGAACAATTAAATAAGCCAAGATCTTACAATGAGAAATAGGAATCATTCAGAAGTCTCCTAAGAAGGAAAACCCCAGGACCAGATGGATTCACTACAGAACTCTATAAGACCTTTAAAAATGAACTAATACTCATACTCCTCATATGCTTCCGAGAAAGAGAAACAGAGGGAGATATCCCAAACTCATTCTATGATTCCAATATCATACTCATCCCCAAACCAGGCAAAGACCCAACAAAAAAAGAGAACTACAGACCAATCTCCTTGATAAACACAGATCTTAACCGAATTCTAGCCAACAGAATCCAGAAACACATTTAAAAAAAATCGTACATTACGACCAAGTAGGCTTCATTCCAGAGATGCAGAGATGGTTTAACATGCATAAATCAATAAATGCAATCCATCGCATCAACAAATCCAAGGTCAAGAACTACATGATTATCTCCATTGATGCAGAAAAGGCCTTGGATAACATACAACATTCATTCATGCTAAAAGCTATGGAGAAAATAGGAATAGAAGGAACATTCCTTAAAACAATAAAAGCCATATACAACAGAACAATAGCCAATATTATACTCAATGGGGAAAACCTACAACCGATTCTCCAAAAATCAGGAACAAGGCAAGGATGCCCACTTTCACCACTCCTCCTCAATATACTTCTGGAATCCTTATCCAGAGCAATAAGGCAGGAAAAGGCATTAAAGGGATCTCCATCGGGAAGGAAGTAGTTAAATTACCTCTTTCTGCAGATGACATGGTACTATACCTACATGATCCAAAAAAATCCAACCCCAAACTCCTAGAACTTATAAGTCACTTCTACAAAGTAGCAGGATACAAAATTAACTCACAAAAATCAGTTGCCTTTCTGTACACCAACAATATACAAGCAGAAAGGGAAATCAGGGAAACAACCCCATTCACAATAACCTCAAAAAAATTTAGAAATTAACTTAACCAAAGATGTAAAAGAACTATTTAATGAAACCTATAAAAACTTAAAGAGATTATAGAGGATACTAAGAAATCGAAAGACTTTCCATGTTCTTGGATAGGTAGACTTAATATAGTGAAAATGACCATACTGCCAAAATTGATATACAAATTTAGTGCAGTTCCCATTTAAATCCCAATGACTGTTCATTACTGAAATATAGAAAACAAATACAAAAATTCATCTGGAACAAAAAAGGAACTAGAATACCCAAAATAATTCTAGGCAAAACAGACAACACTGGAGGGATCTTGATGCCAGACTTCAAACTCTACTATAGAGCCATAATAACAAAGACAGCTTGGTATTGGCACAAAAACAGACCCAAAGACCAATGGAATAGAATAGAAGATACAGAAATAAAACCACACACATACATCAGCTGATATTTGACAAAGCGGCCAAAGTCACACAGTGGAAGAAGCACAGTCTCTTCAACTACTGGTGCTGGGAAAACTGGGTGGCCACCTGAAGAAAACTAAAAGTGGACCACAGCCTGTCTCCATGCAGTAACGTAAACTCAAGATGGATTGAAGACCAACATCAAACCTGAAACTGAAACTATTGCAGAACAGAGTAGGAGAGACACTTGAACTTATAATAGGCACAGGCAAGAACTTCCTGAGCAGAGGTCCAACAAATTGGAGAGAGACTCGACAAATGGGACTACCTTAAAATAACAAGCTTCTACACAGCTAAAGGCATAGCAATCACCCTAGAAAGACAGCCAACAACTGGGAAAAAATACTTTCCAGCAATATATCAGACAAGGAGCTAATATCCAGTATATGCAGGGAACTGAAGAAAATAATACCTCCCAAACCCAACAAACCAATTACAAATGGGCAAGGGAACTAAAGAGAGACTTCTCAGAAGAAGAGATAAAAATGGCAAAAAAAAAAAACCCCATGAGGAAATGTTCACCTTTTCTGTTTGTAAAGGAAATGCAAATAAAGACAACCCAGAGACACCACCTTATCCCAGTCAGAATGGCCCACAATCTAAATTCAGCCAGTGACAAATGCTGGTGTGGATGCAGAGAAAGAGGAGCCTTATTACACTGCTGGTGGGAATGTACACTTATACAACCACTCTGAAAAGCATCTGGAGGCATCTCAGAAAGCTAAATATAAACCTCCCCTATGACCTAGCCATACCATTCCTAGGCATCTATCCTGAGCAAAAGGAACCAGGATTCAAGGACACATGCATCTCCATGTTTATTGCACCACTGTTTACAATAGCCAGAAAATGCAAACAACCCAGATGCTCTACTACAGATGAATGGATCCAGAAATTCTGGTACCAATATACAATGGAATATTATGCAGCCATTAGAAAGGACAAAATAATGGCATTCACAGGGAAATGGATGGAACTAGAAGAAACCATGTTGAGTTAGGTAAACCAAGAGCAAAGGGACAAATGGCACATGGTATCCCTGATAGGTGGATGTTAAATACAAAATGTAAAGAGAAAAGACAAAGTAAATAAGACTTGAGAAACAAAGGACCTCCACTCATCTGGTCAAATCATTTCTAAATGACCCCATCCTTCTGACCACATATATGGCATATATGTGCACATTGGAGGAGGACACAGAAATAGAGGGAAAGAGGGGAAAACATATAACAATGGGACCCATCAGCTGCACTGGATATTAATCAAAACGAAATAAGCAACTCAATGGCAGTGATGGGAGGGAAGGAATGAGTGGGAAAGAGGGAACAGCTGACACTAAGCAAAAGGAAAGAAATATACAGATCACCTGATATGAAAGAAATAACTGTGTTGTCAAACCTCATAGAACTCATAAACTTTATAGACCATGATAAAGACAATTGCCCCCATGAATCTTAGAATGTGTTTGTGACTTAACTATCCCACAATACAGTGAAATTTGTGAAATTTATGCAATCACTTAATCACAATTTAAAAATTGCAAAAAAGAGATGTATCAAAGAGAGACACACACATACACATATTTGTGTGTGTTTATATGTCTGTTTATGTATGTTTTTATATATACACATATATTAATATATATATTTCTATATCTATAGATATAGATACTTATATCTATAGATATAGAGCTACAGGTATAGATATATTAGTCCAGTTCTATGGTTGAACTCAGGGCCTGGGCGCTGTGCTTGAGCTTCTTTGGCTCAAGGCTAGCACTCTAACACTTGAGCCACAGTGCCACTTCTGGCCTTTTCTGAACAGTGTACTATAGATAAGAGTCTCTCGGATTTTCCTCCCCAGGCTGGCTTCAAACCACAATCCTCAGATCTCAGCCTCCTGAATAGTGAGGATTACAGTTGAGAGCTATCAGGGCCTGGCTCAGACTTATATTTGACCTTTTATTAGTCAAGAGCAGTCAGCAGCAGAGAAATATTATTTATTCATTTATCTATTTGTCTATTTATGTATTTGCAGTTCTATGGAGCAGGGAATTGCTTACATAGTTGACAGGAAAAGGTAGGGTGGGCAATTCAAAGATTAGTGTGCACAGTAGCAATGACAACTACTAGGCTACAACTCAGGGTCGCAGTTGAGATACCAGAGCTTCAAAGAGGAGGCCATGTACTGAAGTTAAAACTTTAGTTAGATTCCTCCAGTGGAACTAAGGTTCCATGGGAATTCATACCTTACTTTCAGGTCCAGTGGGTCTAGTTACAGTTTTTGAGCTGGAGCTGCTTCTAGAAAGGTTATTTCAAGCAAAGCAAAACAGGGGAGGTATTGAAACTTGAGTCCTCTTGTCTCCCAGTATCTACTGGTCCTAACCATCCCACTCCATGGAAGCCATTCAAAAGTAGCTGGGTGCAAGAGCTCCTGCCAAAGTGTGCAGGACAAGGGGTGGGCAAGAAGAGGGCAGAGGATACATCTGAGAGCAAAGACACACTCAAGACACCGTATTCAAATTCTTATCAACAATACTTGAAATACTGCACTGACAGAGTCTGCTTTTTCATCTATAATGCAAAAACGGGACATTTAATAATTCTAAATGCAATAATATATAGGCATAGTGTCTGGACATAGATCTATTCCTTTATAAGCATTGGTTTTCCTAGAGAGGTGAAGCGGCTAATCATTCTAAAGTGAACTTCTCCACAAAATCTTTTTTGGCAATGCTTTCATTTTGGTTATTTGATCAAAAACATCAGCAGAACCTAAAACTTCCTCAAAGAAGCAACTACTTAAAGCTCACATTTGTGCTAGAGGTCCCTGATAAGGTACTGCTTATAAGAATGCTCACAAAGATCAATGAAAAAGTGTTATGAAAGACAAGTCAGTAGCAGCTAATCCTTGCTGGTAATAGAAACATAAGTTTTCATAAATCTACAAATAGAGAGCCTTTAGTGGCTGCACCAAAGTTTTCGGAGTGGTATGTTTCTTAACAGTAAAATCTGCTTTCAAGGTTAAAAGAGTTCTCAGAAAAAATATATCTGAGAAAAGGTAATATAACTTTAGTTAGTTACTTAGTTAGTTTGACCTAATTTGAATTTAGGAGGAAAACTTGGTCTGGGAAAGATTTAGGTTCCTGCAAGAGGATCTAATTAATTAAACTCAGCCAGTTCGTGCCCACCACCTACAGCTGCACATGACCTAGAGCTGAGCCCAGGGTGAAAATTCATCATATCTCTCATACTGTCTCTACTTTCAAGGACTTTGTTTCTTGTTCTTTGTGCAAATTGTGATTTAGGGAGCAAATGAAACAAATCGATTTGATAATAAATAAATAAATAAATAATAGGCAAATTTTATGGATCACTGTAATTCTTTTCTGTGTGTGCTGGTCCTGGGGCTTGAACTCAGAACCTTGAGCACTGTCCCTGAGCTATTATGCTCAAGTCTAGTGCTCTACCACTTGAGCCAGAGCTCTATTAACAGTTTTCTTGGTGTTTAACTGGAGATAAGAATTTCATGATCTTTCCTGCCTAGGCTGACTTTGAATAGTGATCCTTAAATCTTAATTCCTGGCCAGGATGAGCCACTGGCAACTGACTTCAATCTATATCTATATATGTAACATTATATATATGTATATATATATATATACATATATATACATATATATATCACTTGATTAAAGCTAGCTGCATAAAACTCTTACTTTGTTTAAAGAGACATTTAATTTTAATGGAAATAATGAGGATTTTCAACAGCTGTTCTGGAACAATATAGGACTTTGTCATTTACTAGCGTAATGGTTTGGGGAAAATCACCAGCTTGTGGACAATAATATTGACTCTTGTATTTCCATAGTGAGTACCTAAGGATCACCTAAGAGGGTTTGGTCTGCTGCCTGGTTCTACATTCACAAGTAACATGAGACTAATTCATGTGGACATACTCCATCTCGGAGCATCAAATTATTGTTACAATTATTGGAGAGTAATAAATGTTACTCTAAGTTTTCTGCACTTCAAAATTATTTGACGAACATTTGGGTAAATGCCCAAAGGTGGGATTGCTGGATCATAGGGGAGCTCTATGTGGAGTCTTTTGAGGAATGTCCGTACTGCTTTCCAAAGTGGTTGAACAAGTTTACACTCCAACCAACAATGCAATAAGGTTCCCTTCTGTCCACATCCTCTCCAGCAGCTGTTGTTATTAGAGTTCTAGATTATAGCTATTCTAACTGGGGTGACGTGGTATCTCAATGTTGTTTTGATTTGCATTTCTTTTATGGCTAGAGAGGTTGAAAATTTCTTCATGTATCTATTGGCCATCCTTCTTTCCTCTTCAGAGAAGGTGATTAAGTCTTTAGCCCACTTGTTTATTGTGCAGTTGTTTCTTTGAGGATTTGTTTTAGGGGGATTTAATTTTTTGAGTTCCAAGTATATTTTAGATATGAGACCCTTGTCTGTTGTGTGGCTAGTGAAGATCTTATCCCAATCCGTAGGCTTTCTATTGATCTAATTAGCTATGTCCTTTGCCATGCAAAAGCTCTGCAACTTCATGCAATCCCATTTGTCCAACTTTTCTTTGATTTGTTGTGTTTCCGGGTCTCTATTAAGAAAATTTTGGCCTGCACCAAGGAGGCCTAGGGTTTCTTCTATTCCATCCTGTAATTTTTTCAGAGTGTCTGATTTGACTCCGAGGTCTTTTTTCCACTTGGAATTGATTCTGGCATAGGGTGATATATAAAGAACTAGGTTCATTATCTATAAGTAGTTAACCAATTTTGCCAGCACCATTTACTGAAGAGGCTGTCTTTCTTCCATTCTATTTTTTAGCTCCCTTATCAAATATTAGATGGTTATAGGTCTGTGGGTTCATTTCTGGTTTTTCAATTATATTCTATTTGTCCTGAGGTCGGTTCTTGTGCCAGTACCAAGCTCTTTTGATTAATATGGCTTTATAATAGAGTTTGAAAATTGGTATTGATATTCCTCCAGCACTGTTCTTTCTGTTCAGGATCGTTTTTGCTATTCGGGGTCTTTTATTGTTCCATATGAATTTTTGGCACACTAAAGCTACCAGCACAACTATGTTTATTGCAGCATTATTTACCAAAGCTAACATATGGAACCAACCCAGATGCCCCTCACTAGATAAATGGATCAAGAAAATGTGGTATATACACACAATGAAATTCTATGCCTCCATCAGAAAGAATGACATTGCTCCATTTGTTAGGAAATGGAAAGACTTGGAAAAAATTATAATCAGTGAAGTAAGCCAGGCCCAAAGAAACTTACGTACCATGGTTTCCTTTATTTGCAATAACTAATGTATGTCTGAGTCAAGCAGAAAAGGACAGATAAGTTGATGTTAGGGAAATGAACCCTAAGGCATGTATTCAAATGTTTTTTTTTTCTTTCATGCGATTGTTTCTAACACATTTATAAGATTATTTCTTTGTTGTTTTGTATGTCCCTCCTCCATGGTATAACCCCTGCTTTCACTCTATTTTTTGTTGTTATAATTTGTGGAGGGGAAGGGAAAAGAACAAATCGTTTAAATAGGAATACAGGTGGATCCATTGCAACAATGAGACGTACAAATCGTTATGTCGAAAACGAACTTTACAACTTTGGTGGGGGGGGGGTGGGGAGGAGGGTTGGCTGAGGGAGTGGGGAGCAGAGGGGATGGGAAGGGGAAATAAAAGAGGAGGCTACAATGCTTGAAAAGAAATGTACTCATTATTTTGCCCAGGTAATTGTAACCCCTCTGTACAATATTTTCACAATAAAAAAATTATTTGATGACAGTACTTTTTTTCAATATTGGGGTTTGAACTCAGGACCTGTGCTTACTAGACAAGTAGACTGCTACTTGATCTATGCCCTCCGCCCTACAAAATTATGTTTAACAAATTATGCTCTGTTACCTGTTGTGAGTTTACTTGAATTAGAAAGGAATTTTTCTTGTGTTTCTTATATTTATCTCCAAAATCACAATGAGGTGTGGGGCGGCGGATGGAATGAGATTGTTTTCTCCTGATGAGCAGATTATTATGAGAATATTGTAAGGAAGCAGAAATTATTTTTCTTAGCTTCATTCCTGAATAGTACCACTGCAACATTATTGGCATATTTTTTCTGTGCTTATTTTTTTCCCTTTCGGGAAATAAAAGTTGTGCTGGAGGCTGAGTAGACCCTCTTTAACTGTGGAGCTGTGCATTGAGTCTTTATGTTTGATCATTACTTTTGAGTTAGGCTCTCACTTTCTGCCTGTGTTCATCCCTGGGCATGACCCACTTACATGAGGCTTGCTGGTAGTGAGTGTAGCATATCTATGTCACGACATCCAGGGCTCCATTAAAAAGAGGTTTCATTAATTTCTTTCTATCTGTGCTGGCCTTGAGCCACGATCTCAAAAATCTCAGCCTCCCAAGTTGTGAGGATTAAAAGCATGGACCACCAATATCTGGCTTCCTTTAGACAGTTAATGGGCTATTTATAAAGATTAAATTTGTGCTATGTTTACTATGCATATTACTATCATGCCTTTTGGTTAATTTTGTATTTTAAGGATTTTCTTATGTCAGTAAACATGCAGAGGTGCAATGCTCATAATGTTATAATATTTCTTAATTATAGAAATATTGCTTCACTGTTGGGCCCTTTGATAAAAATAGCATTCGTTTTACAATAAATAACAATATAGCTATCTTGGTGTATTCATATTTGCTTATACTGCTTGGTTGTTTCCTTATACACTAAGCATCAAAATTAAATGCATAAAATATAAGCCTTTAAAAATATTTATCTCTAATCAATAAAATAATGTGTATTATATCAGCTTTTATTTATTTTTACCAGTGTTGAAGGTTTTTTTGTTTTGTTTTGTTTTGTTTTTGCTGGTATTGGAATTTGAACTCAAGGCAGTTGACCGTACTCAGCTTTCTTGGCTGGTGTTCTACCACTTGGGTCATGCCACCAACACATAATTTGCTAGTTATATTAATGGATTCATATTGATTTTTCTACCTGACTGGTTTAAAGTGCAATCCTGCTGGTCTCAGCCTCCTGAATAGTCAATATCATAGTGTTGTGAGATTAAGGAGTTTTAAAAATAGCCTTGGTAGCCATTTGAATATGAGTTTCTTCTTTGACAAACTATTTGTGAAGGAGAAAAGAATCTTTCTTTTATTTTCTGGGATTGAACCTAGAGTTGCTATACTAGCCCAGCATATTTTACTACTGGAGTCTACATATGCCCTTAGTCCTGTTTTTTTTTCTTTTTCTTTCCTCAAGTTCTGTTGTTTTGGAAACAGGGTCCCACTTCCATCTTTGTCCAAGCTGGCTTTCAACTCATGATCCTCCTGCCTCCTGAGTACCTGAAAATATTTCTTGAACATAATTTATGATGTATTCATTGGAAAAGAAGTTTGATATGTAGAGATGCATAAAATATGAATTCTGTATTCAAGTAGCTCTAAATATAAAGAGAAGAGTACAGTGTCACAGGATCAGCAATGGGAACCTGGAATGGCTTCTAGGTAGGCTGAAGAAAAGTTATTCATCTTTGAGAGTGACAATCTTTTGAAGAATGAGTAGGAATTTTCCAGGGAGATAATCAACAGAAGTTGTTCAGAGCAGAAAGTGAATACTATATATGAGCAAAGGCTGGAAGCCTGGAAGAACAAATATACAGAAATTTACAAAAGCTAGCAACTGCTGAACTATGAAATAGGTTAAGAGGAGATGGAATTAGAAGACATGAAGGTGGAAAAATGGAACTTAAAAGGACTGAATGGTGATGGATGTAGTACACTTCACTGACTTGATCCTGAAGGAGATACGTAGCCCCTGAAGTCTAATTTATGACCACATAGCTAAATAAGTAGATGGCAATTTGAGTTTTTTGAATGTCTCATCTGTAGGCCAGAATCCTCTGTTTAATAATTGGCATTTAATAATTTGGCATTCTCAAAGAAACTCAATACTGATTATGTGCTAGTTATCTTGGAGACACGGGCA
Organism: Dipodomys merriami; assembly: GCF_024711535.1. Taxonomy (NCBI): domain Eukaryota; kingdom Metazoa; phylum Chordata; class Mammalia; order Rodentia; family Heteromyidae; genus Dipodomys; species Dipodomys merriami. Next base: position 350,848 of record NW_027206374.1, read on the forward strand.
TTATTTTAGGACGAAGAATAATTGCCTTATCCATAACTTAATCCCAGTAGGACCCAATTTTATTCCCCCAGCATCACACACATCATTTATCTACTTAGTTCTGGAACACAGTGATATTGTTTTATGTCCCAGTCAAATCAGTGAAGCAGTTTTCATCCTACATAGATACAACATCCATGTCTTTATCCAGCCATTGCATATCATTAGATTTGGGATGGAATTAAACCATATTTCCATTATAGATACTCATTTCATCACCTTGTCCCTTGGAGGTTAAGGAGTCCCAAAGAGCCTCAGGCTAAACTATATAAATATACCTCTCTTGTATTGGTTCTGTCCTAGTAAAAACTGGAGCTATATTTGGTATAGGAGATTTGGATGGCATAGACTAATTTAAATAACAACTGACATCTAGTTATTTCTATGATTTTTTTAAAAAAATAAACCTTTATATGATACATAGCATATAAATAACTAAATAGCTAGAAGAATTATCACAAATGAAGCTTCCCTTATACCCAACTTTCAGGTCACAAAATCAAATTGGAAATAAAAGTTACCCGCTTATATCTGCCCCTTCACCCCAATTTCTATCCTAACTTTTTTTTGGAGGGTGTCCGGTCATGGGGCCTGAACTCTGGGACTGGGCACTGTCCCTCAGCTCTTCAGCTCAAGGCTAGTGCTCTACTATTTGAGCCACAGTGCAACTTCCAGCTTTTTTCTTTTTTTGCTTATGTGGTGCTGAGGAATCGAACCCAGGGCCTCATGCATGCAAGGCAAGCCCTCTACCACTGAGCCATCTTCCCAGCCCTATCCTAACTTTTATCACCATAGATTACCTTCTTTATATCCATTCTGGATAATTATAATATTGTTTGATGTCTGGTGCTTCTCAACCAATTTGTCTACTTTTCCCCCACCGGCCATTAGGTACCTTCCAGTAGTAACATACTATTTCCACTCTAAGTTCACTGGCCTGAACTACTTAATAGTTTTTGGGTCATAAGAAGCCCACTTACTCCATGTATCCAGAGTGAGGGAAAATTGAAAATGCTTGTAAACACTACTGATGACAAGCCCCACCCCCCACCATTAACTTGCACTCTGTGGAAATCTTCGGTCTTTACTTACAACTTGAAGGTCAAAGAAAAAACCCTATCAATATATTGAATGACAACAACGAATATTCCTTCTTCAACACCTCATATATTCTTGGAATTGTCATCCAAACAATTTAGCCTTCAAGTCCCCAGAGGCAGGTTTGTCTGAGAATAAGACATATATTTTCTTTTGTCCCCCAAAATCTCAAGCTAAACACCCCTCTGGTGTATATGTTGTCTGGGAAAGGGAGTCTAGATGTTTCTTTGGTGTCTCTTAGTAATAATCATTGATTGTTTAAAAATATTCTCTACATTCTAAAATATCATATGGAATGCCAATCTTCAAAAATACCAGACAACACAAGTTTAATTTATTTCTTTTGTAATGCAAATACATCACAATGTAGATGTTTTGTAAATGTACCACAATGTAGAATTAGTCCAACATACTAACCCAACATACCACAGTGTTTTCAGATTTAGTCTATTATATAATAATGATGCTACTTATTTTCTTCATGGTTTCTTTTTATGTATACATATGTATTTCAGTTGGACACATACACATACATGCACACACACACAAGCATTTCTACGAGTGAGATACCAGACCCTATAATGAATTAATGGTTACCCTTAAGCATCAATGTTACAAGGTAGTGTTCCACAATTGGATTTAACCTTCAGTGTCTGCAGCTGCAGTGCATTCTGCTCACATTCACATTTCTTTCCATTCTTGGCCTTCTTCAAAGTACACTGGTACAGCACTTGGTTGTTTTTTTTAAAATTTAATTTAATTGTAAGAGTGATGTACAGAGGGGTTACAATTACACAAGTAAGGCTATGAGTACATTGCTTGTCGAACATTGTTACCTCCTCTCTCACTTTCCCTCCCCGACCAAGTTGTAAAGTTCATTTCCACCATTGTGTCTTGTGAGTATTGCTGTTGCATTGGTCTTTTGTCCTTTGTCTCACCATTTTGTTAGCCCCTTTCCACTCCCCAAATCACATAAATACATACACAAGACATGGGGTACCAAAATGAAGAACAGTGACAATAGGGGATAAACTACAAGAGGGAAAATGAAAGAAAAAAGAATTTCACACAGAACATAAAAATTAAAAACAAACAAAACCCCTCATTTCCATGGAGTTCATTTCAATTAGCATCATCTTATATGGTCATATGTATGTTTGGTCATATGTACATTGAGCTACTGCGATCCTCTGCTAGGACTATCATAGACACATGCTAATTATTACAAATAAGGGAAACCATGGAGGCTATATTTCTTTAATCCTGGCTTACTTCATTTGATATGATTTTCCCCAATCTTTCTATTTCCTTATGAATGAGGTGATGGCATTCTTCCTCATGGAAGCATAGAATTCTATTGTGTATATATGCTACATTTTCTTCATCCATTCATCTACTGAAGGGCATCTGGTTTGGTTGCTACAAAGAACATAGTTGTGCTGGTAGCTTTAATGTGGCTTTGTTTGCAATTGTTTGGGTAAATGCCCTGGAGTGGGATTACTGGATCCTTAGGGGATCTATGTGATTTCTTTTGAGGAACCTCCATAATGCTTTCCAAAGTGGTTGAACAAGTTTACATTTCCACCAACAGTGCAGTAGGGTTCCCTTTGGCCACATCCACTCCAGCATCTGTTGTTATTAGACTACTTGATTATAGCCATTCTCACTGGGTGAGGTGGAATCTCAATGTTGTTTTGATTTGCGTTTCTTTTATGGCCAGAGATGTTGAACATTTCTTCATGTGTCTATTGGCCATTCTTATTTCCTCTCCAGAGAAATCTCCTTTTTATTCCTTAGCCCATTTTTAATGGGGTGGTTGTTTCTTTTTTTAAAAATAATTTTTATTGAAGTTGTGATTACAAAAATTTCACAGTACTGTGGAATTGTGATACATAGTTATAATCACAAACACATTTTAACCTTCACAAGGCAACTTGCCTTTATCATGGTCTATAAAGTTTGTGAATTTTATAAGCTTTGGCAATACAACTATGTCTTCCAAATCGGGTGATATGTACATTTCTTTACTTTTTCTTAGTGTCAGTTGTTCCCTCTTTCCCTCTCATTCCCTCCCTCCCATCACTGCCCTTGAGTTGCTTAGCTCATTTTCATCAATGTCCAGTGCAGCTGATGGGCCCCTCTGTTGTATATTTTCCACTAATTCTATGTCCTCCTCCTAGCTTCCCTCAGATGTGCACCTGTATATACCATATATGAGGTCAAGAACATGAAGTCATTTAGAAATGATATGACAAATGCAGTAGTGGTCCTTTGATTCTTGTGTCGTGTTTACATTGTCATATCTCCTTTCATTTTGGATTAACATACACATATCAGGGAGATCATGTGTCATTTGTCTCTCTGATCTTGGTTTACCTCGCTTAACATGATTTGTTCTAGTTCCATCCATTTCCCTGTGAATGTCATTATTTTGTCCTTTCTAATGGCTGCATAATATTCCATTGTATACAGATACCACAATTTCTGGATCCATTCATTTGTAGTGGAGCATCTTGGTTGTTTTCATATCTTGGCTATTGTGAATAGCGCAGCAATGAACATGGAGGTGCATGTGTCCTTGTATCCTAGTTCGTGTTGCTCAGGGTAGATGCGTTGGGAGTGGTATGGCTGGGTAATAGGGGAGGTGTATATTTAGCTTTCTGAGGTGCCTCCAGACTGCTTTGCAGAATGGTTGTATTAGTATACATTCCCATCAGCAATGAAGTAGGGTTTCTCTTCCTCTGCATCCCCACCAGCATTTGTTGTTGGCTGAATTTAGGATATAGGCCATTCTGACAGAGGTAAGGTGGTATCTCATGATTGTTTCTATTTACATCTCCTTTATGGACAGGGATGGTGAACATTTCCTCATGTGTTTCTTTGCCACTTTTTTCTTATTTGTCAGTTGTGGGGCCTGAACTCTAGGCCTAGGCACTGTCCCTCAGCTCTGCAGCTCAAGTCTAGCACTCTACCACTTTAGCCACAACTCCACTTCCAGGTTTTTCTGCTTATGTGGTTCTGAGGAATCAAATCCAGGAGCTCATGCATCCAAGGCAAGCACTCTACCACTGAGCTACTTCCCAGCCCTTCTTTGACATTTTTATCTCTCCTGAGAAGTGTCTCTTTAGTTCTCTTGCCCATTTAATGATTGGTTTGTTGGATTTGAGATGGATTTGTTTATTGAATTACTTCTTTTATTTTGGATATTAGGTCTTTGTCTGATATAGTGCTAATAAATATCTTTTCCCAATTGGTTGGCTGTCTTTCTAGTTTGGTAGCTATGTCTTTAGCTGTGCAGAAACTTTTTATTTTAAGGGATTCCAATTTGTTGAGTCTTTCTCCATTTTATTGTGCCCCTGGGACTTTGTTCAGGAAGTTCCTGCCTGTGCCTATAAGTTCATGCGTCTCTCTTCTCAGATTTGATGTTTAGGTCTTTAATCCATTTTGAGTTGGTGTTAGTGCACAGTGACAGGCAGGGATCCATTTTCAGTTTTCTGCATGTGATCACCCAGTTTTCCCAGCACCAATAGTTGAAGAGGCTATGTTCCTATCACTGTGTGTCTTTGGGTCCTTTTTCAATTATCAGCTGACTATAGGTATGTGATTTTATTTCGGGATCTTCTAATCTATTTCATTGGTCTTCAGGTCCATTTTGTGCCAAGAGCAAGCTACTTTTGTTATTACGGCTTTATAGTACAGTTTGAAGTCTGGCATCGAGGTCCCTCCCGTGTTGTCTCTTTTGCCTAGAATTGTTTTGGTTATTCTAGGTCGTTTGTTGTTTCATATGAAGTTTTGGATTTTTTTTTCTATTTTCAGTAAAGAACATCATTGGGATTTTGATGGTAACTGCATTGAATTTGTATATCAACTTTGGCAGTATGGTCATTTTCACAATATTGATTCTGCCTATCCAAGAACACGGAAGGTTTTTCCATTTCTTGGTGCTCTCTTTGATTTCTTTCTTTAGGCTTTTATACTTTTCACTAAATAGGTACTTTACATCTTTGGTTAGATTAATTCCTAAATATTTTATTTTATGTGATTATTGTGAATGGAGTTGTTTCCCTGATTTCCCTTTCTGCTAGTACATTGTTGGTGTACAGAAAGGTAACTGATTTTTTGGGTTAATTTTGTATCCTGCTACTTTGCTGAAATGATTCATAAGTTCTAGGAGTTTGGGAGTGGAATTTTTGGTGTTGCTACGGTATAATATCATATCATCTGCAGAAAGGGATAGTTTAACTTTTTCCATCCCTATGGAGAACCCTTTAATGTTCTTTTCTTGCCTTATTGCTCTGGCTAAGGATTTCAGAACTATATTGAAGAGGAGTGGTGAGAATGGGCATCCTTGCCTTGTTCCTGATTTTTGAAGAATTGGTTGTAGGTTTTCTCCATTGAGTATAATATTGGCCATTGTTCTGTTGTATATGGGTTTTATTGTTTTAAGGAATGTTCCTTCTGTTCCTATTTTCTCCATAGCTTTTAGCATGAATGAATGTTGTATGTTATCCAAGGCCTTTTCTGCATCAATGGAGATAATCATGTAGTTCTTACTTTGTATCTGTTGATGTAATGGATTGTATTTATTGATTTATATATGTTAATCTATCCCTGCATCTCTAGGATGAAGCCTACTTGATCATAGTGTTTCATTTTTTGATATGTTGATGGATTCTGTTTGCTAATATTTTATTGAGGACCTATGCATCTGTGTTCATCAAACAAATTGGTCTGTAGTTCTATTTTTTTGCTGTATCTTTGCCTGGTTTGGGGTTAATTGTGATATTGGCTTCCTAGAATGAGTTTTGGTTCTCTCCCTCTGCTTCTATTTCATGGAAGAGCTTGAGGAGTATGGGTATTAGTTCCTTTCTGAAGGTCTTATAGAATTCCATAGTGAATCAAACTATACCTGGGCTTTTCCTTATTTGAAGACTTCTGATTGCTTCCTCTTTCTCATTGTAAGATCTTGGCTTATTTGATTGATTTCTTCTTGGTTCAGTTTGGGCAACGTGTATTACTCTAAAACTTCATCCATTTCTGCTAGGTTTCCCTACCTTAGAGAGTATAGATTCTGGAAATAGTTCTTTCTGAGTGTTTGGATGTCTTGGATGTTTGTTGTAATTTTTCCTGTGACATCCCTGATCTTATTGATTTGGGTCTCCTCTCTTTTTCCTTAAGCTGGACAGAGGTCCAGCAATTTTATTAATGTATTGAAAAAAGTTTCTTGTTAATTTTATTTATAGTTTTCTTAATCTCTACCTCATTGATATCAGCTCTTATTTTGGTTAACTTGCTCCATGTATTATTTTTAGGTTGAATTTTTTCTTGCTTTTCTAGCAGTTTTACTTGCATCATGAGATTACTTACTTGGTCTTTCTCTATTGTCTTTCTTTCTTTTTTGGGGAGAGGTGGGGGGGTCCGATCGTGGTGCCTGAACTCTGGGCTTGGGCGCTGTCCCTCAGCCCTTCAGATCAAGGCTAGCACTCTATCACTTGAGCCACAGCGCCATTTCTGGCTTTTTCCCTTTTGCTTATGTGGTGCTGAGGAATCAAACCCAGGGCCTCATGCAAGGCAAGTGCTTTACCACTGAGCCACCTTCCCAACCCCTGTCTCTATTTTCTTGATGTGTGCACTGACAGTGATAAAATTTCCCCTAAGGACTGCTTTTGTAGTGACCCATATATTTCTTTAAATTCATTAAATTGTAGGAACTTTAAAATTTCTTATTTAATTTCTTCTGTGACCCAGGTGTTTCTCTGAAGTGTGTTGTCCAATTTCCATGTATTTAGTAATTTCTATGGTATGCCTTGTTACTGAGAACTAGCTTGATTTCACTGTGGTCGAATAGAATACAAGGAATTAGTCGATCTTCTTGTATTTGCTTAAATTCTTTGTACAAACTATGATGCTACTTTGGAGAAAGTTCCATGGGCTACTGAAAAGAATGTGTACTGGGTTGTTGTTGGGTTGAAAACTGAGATATTGTATCATTGAATTCAGAGGCTTCTTTACTAATCCTCTGGTTGGTAGACCTGTCCTTTGGTAAGAGCAGAGTATTAGTATCTATTTTGAGAATATTTACTTAACATATGGATGCATCAATGTTTGGAGAGTTTAAACTGATAATGGTGATATCCTCTTCTTGGATTGTTCTCTGTATTAATATAAATTGTACTTCTTTGTCTTTTTGTGTTGATTTTAATGAAAAGTTTATTTTGTCAGATATCAGGATGGCAACTCCTACCTTCTTGCAGGGAGCATTTGCATGGTGGATCTTCCTCTATCCCTTCACTTGGAGTTTGTTTTCATCTTTGGCTGTGAGATTGGGTTTTTTTGAGGATTTGTTTGGGGGAGGGCTAAGTTTTTATTTTGAAGTATTTTTTGCCAACCCTATGGCTGGGACTTTAGGCCTTGACACTGTCCCTGAGATTCATTTGCTCAAGGCTAGAACTCTACTACTTGAGCCACATCACTGCTTCAGGCTTTTTCTGTGTATGTGGTACTGAGGAATTGAAGTCAAGGCTTCACACATGCTAGGCAAGCACTCTACCACTAGGCCAAAATTCCCAGCCCCTGAGCTTTACGTATATTTTTGATACGAGGCCCTTGTCTGTTGTATAGCTAGTGAAGATCTCTCAATCTATGGGCTTTTTATGTATCTTCCTAGATATGTCCTTTGCCATGCAGAAGCTTTACAGTTAAATGTAGTCCCATCAATCCAGTCTTTTTCTGATTTGTTGTGTTTCTGGATCTTTATGAAGTTTCTACCTGTGCCAATGATCCCTGGAATATCCCCTATACCATCCTGCAATATTTTCAGGGTATTTGGTCTTTCATTGAGGTCTTTGATCTATTTGGAGTTGATTCTGGTACAGAGTGATACATAAGGATCTAACTTCAGTTTTCTGCACATGTAGTGAATTCTGCCAGCACCATTTGTTAAAGAGGCTGTCTTTCTTCCATCTTAAAATTTTGACTCCCTTATCAAGGAGAGATCTGTGGGATCATTTCTGGGTTTGAATTCTATTCCATTATTCCTCAGGTCAGCACTTGGTTTTAACTTACAGTTTTCTGATCCTAATTAAGTGAAGAATCATTTCATACTTTATTGACTCTATGCACATTTTTAGTAAAGTGTCTATTCTGATAGACACTAGTCTCTAACCGAGGTTGTTTTTGTTTTTGTTGTTGTAGGTCATGGGCCTTGATCTCTGGGCCTGGGTGCTGGCTTTCAACTATTCAGCTCAAGGCAAGCACTCTACCAATTGAGCCACAGTGCCACTTCCAGTTTTCTGGTGGATTATTGCAGATAAGAGTCTCATAGACTTTCCTTCCTGGAGGAGGAGGAGAATGGGCTGGAGGAGGAGGGGCTGGAGGAGACGGAAGAGAAAAAGAACAACAACAACAACAATAAGGAAAGGAGAAGGCAAGAAGGAGGAGAAGAAAGAAGAAGAAGGTGGAGGAGGGAGAAGAGGAGGAGGGAGAGGTGGATGAGGAGGAAAAGGAGGAAGAGGAGGAGGAGGAGGGATGATAAATAATTCATTTACCTTTTACCCTTTTGCCAGCATTGGTAAAGGTCAGATATTTGCCAAAATCTCACCCCCAAAAGACAAGTACTTTCAGGGAGGAGTGCACATCTACTTGTGTCACAGAGAAAGACAGCTTTGAGTTGAAAAATTAGGAAATTTGGTGAAGAACTACAAGATAATCTTGGCCAATCCCAGAAACAGGTGGTCTTGATGACCCATGGTTGGGCTTCAATGTTTCAGAGTACGATGAATCATGATCAATGTCATCTCTTCACACTAGAGATTATTTAGAAAATGAAGTATATAACTTGCAAGTGGGGACAGGAGGGAAAAACTGGAAGAGAGGGAGAGAAGGGGTAATATTGTTGAAAAGGAAATGTACTTGTTACCTGACATGTGTGGAGAGCTGCAGGGGCCACGACCAAAGATGGCACTGGCTTCCACCTTCCACCTTGCCGATGGCGAGTGCTCTCTGTGAAAAACAACTCCTTATATGGCTATGGCTTGGCTACTGGCTTGCTTCCGTGTTTGCGACCCTATTAGTATATGCTGCATGCCATCTCGGGATTGGCCATCCAGGAGGCTTATAACCGGAGCGCGGGTGAGGGGGGAGGGAGAAGCTTGCAGATGAGGTTCCTGGATAAACTGCTTTGAGAAGAATCCCGGGTCCTGTCTTCCTTGCTGGTCGAGGCGGTCACGACAAATGGTGGCCCGTACAGGGATCTAACTCCACAAGGGATTCAGAACTCCTGGCAGTCAGGGTGGTGCACCGGTAAGTTCCCAGTTAAGTGGGAATCCGAGATTAAAGCGGGCATAATACGGGGCTCTTCTCTGTAGATAAAGAGAGAGCGGGAACCCGGGAAGAAATAAAATACAGGCCTAAAGTGAAAGTAAAAGAAAATAAAATTTTTAATAACTGAGATGGGTGCCGCGACATCACATCCAATTTTTCTGGCCCTGGAAGAGCTACTACGCTCAAAAGGACTAAAGTTAAAGAAGGGTACCTTACAGAGGTTCCTTGATGAATGCAACATTGTAGCTCCTTGGTTTATAGTGTCCGGGAGCCTTACAGTAGCCTCATGGGACAAATTAGGGAAGGATTTGGACTTTGCCTATGAACAGGGCACATTAAAGGCAGGAGTCCACCCCATTTGGAAATTGATTAGGGGTTGCCTGGAGGACCAGCGCTGCTGTGAGGTTATAGAAAATGGACAGTCAGCACTGGAACAATTACAGGAGGAGAGGTCAGAGAAGGCGATCAGTGAAAAGAGAGACAATGAACAGGGCAAAAGGGGGCGACTTTACCCAGATCTGTCTGAGCTAAAATCGGAAAGAGGAAGTTTCAGTGAGTTAGAGGAGGAAGAAGTGAGAGCACTTATTCAACAGATGAAAAGGAGCCGTATAAAAAAGGGGGTCACTTTTTTATAGCAAACATGACTTGCAATTTGACTAGTACTGCCCATACTGTGGGTGCCAATTGTCATTTTAGTAAGAATTATACGGTATTTAGTTAGCAGCCTACCCCCGTGTGTGTGGTTTCCCCTTTTGTGCTTTTGGTAATTAACAACACATCTGTATGCTCAGATGATGTGTGTGCTTGTACTAATGAAACCTGCTATTTTGCTACCTGCTGGAGTTCTCAGTATCCGTTAGCTATAGTTGCACGCATTCTGCATTGGGTGCCTTTGCCAGTAGATGCTTCTCAAGCTGTAACCTTGTTTAGGCATAAGAGAGATTTTGGCATCACTGCGGCCATTGTAACTGCTATAGCTGTGGCTGCTGCGAGTGCGACGGCTGCCGCTGTCTCCATGTCACATACTGTGCAGATGGCTCAGACTTTAAATAACTTGTCGGCTACTACAGCCAGAGCTCTGGATTTACAACAAGTGGCCAATGCACAATTAAAAGGAGGACTGATGCTGTTAAATCAAAGGGTTGACCTTGTGCAGGAGCAGGTTGATATCCTGTGGCAGTTGGCTCAGCTGGGATATGTTCAAAAATATGAAGGGCTTTGTATTACCACTGTTCAGTATTATAACTATACCCAGGCAGCAAATTTGTCTAAACAACTGTCAAGTTATCTTTTAGGCAACTGGACAGGGGAATTCGACCAATTGATGTTACAGCTACAATCGGCCATTGTCGCGGTAAACTCCAGCCGGATGGATGATGCCCTGTTACAAGATGTTTCCTCCTGGATTTTGACAGCTGTGGATCATTTGAAGGAGGGGGCGGGAATGGGCTCCCTTATCGGTATCCTGGCATTGGTGATCTTGCTGTGCCTGTGGTGCATATGCCGGATTAGGAGCTCGCAGCGCAGGAGTATGGCTATGGTGGTCCAGGCCTTCACTGCCATTGAGGCTGGACAGTCCCCCTACACGTGGCTTGCCACGTTAAAGGAATAGCACAGGGTGTAAGGCAAACGCACTGCACTTGGGAATCACTTCCCGGCGTGAGCCCAAGAAGAGCATGTTGGGTTGCAAGTGGGTTGATGCCCAAGATCCCACCTCTGCAAAAAAGGCATCGGACGGGCCTGGTCATCACTGGGGAAGGCGCCCCTCAGGCGAAGACCAGTGCAGGGTCCTCTCATTAATGTTTTAGACAGAGGCCCAACCTCTACTCTTACCTGTTGCTTAATAAAACAATAAGGGGGAGCTATGGAGAGCTGCATGGGGCGCGACCAAAGATGGCGCTGGCTTCCGCCTTCCGCCTTCCCGATGGCGAGTGCTCTCTGTGAAAAACAACTCCTTATATGGCTATGGCTTGGCTACTGGCTTGCTTCCGTGTTTGCGACCCTATTAGTATATGCCACATGGCACTTCGGGATTGGCCATCCAGGAGGCTTATAACCAGAGCACGGGTACGGGAGGGAGGGAGAAGCTTGCAGATGAGGTTCCTGAATAAACTGCTTTGAGAAGAATCCCAGGTCCTGTCTTCCTTGCTGGTCGAGGTGGTTGAGACAGACATGTAACTGTAAACCCTCTATACATCATTTTACAGTAAAAATTTAAAAAATATTACCCACATAAATGGAAACAGGGTTTATCTCTATGCATCTGTCTCTTATCTCTGTCTTATATGTGTTTTGACTTCATTTTATCCTTCTTCAGATGAATCTTTCCATCCATTAACAGCTCTAATTCATGGTATCCTCATACATCTGGACCCAAGAAGAAAAGACTTCTATTCTTAATATCCCTGTAGCACATAAAAGGAAAGAATCTGATTGGATCTGTCTGGATTAGCTCAGAATCAATCACCAAACCAATAAATATGGAAATATTTTATTCTTCTTGAGTGAATTTGGATCTTGACATGATGCCAATGAATAAAAATAAAGTTGAGCCCACCTAAACCAATGAATAAAAATATAGTTGAGCCCACATAAACCAAAGGAAAGGGAGAAATTTCCCAAAGGAAAGGGCACTTACCTATTGATAAAAACATAGTAGTACACAAACAGAAATCTGTTCAAAAGGCAAGTTTGTACTTAATGGAATCCAACACTTAAAAATAGAAAACTATATTTGTATTTCTTTACCTTAAAAAGAATATAATTTTAATCATATCACGAACTACTAGGGATACTTACAAGATATAAAAGGCCCTCATGATTCTAGATCAGATTATAATAATAATAGTAATATCTAGTCAACACTGAATGATTGGCCAGGAATAACATTAATTGCATTCTTAAAATAAGTCTTCAGGTCAATTACATTTTCAAATGAATATATTGAGACTTAGAGGGTAAGGTTTTTTTAAGTCATTTAGCAAAGTAGTAGCAGAACTTTCTTTGTGTTATATTCATTGCCATGTTATGTGATCTTGTCTGAGATGTTATAAAACATTCTGAAGTAGCCCTATTATTTCCAAAGATACCACTTAAGAACTGAAAAAAGTATTAACAGAAGGCCTTATTCTATCTATTTATGTTTATAAATTAATGTATATATTAAGTTGAATGATAATTACTATATAATTTTACTGAGATTATTAGTCCCTGAAAATTTAAACATATTCATCTAAAAGTTAAATTGTAAGAATTTTGAAGACATATTTGCCAAACAAGTTCAGTCCTTGTCTAAATTTTCACAAAATTAGAAATTAGTGGTAAAGAATTTAATGTGCTTTCATCTACTAAAAATGGTAAAATAAAACTTAGTCACTTTTCTATTAGGGTGTTTTCAGAGAAGTTTGGGTAGAATGTTAAGGAGGATATTTTAAATCATTAAAATTAAAATTATCCTTTACAAAGAATTTAAAATTTACCAGGTGTTAGTGGATTATACCTGTAATCCAAGCAACTCAGGAGTCTTAGATCTGAGGATCACAATTTGAAGCCAGCCTAGACAGGAAAGCCTATGAGACATTTTTGTAGATTATAAGTCTGGAATTCAGGACCTGGGGGCTGTCCCTGAGCTTTCTTGCACAAGGCTAGTGCTCTACCACTTTGAGACATAGTTCCATTTGTCATTTTCAGGTAGTTAAATGGAGATACAAGTCTAATGGCCTTTCCTCACCTCGCTGGCTTTGAATCACAATTCTCAGATCTCAGCCTCTTGAATAGCTAGGATAACAGGTTTAAGCCATCAGAGCCCAGACCTACGAAACTTACGTATCTACAATTCACTACCAAAAATTTCAGAACTGGGGCTGTGGCAAAAATGGTAGAAAACTATTCCCGAGCAAAAATGCTCATGGACAGTGCCCAGTCCCTGAGTTCAAACCCTAAGTCCACACACACACACATACACACACACACACACACACACACACACACACACACACACACACACACACACACACACACACACACACATTTACCTAGGAATGGTCCATGGCTCACACTTATAATCCTACCTTCTCAGGAAGCTGACATCTGAGGGTTGTGGTTCAAAGCCAGCCCTGGTAGGAAAGTCCCAGTGAATTTCTTATCTCTAAGTAACCACTTAACAACACAGAAATGGAGCTGTGGTTCAAAGCACTCAAAGCACTAGCCTTGAGCAAAAATGCTCAGGGACAGCACCCAGGCCCTGTGTTCAAACCCCACAACTTCAGGGAGAAAAAAATACCTGTAAAATGTTTTTCCAGAATTCCTTTCATGTTATCATTTGTCAATCAATAAATACATTTTGAGTATTGTATATTTAAAATATGGCTTAGAATACGCATTTGATATTTCTGTAGAAGGGGATCCCTTAATAATTAATAATCTCAATAAATAATAATATGGGATCCCTTACCTCACAGACCAAAGAGTGTATGAGAAACAGAAGAAAAGACAAATGCCGAGGAGTGCCACAAGCTATGGAAATGTATAAAAACACCCCAACACAGCTACTGTGCCTTTGAATTTCTGTCTTTGGTGTCTGTGTGAATGCCTACAGTCCTGTATAATTTATCATGTCTCTGTGTATCTGTGCATCTGTCACGTGGATGTGATTGGGTCTTTGAAGAAGCACCATGGAAGATTTTTGTAATACATCATAGCTTCACAATAGAGTCCTGAAGTTTTCCTAGCAAGAAAATAATATAAAAATGAATTACTCTTGATGGGAAAATAAATAATTAAAACTATTTCAACACCATAATAGTGTATGTTAATTAGCATGTATCAAAATAATAAATAATCTGCACTTGATACTCGAGATCAGACTAAAGTACAAGCCTTTTAAAAGTTAAAATTTGAATCTATGTCCCTAAAGATGTACAGCAAATACTTTTTGACAAAAACTACTGGTGGACCCATTGAAACAATGAGATATACAAGTCGTTATGTCAAAAAATGAACTTTACAACTTTGGTGGAGGGGAGCATCGGGTGGTGGGAGGGAGGAGTATGGGAAGCGGAAGCAATGGGAAGGGGAAACAGAGGAGACAACAATGCTTGATAAGAAATGTACTCGTTATCTTGCCCATGAAATTGTAACTCCTCTGTACGGTATTCTCACAATAAAAAAAATAAATAACATATTCATGCCCTGTCTACCATTATCTTTCACAAACAGTACAGATCTGTGCAGAGGTAACATTCTTACTGATCAATATACACATAACTTTGAGAACTGAAGGTGCTGCTCAAGTGGTAGAGTGCTAGTCTTAGCAAACTTAAGAACTTGAGATCAAACCAAAAAGGCACTAAGTTTTGAATCAAATTATTTTTCTTATGTACTTTCACAGATTTAAGAAATTCATTGGGTGTTGTTTGCATGGTTATTTTTCCTAATTTTTCTTTCCAAATGAATACCTAGTTAGGTAACTCTAGCACTTTAACAAATAAATTCCAAAATTTGAAAGCTTAGTAGTTTATGAAATATTATATACTCATCCATTGTATGTGTTCCTGGCTGGAGTGCAGCCTTTTACAAAAATAATTCAAGTACTCAAGCTGTTTTATCAGGTCGGTCACCTGTCTTCTCTGGTAAAGAAGAAACATTTTCTTCACAGGTTTGCGTAAAAGTGAATCACAACACCACCTTTTCCCTTTCCATTGTCTTTGACTTTGCTTAGGCCTGACCTAAGGCACTTACCATCTTACCAGGTTTTGTGTTCAGACTCAGGGCTTGAACTCAGGGCTTAGAAGTTGTCTCTGAGCTGTTTTGCTCAAGGATAGTGCTCTATCACTTGAGCCAAAGCTCCACTTCTGCTTTTTGGTGATTAATTAGAGATAAGTGTCTCAAGGATGTTCCTGCGTGGGTTGACCTTGAACCAGATACCAGCCTCCTAAGTAGCTAGGTGTGAGCTACCTGCACCCAGCTCATATTCTAAGTTTTTTGGATGAAGAAATGTATAAAAAATTCCTTTAATGAACAAACTTTTCTTACTTTAGCAAGTCAATAAATTTGGAAAATAAAAATGCCTATAGTGAGAAAAAATTATATAACTTACATAAAATATACATTGCAACCCTATTATATGTTAAGAATTAAATAAATTGGCTGGAGATTATAATAAATATAAAATTGAAATCATACTTTTTGTTTGTTCATAGGAAAGTGAGCAATGTTTGGGGTTGTAGAGGAGGAGGGTATATATATTTTCCACGGTTTGTCCTTACAAACTTCTGAAAGGCAAATGTTTGCCTCTTGTTGGCTTCTGATTCTAAACTTCACAAATTTTACATAAACTTCAGCTCTTAAACATAGACAATAGTTTTAAATCAAATTTTATAAATCTTGGAAGTGAAGTTTGTATTTTTGGCTAGGTTATCTTTGAATGGCTAGGTCCTTATTTGTATTCCTATTGACTGGCTCTTTCTTGGACCATAGTTCAAATTTTGGACATGGGGAACAGCTTGAGAGGGGGATTCCTATATCTGCATCTTATCTGTCCTATTTCATGCACTTGATCATCACTGCATTTCATCTGGGCTTCAGTATTTCTCTGTGTGCACATTTCCTCTGATGAGACATTTAGGGCTCTGCTTGTTTTCAGGACACTTTCTACAAAACAGCTTTCTTGTCAGACAGAATGGCATCCATTATCAAATGGATAGGTTAGGCTAATTTGATTGGGCACTTTATTGGTCTCACATTTTTTCTTTGCTTCAATTCCTTGTTTCAGCTGGACCATTACAATAGCCACTGAACAGGGCCCTATCTCCTTGTTATCATCTATCCTTAGCTTAAAGTCTTATTTTTTTGCCTGAAGATTGAAATCTTAATCTTAACCACTTACCTACATTTCCTGGATCTTCATAGTAAGATACCTTAAAATCTTTTCAGATATATGCTTTTCTTGATTCTAACATCAGTCATTTAGCTGACAATACAAATATAAATTCAATTAAATTTGTTAGGTATATGAATTGAAAGCATCTTGTGTAGTTTCTGAAAGATTCATTAATGCACTCTACCTTCTACTAGATGTATGTGTGCCTCTGTGTGTGTGTGTGTGTGTGTGTGTGTGTGTGTGTGTGTGTGTGTGTGTGTGTGTGTGTGTGTGTGTGTGTGTTCTGGGCTTTGAATTCAGTGCCACAGAAATGTCCCATTGCTTTTTGCTTAAGGCTGTGCTTTACCACTTATGCCAGAGCTCCACTTCAGCTTTTTGTTGGTTAATTGGAGACAAGCATCTCATAGACTTGTCTGCCTGGACTGGCTTCAAACTGTGAGTATTAGATCTCAACCTCCTGAGTAGCTAGAATTACAGGTTTAAGCCACCAGCAACATCTGGCTTCTAATTTTATTGTCACAGTTATTATTTTCTCTTACTAATTATAATGCTTACTCAAATCTTAGCCTTCATTAAAACTTCCCAGATTATCTCTCTTCCTCATGTACAATAGCATAGTATTGAAATTTCTCTTATAAGTGATATTTCCATGTGCCATATATTTATTCTTTTCACTGTTTATTTTCATTCTGACAAAATTGAAATGAGATTTTGTTTACTTTAACAGACCTTATAGTTTCTACAATATTTTTTATAGGTAGGAAGATCTCCATACATTGCAAATATACTTTACGAAGTATAACCACACAATTTTGTTGTTTCAAAGAGAAACACTGTGAAGGTGAGAGAGGATTTTCCTGATAATTTTAAGGGAAAACAATGAAGTATATGGCTGAGAGGAAGCAAACTCCACAAAAATAGAGCTCAGTATTGCAAAGATTACCCTAATTGAATTAGCTGATTTGGTTTTGCTATAACAGAAGCAGCCCTTTGAGTGAAAAGTTTAAGTTAGAGAATTTTTTTAGTATATAGAGAGAGTAGAGATCTACAGGGTAGGTGGCACAGTTTGAGATAGTTAGAATTAGCCTCAGTTGACCAGAGCATCAAAGATTTGAAGTAAGCTCCCTTCTACTGAGTGCTTGGGATGGAGAATCTGAGCAGATGTTGAAGACGTTGCCTGCTGTGATATACAGGAGTGTGATAGGAAATGTCCCAAGCCACAGGCCTGTGCCACTTCTAGAGTGTAAACCCTTGCTTTGCTTCACTCCTTCCTTAGTCAAGAAATTCTCAAGTTGTGGCTTTCATGGTCTGCACATCTTTGTGGTTCCTTTCCCTCTCTCATCTTTTAATGTTAGGTAGCTATTTTCAGAATGGTTTATTCCTCCTTCCACACCTCTAAAGCACCCATGTTATCAACTATGAAAATTTTATCCAGTATGTGAAGGAAGGACACTTTTAAAGATGATGTCGTATTGTCTACTGGATGTGGTCCTGTGGCAGGCAGGCCAGGAGGTTGAGTAAACCAGAATCTGCACAGGGTACATGCACACTGCAGAGGATCCATGAGAAGAAGACAATGCATCCTGACCCAGTCCTAGTTTAGGCTCTCCTCTCCTCTCACCAGAGCAGCCATTCATTTAAAAACTTAATACTAGCACAGAATGACCATATCACACATGCTCCATAACAAACATGTCATGTGGAAGAAATCCAGAATTTACAGCCAAGAGATGGAGAGTTGAGGAATGATTCCTGCTTAACACTAGTACTATAACTCTTATATCAACCCTCTATCTAAAGTAATCAAAGACAGTAACAGAGCTTGGGTTGTAGTTCAGTGGCCGAGCACTGACCTATCTTGTCTGAGACCCCGAACTTGATTTCAGTACTGAATAACAGAGTCCAGACAGTGACAATCACTGAATAAGGATGATATGAAGACAAATGTGAAATCGCATGGGAAACTTTAATCACTTGTAATGTCTTGCCTTTTATTATGAAGACAGACTCTTTATTTCCTATATGTTATCCTCTAACATCATGGAGATTTGACTGTTTCATTAAACATCATTCTGCATGTAATTAATTGTTTTTTTAATCATGATTCCAGTTTTTGGTGGCCATATCACCTCATGAAAAGTATTATTACTTTAAGAAAAACAAATAAAAGGATTTTGCTTTTTAAATTAAGAAAATTATCTAGACATGACATAACTTTTGACAGCAGGAACACTTGTGAGGCAATCTGTATTATTTGGAGTGCAGGAACATTCAACTATGTATGATTTAATTGATTATGGAAGAACTTCATTTTGGAATGCTATGTTACCTTAATGTATTTAATTTCATAAAGAAGATGAGGGGAAAATACCAGACTTTTGATCCAGCTCAACAACTTCTGATATTTATGACTGCTGGAAAGTCACATAATGTCTTTGGGTTTAATTTTATTTGCGAATCACTGAGAATAAATATTATTTAAACATTTAAGTTTCATTATAGTTTTAAAATCTAGACTATTTTAAATTATTATAATTGTTCTGTATGCTGATTCTAGGACTTTAACTCAAGGCCTAGGCACTGGCCTCTACAATATGAGCCTTAGCTCCACTTCTTGCTTTTTAGTGGTTAACTGCAGATCAGAGTCTCACAGACTTTTCTGTCTGGGATTGCTTTGTAATGTAATCAGCCTCTTGAGTAGTTAGGATTACAGGTGGCAGCGACTAATACCCAGCAATTACTTTAAAAGTGTGTTTTCTAGGGTTTTTTTTCTTTTATTAAGTTAATAAATACTTGGCTGTGATTAACTTCCCCAGCACCATGAAAATAACACCCCAAATAATGATATTCATAAAATAAAGTTGTCAAGATGAAAAGAGCAACTTTTCAAACAAAGTATTAAAATGTAATTGACTTTGGAATAACCTGCCTAAGCATGGCTCTCAAATTCTACTAAAAGCAACATTCTTGAGACTGCTTGCTTAGTGTGCAAATTATCATCATCATTAAAAGATCAGTGACCATGTGGAGCCTCCATGATTAATGAATTTTATGGCCAAAGGGAGAGATCATAGTTAATTGGCCTGGCGGACCTCTTTATTTCTGCCTCTTTTGGGGAAGAGCTGGATGCAGAGGTGCTTCCTTGAGGGGCAGGCAGGGGTCCTCCTGTTGTGGAGGCCACACTCTTCATCTGACCCCATGATCTCATCCACCTCCTCTCTTCTTGTTGAAACTGAGGGAAGGACATTCTTTGAAAGACAAGGAGAAGCCGGGCGCTGGTGGCTCATGCCTGTAATCCTAGCTACTCAGGAGGCTGAGATCTGAGGATCGCGGTTCAAAGCCAGCCCGGGCAGGAAAGACCGTGAGACTCCTATCTCCAATAAAACCACCAGAAAACCGGAAGTGGCGCTGTGGCTCAAGTGGTAGAGTGCTCGCCTTGAGCTGAAGAGCTGAGGGACAGCGCCCAGGCCCAGAGTTCTAGCCCCACGACCGACAAAAAAAAAGAAAGACAAAGAGATTATGGTCCCAAGAGAAGGTTAGATAATTATACTTGGTTGCTGATGGAAAGCAAAATAGGAAAATATGAAAATAAAATACTTTGCAAAAAGGAAGACAAAAGTAATAAGGGAGAGCTAATTGCCCTGGCTAGGTAGTTAGGGACATAAAAAGGCAGCTGGAATGAATGACAACACGACAAGAACTATGATACTGTGCAGAATGTCCCTCTTGTTCCATTAGTAACTGGTCTCAGATGTCTTAGCGCACTCCCCTGACATGCGCTGGAGTGAAGCACCTGTCTCCCCATCCATGGTCATGGAAGGACCCATTCCCAGTCATGATCCCAGTGGAGGGCCCAATAAAAGAAAATCCCAGCTCATAGGAGTCTCTTCTCGGTTTTTCTTATGTTTTCTCTGCTTCAAGCACTTTTCTGCCCTTTAATCTTTATTTTTTGTACCAGTACTGGGGTTTGAACTTAGTTCCTGAACACTGTACCTTAGTGTTTTTGTTCAAGAATAATGCTTTGCCATGCAATTCACAGCTCCATTTGTGGCTCTTTGGTGGTTAACTGTAGATACCAATCTCATGGACTTTCCTACCTATGCTGGCTTTGAGTCATGATCCTCAGATCTCAGCCTCCTGAATAGCTATTTTACAAGGATGTAATCAGCAGAGAAGAATTCAGACCTACATGATATTAGAAATGCAAATTGCTTACTGGAAAACTCCACACACTTTCTTTTTACACATAACTTCTTTGCTTTTTCTTATTCCTAATGTAGTAGAAAAGATCGTCTCTTGGTTTCCTACCACTTGATTTCACAAACATGAAAAGTGAGATCTTATCAGGGACTCAGTTTCTTTGTATAAAAAACATTTCTACTTGTAAAGATTCTTCAAGTGAGGAACTCCACAATTTCCTTAATTTTAATGAAAAGGAATACAAAAAGGTTATTGGTGAAGTCTCAAGATTAAAGCAGTGGTGGATTAAATTAAGTGTAGAGAATTTGAAAAGGTAAAGCAGAGATAGTTAGGAAGTCTAATCTTATTCAAGTGATCTTTGATCAAGTCAGCAAAACCTTAGAGGAATTAAGACTGTCTGACCTGTTCATGCCTTTCTGGTCACTATTTTCCTTTCCTGGACTCAGATTTTCCTCCTCTATGTTAGTGCTATTTTTTTTTTCTGCTGCTGCTTTTGGTTTGTTTAACTATTGAGAAAATTCTTTTCCAGGACCTCTTCAGTGTTTTCCTTTCTGTTAATTCTTTCCCTTCTTAAAAAGTTGTCCTGAATTCTCTTGGGATATTATTTTCCTGTTTATTTCCCTACTTTCTTAACTAAGTCCCTAAGAAAACATTTCGTTTCCTATATTCCTTGTTCTCTATTAATTCTTCATCAGTCTCTATCTGCGGTCTGGCTCCTCAGAAGCGGACTCTGGGACATGGATTCAAATGCAAATAGCTTACATGGAAAATGATCCTGGGTCATACAACAGGAGAGGCACAACAGTGAGATAGGAAGAAGGCAGCCATTGAGGGTATGCGGTCAAAGCTGATGCTGATGATTTTCAACTATTTGTCTCCAGTTTGTATCTCAGCTTCAGAGTCCAAATTCACAAAACTTCTGAAACCCAACTGCTACAAACATTGGCATAAGGACAACATCCAAGTCCTAGCACTCCTAATCCATGAATATGTTGCCATTGAATAAATTACTTCTCCAAGTTCCAGGCAATGCTCATGCAAGAACAGGGACAATAACAATGACATCAATATAAATGTTTTAATTATGAAATGAGGTTGTTTATGTTAAGCAGTAAGAGGCGTGCCTGTTACACTGGAAGCAGTAAATACTCACTCAGGATCTGTCAATGCTGATGACACAAACCAATTTCTTTTCTTACTTTTTAAAAATTAGAAACTCACTATTTATTAATCCCAAATGAAATAATGTCTCTGGTCACCGTCTTTGAGATTTGCATATGCCATTAAGAGAGAGGTTTATGAGGAAACTTTAAAGTTGGTAAAATGATGGCACTGACATCACCCAAATCTACAGGTCTATACTAACATCTCCCCACAAACTAATTTCCTCTTACACATTCCATGTCTTTGTTAATAGCAATTCCATCTATCACTTGCATCAGAAATTTTAAAATGCTACCAGAATCGTTCTCACTTTCAACATGAGGCACCACATCCTACCAACTCCGACTCTCACATACTTCTTAAAATTGTCATATCCTCTACATCCTTCTTTTTCTGCCTAATGCCAGCCCTCAGAATGCCTTGCTTATATTAAAATACTTTGGAGGGTTATAGTATCTGATACAAAATAATCACTTAATAAATGTTTGAATGAATAAATATCATCAAATCATTTCTAATACAGCAAATGATACCATACTACCCTGGCTGCTTTGGAGTTGCCCTAGATTTCACATTTTAACCTCTACCCTTTAACTTCTACCTTCAAATATACCTTGATTCCAAGTGGCTTTTAACACCACCCCTCATCTGTCCACCTAGACTTTGTTCCTCTTGACTTTTAAGGTGCCAAAGCATTTATTAGTCTCACTATTGAAAGGCCACCAATGAAAGATCTTCACATCTGCTGCAGGGGACCACGTGGAGGCAAGCAGGCACAGCAGACACGTTATTACAAAGTTTATTAGATGAGCCATATTTCCCCCAAGAGGGAGCACATGGCACCTGTCCAAATGCAGGTAGCAGGAGGTTCTGGGGCAGGAAGTGAGGTAGGTGGGAGATCACATGGGACCTGGAAGAGAGAGAAAGGGAGGGGCCAGCTGTATGGTGGGAACTCCGGGGCTGAGAGGAGCTCAGGTCTGGGTGGAGCTGAGGACGAAAGGTGAGCAATATGCTTACAACTAGGACTTTTTTTGTTATCTTTCTGTGTTCTCTATTGACTTGTCTAACATTATTGTTTCACCTGTCCATTCCCTCACCTTGTTTTGGTCATATTCACCTCTGTGACATACTACCAACAAACAAAACCCTCAGTCTTTGCAATTGTAGTTTTACTGCTTGGACCACTCTTTCTCTGGGTCTTCACCAAGCTGTGAATTTACAGTAGTTTATCTTATTTTTTATGGGTCTTTGGGTTAGAACTCATGGCCTGGGAGCATTTGTACTCCAAACTACCTTGCTACCACTTGAGCTACAGTGCCACTTCCAGTTTTTTGGTGTTCAATTGGAGATAGTCGTTCCATGGACTTTCTTGCTTAGGTTGGCTTCAAACCATGATCCTCAGATCTCAGCCTTTTGAATAGCTAGGATTACAGGCATTAACCACAAGTGCCCAGCCATAGTTCAAAGTTTTAATTTCCCACAATTATCTCCTTCTCTGTATTTTTACATCTTACTGCCTTTCTCCATCTTAGAATGTAAGCTTCTTAACATAGAATTTATGGCTTCTTTTGATTGTCATCTAGATCTTAAGACCAAAGTTAGCATATAGCAGCACCTCAATAAATATTTGTTAATAAATATTTATTGATTACGGTTTAAAATGAGCACTCAATGAGATGTACGAGACGTTATATCAAAAACGTACTTTACAATTTTTGGAGGAATAGGATGACAGGAATTTTAAGGGGAAACAAAGGAGGAGGCAACAATGCTTGACAAGAAATATACTCTCATTACCTTGCTCATGTAATATCAATATCAATAGGAAAACATCAATTATCTTTTATAGGTAAGAATAGGAAATTAACCTGGAGAATTAGAAAACTGATTAAAATGATAGTTCCACCTTGCTCCTTTTTTGAAAATTCCTTTATTGGGTTTGCGGTCAAGATGGTGGAGGAGAAGCTGGAGGCTAAACAAGCTCTCACATAGAAAGCAGTTTTAGAGTTCCAGTGAACAGTCCTAAGCCAGACAATCACACCAAATGTGCCATCACAGGACAGAGATTTAGGCCACAGAGGGAAAATCTAGGCAAGGAGACAGATCTGAGCTCTTGCCAGAAGCCGCTGCCACCCGGCGGCAGCAGTGGCAGTGGTGGCCGAACCCGCCATACCTGAATCACACAGAGTCCCGGACCAAGGAGCCAGACACAGAGGGTGAGCAGATTCTACTCAACACCAGCAACAACCGACAAGGAGCAGACATCTTCATCCTGCAATTCACAGACCAGAGATGACCCAGGAACCAAGACTCGGCAAGAGTAGAAGCCTGACATCCTTACTCTTTCTCAGGGAGCAAAGGAGAGAAGGCCACCACTCCCCCCCCCCAGTACCAGAGATCTCCATCTTGGATACCGACAAAGCTCAGCGGAGCTGCTAGCTCCAACTCAGGCCTTGGAAGAAAAGTAGAGTCATTTAGCAGGTCACAAGAACCTAAACTGACCTGCCAGACTCAGCTCCACCCAGGAAAAACTCACCCAGCTCGAGTGCCAGCCCTAGGACTGGCTTTCTTCACTGGGTAATCAGAGCCAGAGGCTGCCCCTCCCTTTAGCAGCCTTGACAATCAATTGAAATTCAGTAAACAGAAACCCTGAGAATGGCTCCAGGCTGGGCTCTGTGAGTTTCTCACAAACCAGCCCCCGGGAAAAGCTACTGTTTGCTGAAAGGCCTCAACTCTACCCAGAACCTAACCTCATCACAGCATCTCCAAACTTGAGGAAAAAGCCATCTTCCTCTTTTATGATACTCAAAGCATATCTCCCTCACATTGAACTAACCTGGGAGGAGGATCGCAAAATCCTGGGTAAAGCAGAGCATGTTTCTGCCTGTTCCAACAAACTGACATAAGAAACCAACCAAGCCACAGGACCATAAGCAGACCACAGACTCCAACAAGAGGGTGCTTACAGCCACAAGGAAGATACAGGACTTTTCCCAATCTTTCCAAAAAAATCAAAGAACTTTTTTTTTCTTCTTTTTTTTTGTACCTTTTATAAAAAAAAAAAAAATTTTCCTTTCTAAAACTTTTTTTAATTTTAAATTTTTACCATTTTTGAAAAAAAATTCTAGCAACCTTTTTTCTTATTATAATTGTTATTTTAGGAGTACATATGTGTGTGCGTTTTTCTTTCCTTTTTTTCTTTCTTTTTTAAAAAAAATTCTTTTTGTTTTTTGTTCAGCTCTACTTAACTTCTGATCTTTTTTCTTTCTTTCTTACCCTTTTCACCTTTTCTTCTCTTTCATTCTTCTTTATTTGACTTAATTGTTGTTCCGCACATCCTCAGATAAACCCATAGTTGACTATGAGACCCTATCCACCATGGTGTACACACTTAATCCATAAATTTACTACTCAATTCAAAACCTCTGAGACTCAAATTCCTTAATAGCAGTACTACCACTTTATACCGATATAATATATTAAGGATTTTTATTTTTAAATTTTTCACATCTCCTTTATATCCCCCTCCCTTCTCTCATTATATTCACGTTCTTCTCTGAATAGTTTGCATTCGTTCTGCATAATATTTTTAATTTTTCCTAACATCACATTATCTGACCTTTTCTGCTTGACTCATACCTATACTAGATATTGCAAATAAGGGAAACCATGGGACCTATGCTTCTTTGGGCCTGGCTTACTTCACTTAATATAATTTTTTCCAAGCCTTTCCATTTCCTAACAAATGGGGAAATGTCATTCTTTCTGATGGAGGCATAGAATTCCATTGTGTATATATACCACATTTTCTTGATCCATTTATCTACTGAGGGGCATCTGGGTTGGTTCCATATCTTAGCTATGGTAAATAATGCTGCAATAAACATAGTTGTGCTGGTAGCTTTAGTGTGGTCTTGTTTGTAAACATTTGGGTAACTGCCCAAAAGTGGGATTGCTGGATCATAGGGGAGATCTATGTGAAGTCTTTTGAGGAACCTCCATACTGCTTTCCAAAGTGGTTGAACAAGTTTACATTCCCACCAACAATGAAGTAAGGTTCCTTTCTGTCCACATCCCCTCCAGCATCTGTTGTTGTTAGAGTTCTTTGTTTTTTGCTGTTCTAACAGGAGTGAGGTGATATCTCCATGTTGTTTTGATTTGCATTTCTTTTATGGCTAGGGATGTTGAACATTTCTTCATGTGTCTATTGGCCATCCTTCTTTCTTCTACAGAGAGGCTTCTCTTTAAGTCTTTCGCCCACTTATTTATTTGGCAGTTGTTTCTTTGAGGATTTGTTGTTGGGTGGTTTAATTTTTTGAGTTCCAAATATATTTTAGATATGAGACCCTTGTCATTTTAATGTTTTGGTTTCTTTCATGCATATGTTTCTAACGCATTTATAAGATTATTTCTTTGTTGCTTTCTATGTCCCTCCCCCACAGTGTAACCCCCGCTTTCACTATATTTGATGTCAGTATAACATGTGGAGGAGATGGGGGCAAACAAGTCGTTTAAGGATTCAGGTGGACCTGTTGCAACAATGAGAAGTACAAAATGTCATGTCAAAATCAGCTTTACAATGTCGGTGGGGGGGGGAGGGGGGTATAATTGGGTGGGGGGAGGGGAGAGGCTGGGAAGTGAGGTGAAGGGTAAACAAAGGAGGAGGCTGCAATGCTTGGTAAGAAATGTATGCATTATCCTGCCCATGTAATTGTAGCCCCTCTGTACAGTATGTTCTCAAATAAAATAAAATAATATTAAAAAAATATATATTTTTAATTTTTACTTTTCTATTTTTTCTGGTTTCTTTTTTTCCCTTTCTCTTTCTTCTTCTTTTCTCTCTGTCTGCTTTCATCCTATCCAACCTATTTCCTGCTTTGAGATTAGGACTTAGTTAACTCTCCCTGTGCCTTCCCACATCATTCGCTTCCTATTTTTTACCCACATCTCTCCCTAACCCTAATAATTTATGGTTTTCCAAATTCTTTACGGTTCGGAGCCCATTAATTAATATATAGTTGTTTAATGTTGAATAGATATATCTGTTGAACTAGACTGTATCTGCAGACTATTGAGTGTGCAAATTCAGACTTTGGTTGATGCTTGCCTTAATTTAGTGGTCCAGCAAAAAACTGGTGTTATTTTCATCCCAAATGGGCAGAGTAAGCCGGAAAACCACAAGATAAAAGGCAACTGCAGGTGTCACAATTCCCACTCATGATTATCAGGGGACAGAACACATAATGAATAATCCAGAGGAGAGTTTCCAAATAGCTCTACAAAACTGTTGGAAAACATGATAAATAAAAAGATTGAAAACATACAAAGGACTCTGTATGAGCGTGATAGGGAGAGAGAGTAGGCAAACAAAAGGTCAATGCAGGAAAAGATTGAAAACCTAAATAGGACTCTGTATGAGCATGATAGGGAGAGAGAAGAGGCAATCCACAGGAATATACAGGAATATCATGAGTGAGAGGAAGCTACTCAAAAACTGATACAGGATTTGCATGAGCAGCTTGAGAATACTCAAAGAGAAAAGCAAGAATGGCATGAAAAGGCTGAGAACACTCAAAGAGAACTACAGGAATGGTGTGAATGGGAGGAAGCTAAGCAAAGAGTAATACAGGAATTGAGAGAGCAGGATGAGAATGCACAAATATCACTAAAGGCATTCATG
Source organism: Dipodomys merriami (assembly GCF_024711535.1). NCBI lineage: Eukaryota > Metazoa > Chordata > Mammalia > Rodentia > Heteromyidae > Dipodomys > Dipodomys merriami. Next base: position 378,231 of record NW_027206374.1, read on the forward strand.
GGATCCATTAACAAAGAGCTGAAGGAAGTCAGGGATACCACAAAGGGAATGCTGAATGGAACCCAAGAGAAGGAATGGGAGTCCAAGGAAAACGTAAACAATCAACTAAGTGACTTGAGAATAAACACTGAGCAACAAAATAAGGAAGTAAAGAAGTTCATACAAGATCTAAAACAAAGCTTCAACAAAGAATTTGAAGCCATCAAAGCTGACCAATTAGAAGGAAAAGAACAAAAAACAAAGTACAGAGTCTTGACAGCAGGTTAATCCATGCAGAAGATAGAATCTCGGGGATTGAAGACACTTTAGATATTATAGAGAAAGAACATACAACCTTCCAAGACTAGTTCAATTAATATGATAGATCTGTCCAAAACTTGGAAGACTCAGAAGGCCTAATCTAAGGATAATCGTGTAGAGGAACACCTAGAAACAGAAGTTAATGGTCTAGAAAATTTGTGTAACAGCATCCTATCAGAGAATGTCCCAAATATGCAAAAAGATAGGCCTTTTCAGATACAAGAAGGTTTTAGAACTCCAGATAGACGAGACCAGAACAGGACATCCCACCATCACATTATAATCCACACAGGAACAACTCAGACCAAGGAAAAGATCCTTAAGGCTGTCAAGGAGAAAAGATTAATCACCTATAAAGGGAAACCAATTAGAATCACCTCAGATTTCTCAGCAGAGACAATCAAAGCAAGAAGAGCCTGGAATGATATATGCCATGCCTTAAAAACAAAGAACTCTGAACCAAGAATACTGTACCCAGCTAAACTCTCCTTCATAACTGGAGGCCAAATAAAATCTTCCATAGCAAAGAAAAATTGAAATAATATATCTCCACGAAACCAGCCCTACAAAAGATTCTTAAAGATGTCCTACACATAGAAAACCAACAAGACCACAATGTAGGCCAAGAAATTGCACTCAAACTGTGAATCCAAGAACCATAGGAAGAACCCAGTTATCACAGCCCCTAAGAAGGTATAACATGGCAGAAACTCCCAAATACCTCTTAGTACCATCTCTTAACATTAACGGACTTAACTCTCCAATTAAGCGACATAGACTGTCTAGTTGGATTAAAAAACAGGATCCTTCTATCTGCTGCCTTCAGGAGTCACATCTTGCCCGTAAAAACAAACACATTTTCAATGTTAAAGGCTGGAACAAAATCTACCAAGCAAAGGGCCCCCATAAACAGGCAGGAGTTGCAATCCTAATAACATATAAAATAGACTTCAAATTAAAATTTGTGAGAAGAGATAAAGAAGGTCTTTACATACTAATGAAGGGATCTCTCCTTCAGGAGGATATTACAATTCTAAATATCTATTCGCCAAACAACGGAGCACAAACATTTATCCAAGAAACATTATTTTCCTTCAAATCCCTCACAGATCCAAAGACATTAATTGTTGGGGATTTTAACACACCACTCTCCCCACTAGATAGATCAATTCGGCAAAAACTCAACAGAGAAACCGCAGATCTAAACAGCTGCATAGATCAACTAGATTTAACAGACATCTACCAAATATTTGACCCAATAGCATCAGAATACACGTTCTGCTCAGCAGCACATGGAACATTTTCTAAAATAGACCACATTTCAGGCCACAAAGAAGGTTGTCCAAATACAGAAATGTTGAAGTTATACCTTGCATTCTCTCTTACCACAAGGGAATAAAATTAGAACTCAACATCAAAAGCCACCAAAGAAAGTCCGGTAACACATGGAGGCTGAACAACACACTGCTGAATCACAAGTGAGTCATGGAAGAGATTAGAAAGGAAATTCAAATGTTCATGCTATTCAACAAAAATGAACACACAAATTACCAGCTCCTCTGGGACACAGCAAAGGCAGTACTCACAGGCAATTTTACAGCTCTGAGCTCCTACATCAACAAATTGAAGAGATTTGAAACCAACAATTTAATGGCACATCTAAACCGCCTTGAAAAAGAGCAGCAAGATAAACCCAAATCCAGTAGAGGGAAAGAAATAATTAAAATTAAATCAGAATTAAATGAATTAGATTCCAAAAATACTATAGAATGAATTAACTAAACAAAGCGTTGGTTGTTCGAAAAAATTAACAAAATTTACAGACCCTTAGCAAATCTTATCAAAAAAAGAAGAGAACACACCCAAATAAATAAACTCAGATACGAGAATGGAAACATCACCACGGAAACAACCAAGATTCAGAACATTATAAGGGAATACTTCTCAAAACTTTATGCTAATAAGTTTGAGAACTTGGCAGAATTGGCCCTTTTTCTAGGAAATATTGACATGCCAAAACCAAACTTGGATGAGTTAAACCATCTTAATAGGCCCATATCAAGCATTGAAATAGAAAGAGCAGTAAGAGCCCTTCCATCTAAGAAATGTCCAGAACCAGTTGGTTTTACAGCGCAATTCTACAAGGCCTTCAAAGCAGAGCTCACGCCAATATTCCTCCAACTCTTCAATGAAATCACAAAAGAAAGCTCACTACCGAACACATTCTATGAAGCCATCATAACCCTCATCCCAAAACCAGGTAGGGACTCATCAAAGACAGAGCACTATATACCTATTTCTTTGATGAACATTGATGTAAAACTTCTCAACGAAATTTGGCCAATTGACTTCAACAATTCATCCAAAACATCATACACCATGATCAAAGAGGGATGATAATCAGGGATGCAAAGCTGGTTCAATATACGCAAATCAATGTATATTATTCATCACATCAAGAGGAGCAAGGATAAGAACCACATGGTTATCTCAATAGATGCACAAAAAACATTCAACAAGATCCAACACCCCTTTATGATGAAGGTTTTGGAAAAATTAGGAATCCATAGAACATTCCTCAATACAATAAAGTCTGTATATGAAAAACATACAGCCGGCATTATACTTAATGGTGAAAACTAGTCATTTCCTCTTAACTCAGGAAAAAGACAAGGATGTCCACTCTCTCCACTTCTCTTCAATCTAGTATTAGAATGCCTAGCTACAGCAATAAGACAAGATGCAAACATAAAGGAGATCCAAATAGGGAAAGAAGAAGTAAAACTCTCCCTCTTTGCAGATGGCATGATCTTGTATTTAAAGGATCCCATAGACTTTTCTCCCAAATTTCTCAAGCTGATTCAAAACTTTGGCAAACTTTGGCAATTTAGCAGGATATAAAATTAGCCCCCAAAATCAATGGCGTTTCTGTATGCCCACAATGAGAAAAGTGTGGCTGAAATTAGGAATGCAACTCCATTACTAATAGCCCCACAAAAAATAAAATACCTACGAATTAGCTTAACGAAAGAAATGAAGGACTTCTAAGACGAAAACTATTAAAATTTGAAAAAGGAAATCAAACAGAACTTAGAAAACGACAAAATCTCCCATGCTCCTGGATTGGAAAGATTAACATCGTGAAAATGGCAATACTTCCCAAGGCTATCTACAAATTCAACGCGATACCTATCAAAATTCCAACCTCATTCTTCAAGGAAATAGAAGAGGCAATCCAAAAATTCATAAGGAACAATAAAAGACCCCGAATAGCAAACACACTCTTCAATGGAAAGAACTCTGCTGGAGGAATATCAATACCAAATTTCAAACTCTACTATAAAGCCATAGTAATCAAAACAGCTTGGTATTGGCATAAGAACAGACCTCAGGACCAATGGAATAGAATTGAAAACCCAGAAATGAACCTACAGACCTATAGCCATCTGATCTTTGATAAGGGAGCTAAAAATATAGAATGGAAGAAAGACTGCCTCTTCAGTAAATGATGCTGGCAAAATTAGTTAACTACTTGTAGAAAACTAAAGCTAGAACCTTATATATCACCCTGCACCACAATCAACTCCAAATGGATCAAAGACCTCAGAGTCAAAGCAGACACAATGAAACCATTACAAGATGGAATAGGAGAAACCATAGGTCTCCTTGGGGTAGGCCAATATTTTCTTAATAGAGACCCGGAAACACAACAAATCAAAGAATGGTTGGACAAGTGGGATTGCATGAAGTTGCAGCGCTTCTGCATGGCAAAGGACAGCTAGCAATATCAATAGAAAGCCCATGGATTGGCAGAAGATCTTCACTAGCCATACAAGGGACAAGGGTCTCATATCTAAAATATACTTGGAACTCAATAAATTAAATCCCCCAACAACAAATCCTCAAAGAAACAACTGCCCAATAAATAAGTGGGCTAATGACTTGAAGAGAAACTTCTCTGAAGAAGAAAGAAGGATGGCCAATGGACACATGAAGAAATGCTCAACCTCCCTAGCCATAAAAGAAATGCAAATCAAAACAACATTGAGATACCACCTCACCCCAGTTAGAATGGCAAAAACCAAGAACTGTAATAACAACAGATGTTGGAGGGGATGTTGACAGATGGGAACCTTACTTCATTGTTGGTGGGAGTGTCAACTTTTTCAACCACATTGGAAAGCAGTAAGGAGGTTCCTGAAAAGACTTTATATAGAGCTCCCCTATGATCCAGCAATCCCACTTTTGGGCCTTTGCCCAAATGTTTACAAAGTAGACCACACTAAAGCTACCAGCACAACTATGTTTATTTCAGCATTATTTACCATAGCTAAGATATGGAACCAACCCAGATGTCCCTCAGTAGATGAATGAATCAAGAAAATGTGGTATATATACACAATGGAATTCTATGCCTCCATCAAAAAGAATGACATTGCCTCATTTGTTAGGAAATGGAAAGGCTTGGAAAACATTATACTTAGTAAAGTAAGCCAAGCCCAAAGAAACATAGGTCCCATGGTTTCCCTTATTTGAAATATCTAGTATATGTATGAGTCAAGCAAAAAAGGTCAGGTAATGTGATGTTAGGAAAACGAACCATTAGATATGTATTTCAATTTTGTTTTTATTTCATGGGTTTGTTTCTCACGCATTTATAAGATTATCTCTTTGTTGCTTTGTATGTCCCTCCCCCACAGTATCATCCCTGCTTTCACTATATTTGATGTCGGTATAATTTGTGGAGGAGAAGGGAAATAACAAGTTGTTTAAGGATACAGATGGACCCGTTGCAACAATGAGAAGTACAAGTTGTCATGTATAAACGAACTTAACAACTTTGTTGGTGGTGGGGAGAATTGGGTGGAGGGGAGTGGTGAGGCTGGAAAGGGATGTGAAGGGTAAACAAAGAAGGAGGCTGCAATGCTTGATAAGAAATGTACTCATTATCTTCCCCATGTAATTGTAACCCCTCTGTACAGTATGTTCACAATTTAAAAAAATAATTGTTTGAAAAGCTATAAAAGATAAATCCTTACCTAATTTGACTAAAAGGAAAGATAAATCCAAATAAATAAAAGTAGTGATAAAAACATACGCAGCACAAAAATACCAATGAAATTAATACAATCATGAAGAAATTCTTTGAAAAATCGATATTCAAGCAAATTGGAAAACCTAAAATATGGGTACATTTCTAGATACATTGACCTACCAAAATTGAGCCAATAGGAAGTAACCACTTAAATAGACTTAAAACAAATGATTAGATTAAAGCCTTAATAAGCAGTCTAACAAAGAAAAGCCCAAGAACTGATGGATTTACTGCCAAAATCTACCAGACTTCTAAAGAAGAATTACCATTAGTACTCCTGTACCTATTGGTGAAATAGATGAAAAAAGAAAAACTACCAAACTCATTCTATGGAACCCATATTATACTAATTCCAAAGCCAGATAGGGTGACTAGAAGAAATGAACTTATAGACCACTTTCTGTACTGAAGATAGGTCCAAATATTCTAAACAAATACTTACAAACAGAACTCATCAACATATTAATAGATCAGTTGAGTATCAGTGGCTCACACCTATAACCCTGTCACTCAGGAAGCTGAGATCTAAGGATCATAGTTTAAAGCTAGGCAGAAGAGTAAGATTTTACCTCCAATTAACCAGCAACCAAGTTGAACTAGCAGTGTGATTCCAGTGGTGGAAGGTCATCCATGAACGAAAAAGCTGAGTGAGAGCAAAAGGCGAGTTCAAGTTCTAGTGCTGGAAAAATAAAAAACAAAAACAAAACGCAAACAAAAAATATACAAAAAAAAAAAAACAAAAATTCTCTCACTTTTGGATCAAGTTGGCTTTATTCCAGGAGTGCAAGCGTGGTTTCAATTGTAATTTATCATCTGTAATTTTAATTGTAATTTACCATCTAAACAGAATCAAAGCTCAAATCCCATGATCATTTCAGTTGTTACAGAAAAAAAAGCCTTTGACAAAATTTAGTGTACTCTTATGATTAAAAAACGCTCTGAAGAAAGTAGGAATACAATCTTTAGGATATCTATGAATTCATACATTGATCCTATTTTTGGTGGTGAGAACATTCTTTCTTGTGGAGGTTGCTAAATATTCAATAAAGAGTTTCCTCTGTTTTCAGTTTAAAAAATTCCTTTATTGCCAATAAAATGCAGGATAGTTAAAGAAATACGAAAATTTCCTAAGGTAAAGCAAATTGCTATATGTTTGCTGGGATAAAATGCCCAGCAGCAAACTTAAGGGAAAAAAATCAAATAACAATGGTGAATTCAAAGACCACCTTCTGTTATTCAAATCACTTAGTAGACAAAGAACCATTTAACATAATATATATTGAATATTCTTTCATCTCTCAATAAATTACCACAATACTGACACCTTCATGAAATAGAGCATTCCCAGTTTAACTACTTTGATGACTGAGTTGAAATTAGATGAAAGGGGTGGGGGTGTAATTGACAGATGTTTCTGGTTTAGGGGCCGAAAGTTGCTCTGGAAATTGCAGTTGTCATATCCATGTCATACCTGCACCTTGCACTTGTCCTGGAAATTCTCAGCAAGTTCTCTTGATTTCCCTTGAGAATCCCTGTACTAAAAACAGCTCTTATGGTAAACATGAGCTGAGAAACAAATTGTCTCAAGAACACTCCCATGATTTCCATTACCAGAGTATACTGCTCCTTTTAATTATAGCACAGAGATTTACTTTGAGATATATAAGGGGAAGAGAAGCTACAAGAATATTTTTAAGGACAGGGACAAGAGAATGATCCTGTCAAGTTTGGCACTGTCATGATTGAGGGGAGAGCTTTAGGCCACATCGTGTGATAATTTGGCAACATAAACCTCTTTTTTATTTCTACTTAGGTCAATAATGACAAAATAGAATATGTGAACTTTTTAAAGGTAAAGATTTCAGGTTCATATGTCAATGCCAAACAAACAAAAATACACATATATTTTGAATTGCTTATATAGCAAAAAGCCTAGCAACATTGTTATGTTTGTTTCCCTGAAGTGTAAATGGACAAATTTGACATCTTTGAAAAATTAATGATGGAGGAGAAGCCAGGTGTCTCATGCCTGTAATCCAATCTACTGAGGAGGTAAATATTGGGAGGGCTGTGGTTCAAGGTCAGCCTGAGTAAAAAGTTGGAGACACTCCATCTCAATCAATTAAAAACTGGGTGTAATGACTCATTCCAAGTTTAAGTGGGAAAGATAAACAAGAGGGCTGTGGTCTAGAATAGTCCAGGCATAGACCAGAGGACCTCTTTAGAAAAATAACTGAAACAAAAACAACTTGGGGAATGGCTCAAATGGTACAACACTTGCAGGGCAAAACCATGAGCGCAAATTGCAGTACTGAAAAAAAAGAAATGAAAAATTATATTTTTTGTTTATTCTTACAAAATATTGAAAATTGACATTTTCTTTTTGATATCAGATTGACATAAAAACGTACAAAATATTTGGCTATGATGGTAGAAAATTCTAGCTGTTGACATCAAATTTTTCTGTTCTTTCTAGGCATCCAGCTAGACCGTATTTATTGCTGACAGTATCTTAAAGTTACTGCAAAGTGACTCCAGTCAATAGAATGAAAGCAAAGAAAATGCATAGTCCTTTAGGGCCAGTCCATAACAGGTACCTTGTGTAGTTGTCTCTGTCCCTTTCCCTTCAGGTTTGACAAAAATGAAAACAATGTTTTTTTTTTTAATTTAATTTAATTTTATTTGTGAACATACTGTACAGAGGAGTTACAATTACATGGGCAGGATAATGCATACATTTCTTACCAAGCATTGCAGCCTCCTCCTTTGATTACCCTTCACATCCCTTCCCAGCCTCCCCTCTCCCCCCCAATCCCAATCCTTCTCCTTCCCTCCCCTCCCCCCCCCCGCACCGACGTTGTAAAGCTCGTTTTGGAAATGAAACTTGTACTTCTCATTGTTGCAACAGGCCCACCTGTATCCTTAAACAACTGGTTTTTCCCCATCTCCTCCACAAGTTATACTGACATCAAATATAGTGAAAGCAGGGGTTATACTGTGGGGGAGGGACATACAAAGCAACAAAGAGATAATCTTATAAATGCGTTAGAAACACATGCATGAAAGAAAAAATCATTAAAATACATATCTAAGGGTTCATTTTCTTGACATCACATTATGTGACCTTTTCCGCTTGACTCACACATATACTAGATATTACAAATAAGGGAAACCATGGACTTATGTTTCTTTGTGCCTGGCTTACTTCACTTAATATAATTTTTTCCAAGTTTTTCCATTTCCTAACAAATGGTGCAATATCATTCTTTCTGATGGAGGCATAGAATTCCATTGTGTATATATACCACATTTTCTTGATCCATTCATCTACTGAGGGGCATCTGGGTTGGTTCCATATCTTAGCTATGGTAAATAATGCTGCAATAAACATAGTTGTGCTGGTAGCTTTAGTGTGGTCAGCAATCCCACTTTTGGGCATTTACCCAAATGTTTACAAAGAAAACAATGTTTTTGAAAACAACTTAATGAAATTGTTAAAGCCACAGGATAAAAAATATGAATCTTTGAATCATTTGGTAGGAAGTTATTTTTCAATCAGGCTTTGACATCAGTGAAGGAAAATTTCTCTCAAATGGAGCCTCTGATATATGGGAATTTATTTTTATTTTATTTTAATTTTTACTTTTTGCCAGACCTGGGCTTGAACTTAGGGTCTGGGCACTGTATCTGTGCTCCTTCTGCTCAAGGCTAGCGAGCACTTGAGCCACAGTGCCACTTCTGAATTTTTCTGTTTATGTGATACTGAGGAATCAAACCCAGGGCTTTATGCATGCAAGGCAAGCATCCTACCTCTAAGCCACATTCCCAGATCTGGGAGTTTCTTTTATTAACTACATCATCTTACCAAATGCAGATTAGACTAATTAGAAATTAAGTTTCTATTAGTTCTGTTACCAACTTTTCATTGTGCTAAGAATTTAAAAATTCATATTTTTATATTTTTCTCACTGTATATGTAGTTTCAACAATAAGTCCCCATTGGGAAAATTTTGCTTCCACTGGTATTATGTCTTACATAACTTTCCTGACTGAATGTTTTCTCAGAGCCAGGAATTTCGTAATGATAACTTTTTTAAGTTAGTTAACAATGAAATTTAGAACTGTGGGCATATATTTAAAGGGAAACGAAGATAAAGTTGATTCATTATGTTAATTCCAAGGTTCACAGTCATTTTTTCCAAAGGTATCCCAAAATAATCACCTCTCAAATAAATTGTTTGGAAATCAGGACACAAATTATCATTTTTATTCTGTTGGCATAAAGATAGCTTTTTGAAAAATGAATAATGACCAGTCTTCAAAAAAAGACAAAATATCTCCTCACCTTGGTGTCCTCTTATTACCATATTGACAGAAGATAGCTTTATCTTATATATTTACTGACTAAAGACAGACAGTCTCCCCACTTTTAAACAAAGTTTCTATTCAGAGACACAACCATAGGTCACCGTATAATTCTCTATATAAGAAAATTTTATTTTTCAATCCTATAATTTCCATTTTAATGCTACAAATACTTTTGTTACTGGTTGTAAACAAAGATTCTCATATAAGGAATTAATCAATCACAGTTACAAAGTCAGACTATGAAAATGAGAAAACAAACTGTTCTTGGGTTTACTAAATGAAGGTTATGGAAATAAATTCCAAGGTGTTGACTCATGCATGTAATTCTATCACTCTATCAGCACTCAATTTGTATATGTGAATATTTATGAATCCCTGGAGGTTTATAAGTAACATGAATAAGAATTTTTTGTAAAGAAAGGCTGGGAAGATCTTTTTACCTAAAGTTTGAATAAAAGCTCAGCTCCTAAATGTGATAAACTTACTTTGGAACAGACATAAAATTTAGTTTTTGTCAAGGTATTAACTAATTCATTGGTATCTTGTTTTCTTTCCTGATTAATGTACCACCACAGCAGTGACGTCTGAGTATTTCAAAGCTTTACAAAATGGAGCTGGACATTTGAGTACTATCATTAGTGAATTACTAGTTGGCACTGTCTCAACTGCCTTTCAGCGAAAATCCATTTTGCTTCACATTTCTCATTAATTCTTATTTCTCCTTTTCTTTCTTTCTTTCTTTTTGCTCAATCTTTTCCTCTTCTCCTAGGCTTAGCCCATTCTTTTCATCCTAGCTCACACTCTAAGAGGATAGTATTTTGTGGCATCTTTGCTATTGCATTTTATCCATCACTTCTGCATTCCAGATTCTCCCCAATCTGTTTCTTTAATCATAGCTTAAAGAAACAGTAGACTAGAATCAGATGGTTTAAAGACCATTGCCACTTATAATGGATTGTCTTTAACGTTTCAAAATTCTGTCAAGTGGTCATCTCTCTCTTTCTCCCTCTCTTTCTTTCTCTCTCAAAAAAGTAGGCATAGAAATGAGCAAGATTTCAATATCTAGAATTGAAAATCTTAGAATTCTAGGACAGTATAAAATTACCTATAGAATTCCTAGCATATAGGAAAGACTCGAAAAATATTAGTGCTTTAGTTTTTGCTGCATATAATTTATGCCCAAACTTTATAGCTTTAAACAACAATAGTTACCTTATTCCTTCTCATAGTTTCTGTGGATCAAGTAGTCCAAAGGGCTAGGTTGGTCTATCCTTGCTCAGTCTCTCATGCAGTGCAGTCTGAAGTCAACCTGGACTAGTCATCTGAAGGAAGGACAATCTGGCTTTGATTGTCTACTTGAAGCCTCTCTTTCTCTCTATAATGACTTTTGCATGGAGCTGTTTGGGTGTACACACGGTTGAGTGATTTAGGAAATCAAGATGAAAGCTATTCACAGACTACCTTATCCATTGGTATTTTTTTAGTCCGATATCTACAGTACTGATTTGATGTGGGAGGCAGGTTGGCTACCTAAGATTATGAGTTCAAGGAGATGTAGATCATCAGATTGCAACTTGGAGACTGGCTGTCATAGCACTGATTCCCTCAGAGGAAATAATGTGACTTGACTAGAATTCCTGGAATGCTTTCAAAGTTTTTGGTGATAATGTATTCCTTTTTATGATAATTCAGCCCAATTATTTCCTGTTTTGGTTTCTTCCTTCTGTTCCCGCTTTCTTTCTTTTTTATTATGAAAATACTGTACAGAGGGGTTACAATTACTTGGGCAAGATGAGTACATTTCTTATCAAGCATTTTACCCTCCTCCTTTGTTTCCTCTTCCCATCCCTTCTCGTCCTCCCCCACTCCCCCACTCAATATGCCCCCCACCAAAGTTGTAAAGTTCGTTTTTCCACATAACAACTTGTACATCTCATTGTTCCAATGGATCCACCTGTATCCTTATTTAAACGATTTGTTCTTTTTCCTTCCCCTCCACAAATTATACCAACCTCAAATAAAGTGAAACATGGTATAACAGGGGTTATACCATGGGGGAGCGACATACAAAGCAACAGAGAAATAATCTTATAAATGTGTTAGAAACAATCACCTGAAAGAAAAAATAAAACATTTGAATACATATCTTAGGGTTCACTTCCCTAACATCAACTTATCTGTCTTTTTCTGCTTGACTCAGACTAGTTATTGCAAATAAAGGAAACCATGGGACGTAAGTTTCTTTGGGCCTGACTTACTTCACTGATTATAATTTTTTCCAAGTCTTTCTTTCTTTCCTTCTTTCTTCCTCTCTTTTTCCAGTTTCCTTCCTTCCTTCCTTCCTTCCTTCCTTCCTTCCTTCCTTCCTTCCTGCCTCCCTCCCATTCTCTCTCCATTTCTCCCTCCTTCCCTCCCTCTCACGTTCTCTTTCTTTCTTTCTTTCTTTCTTTCTTTCTTTCTTTCTTTCTTTCTTTCTTTCTTTCTTTCTTTCTTTCTTTCTTTCTTTCTTTCTTTCTTTCTTTCTCCCTCCTTCATTCCCTTTTCTCTCTCTTTCTGCCTTTCTTCCTCTTTACCTCCCCCTCTCTCTCACATTTAATAATTTTGTGGATAATTGCAAGTGTTAGAATACAATAAGTATGGGTAAAATTCTACATCAGAACCCAAAGGCTTCCTGAAAATTCTGCAGGCCTCTTAGTGATTCTAGTTTGCCATCTTATGTCAACCCCATTCTACTTAATCCCAAAATGCATGCCTAACATGCCTTCATTCTTGCTTAAAATCCTTGATGGTTTGTTTCTGCAGAACATAGTCAACCACTTGAAACAGACATACATGTCTAAATACTGGTTTCTAAGTTTCTATTGCAACCTCATTTTCCATCATTTAAAATTATACTCCAGAACTAAACTATCCCATCAGGGGCTGAGAAGACATTTTTAGATGTAACACATGAGGTTTTCACATGTCCCCAATGATCATTGTTATTGTCACAAAAGAGTTGCTCATTTTTAATGCATACTTAATGACAAGCATTGAACAAAATATATTACAGGTTACATTTCAATAAAACCTTATACCAAGACCTTCAGAATAATTATTTGAATTTCAGTTGAGATAATAGACTTAGATTTTAATTTCTGTTCAGCTAATTCATGAGAAAATTCAGGCCTACCTCTCTCTGCCTTAAAAGGTTATTTTCTTTTAATGCCATAAAGAACTTTGATTGTCAGGACGTATTTACTGGGGTTAAATCTTAAACCTTCCATTTGGAGGCAGAACAACTTCATACAGATTGAATTATTTCTCCAAATGCCCATTTTTTCATTTATAAAAATTAGAATATAAGAAAGCACCGTATAAAATTTTTCAAAGCACTTATAAAACTTTCATGAGAATCAAATTCAGAAATAGTTGAGCTGCTACTACTATTTTATCTAACCAGGAATATTCTCAACTTACTTCAAATGACACATTGTAATTTGACGCCATGTCTAATTTGATCAGATGGAATTGTTTTCCCTCAAGTTCCTCTGTGACTTTACTCTTGTAACTATTTTCATATCTGTTTTCTATTAGAAGAGACATTCTGAAAGTCTTAAGTTATTCTATCTTAGTCGAAGTACCCTTCAAATCAAACTCTGAGCCAAAGACCTCTGAGTCAAATAGACTTCTGACAGATGCAAAGAACATGGGTAGGTAAGGAAGAAAGCACTCAGAAGAGGGAGGGCCACTGACAAGTGATTTGTTATCAAGTCAACTATTGTCGTAGATAATTGATCACTGCTATGATACAGCCAAACTCTGGAAAACTATGTGGAAACTTACTTGTCAGGATTACCCAGGCCAATGAAATCACACTTTTATATCCCTCTACTGATTAGCTATTGGTTATGGGTTATTTCTGCACTAGTCATTAGCTATGGTATATTCCTGTACTTGTACCTGTACTCTTTAACAAACCATATAATTTTGCTTGTAGTGTTCATAGACAAAGTGAGTTTTCAAGGCTGAAGGCAACCCAACAAAGATTCCAGTGCTTACTTTGACAATCAGACTGCTATAGAGAATAGAGATGGAACAATGGCAGTGACTTCTGTGTGTGTGGCTCACTGTAAGTGTCCTCATTGATGTGCTTATTCATCTGCCTTTGAACTTTTGCAATCTCTGTTCACTTGGAATTTTCTTCTGTAATGATAGTAAGGAGTGTGCAACCAATAAATGTTTAAAGATACAGAGAAAAGGGATTTTTAGTATGACAATAAACTATAGAATCAGTTTTAGCTTTTTATTTTCCCCTAGCTGATTAAAAACTAAAAGAAAAGTTATTACAACTCTAGGAAGAAGGCCTGACGCTCAGCATATGTGGTTTGAGCAAGATTCTAAGAAATACTAATGAAGATTTTGGGCTTGCTGCAATAGACAATGAGTTTTATAGTAGGGACACAACTGCAAGTTAGGTAATCAAGTAGGTTAGAGTTGTTGATTGGCCCAATGACAAGAATTCCTGAGCAAACTGCATTGTACTAAGAGGTGCTAAAAGGTAATAATAGTAAAGTGTTACCTGAATTTTATGTCTCTAATAGTATTCAGGTTATTGCTTCTGCATATTACAAATGATTAGATTCAAGTATTGTTTGGAAATAATGTGTGATGTAGACAGAGCTCTAGAAATGAAAATATGTCATGCCTATCTACATGAATATGGAGTATCAATTTCAACACTTGTGAGGTTAGGAGATCACAATTTTAATAAAAAAAAGTAAATGAGAAATTGTAAGTTTAGATATCAGTATCTATTGAATACCTCCATTTAGGTGTTGGTATATCACAGCTGTATTCCTAGCTACTCAAAATGCGAGCCAATGCAACAGTGATACTCACAAGACAGTATGTTGGAAATGAACTTTACAACTTGGGTGGGGAGGAACCTTTCAGAGGAGGGAAAGTGGGAGATAAATGAGGGAGGGGTAACAATGCTCCACAAGAAATGTACTCACTATCTTTTGTATGTAACTATAACCCCTCTGTATATCACCTTGACAATAAAATTAAATTTTAAAAAAAATAGAAAAAAGGGAAATGTACTGAATAGCTGACTTAAGAAATTGTAATCCCTCTGTACTTGAACTCTATAACACTAAAGTAAATTAATTAAAAAAAATAAAGAGTCTAAGATCTAGCCCAAGTAGGAAAGTCTGTGAGATTCTTTTTATTTTAATTTTTTTACGATTTTTTAAATTTTTAAATTTTTAAATTTTTTTATTGTGAAAATACTGTACAGAGGGGTTACAATTACATGGGCAAGATAATGAGTACATTTCTTATCAAGCATTTAGCCTCCTCCTTTTTTTCCCCTTCCAATCCCTTCCCATCCTCCCCCCGCCCCCCACCCAATCCTCCCCGCCCCCCCCCCCAACAAAGTTGTAAAGTTCGCTTTCGACATAACTTGTACTTCTCATTGTTGCAATGGGTCCACCTGTATCCTTATTTAAACGACTTGTTTTTCCTCTTCCCCTCCACAGATTCTTTTTTTTTTTTTTTTTTGTCGGTCATGGGCCTTGCACTCTGGGCCTGGGCGCTGTCCCTCAGCTCTTCAGCTCAAGGCGAGCGCTCTACTACTTGTGCTACAGCGCCACTTCCGGTTTTCTGGTGGTTTATTGGAGATAGGAGTCTCACGGTCTCTCCTGCCCAGGCTGGCTTTGAACCGCGTTCCTCAGATCTCAGCCTCCTGAGTAGCTAGGATTACAGGCGTGAGCCACCAGCGCCCGGCTCCTCCACAGATTCTTATCTCTAATTAACCACAAAAAAACAGAAGTGAAGCTGTGGCTCAAATGGTAGAGCACCAGCCTTGAGCAAAAAACTCAAGTTCTGAGTTCAAACCTTAGTACTGGCATAACAAACAAACAAATATAAATTATCAGATTGAGCCAACATTTTCCATAATGAAATTTGAATTGTCAAATCTCCTAATGGTTCTTAAGACTCACAGCTTACATTAGTATAGATCTTCAGAATTTTTATGTGCTGGTATAATTTTTATGAAGACCATGATGTAGCCAAAGAAAACTTATCAGTGTTAGCAGAAAACAAGCCCAAGTTGTCACCCCTAGACCAAATGAATCTTGAATAGTCTTGCAGTTATTAACTCCCTCAAAAATGATGTAGACACAAACTTATCCTTTGAAGAATGGGATATCTGATAGTGCTGCTCCCGTTGTCACCCCTACTATCCTCCCCTAAAGGCTTTCTGTGCTTTAGCTGAATAGTCATCAACAATCTCCCTCAAAGAAGCTGCACACCAGCTCCAATCCTCCTCTAATTATTTAGCTTATGTTATTTAAATGTAAACTTAAAAAAGGCAGGGATAACCACCCTTACCTTGAAGAAATTTCCATTGCATACTAAAACATATTTCTGGGAGGTTACCTGAAATTTTGTACTTGGAACATTTTTTGAAGTTCTCCATATAATCCTCAATCTCTATTTAGAAATGGAAAGATAGACATCTTTCATGTCCATGTTATACCTTCCATTCTAGTGGATGGCATTGACAGTTGCTTAATTATTTCAAGTGAGTGTTATATAGTACAATCTAGGCAGAGGAGAGAAATTCAAGAAGTAGGAGCAATGGAAAATACTAAATTAAATAGTAATGTGTCAGAAAGGGAGAGATGGCATCAGAGATGCCTTGGAAAGTTATCTTTCTTTTTTTTTAATAGAGAAGACAAATGAGAACTTGTGAAGTCAAACTGTTGAGGGGGAGAGAAGATTAGATGGCAGTTGCCCTTATTTTTTCTCCATAGTAGGAACTAGAGTTTCATCCAGGAAGTGAGTAATATTAAGATAATTTCTGAACAGGGACAAAACATTGAGAAAATGTTCTGCAGAAAACGACAAATGTCAAAAGCTATGTGCATATGACCATATAAGATGACACTAAGCAAAATGAATCCCAAGATAGGGATATAAGAGGTTTTATCTTTCTTGCTGTTGTTTTTAATGTACTTATAATACACTATGTGATTTTTTTATTTCTCTTGAATTTTCTTCCTCCATGGTATAACCCCTGTTTTTACTGTATTTGATTCTGGTGCCCTGCATCTTGTATATACATTTTTTTAATTTGGGGAGGGGAAGGAAAATAACAAAAAGCTGAAATGATACAGGTTGACCAACTGTAACAATGAGATGTAAAAGACACTATGTTGAAAATGAACTTTATAACTATGGTGGGGAGAGAGTTGGGGACTTGGGGAGGGGAGGGACAGTAAGGAAAAAACAAAGGACGAGGGAACAATGCTCGATAAGAAATGTACTCATTACCTTACTCATGTAACTGTAACCTCTCTGTACAGTATCTTTACAATAAAAATCTGTATTTTTTAAAAAAGAAAATAACAAATGTGAGTGAAGTTTTAAATGCCAAATAGGTTTAAAATTTAATACATTTGAGATAACCAAAACCCACTTAGGAACAAAAGGAACCAACTTAAAGTCCTTCCTTAGGAAAGTAAATAGTAGCCTTAGAATGTTATACAGGAATTTGATCACAAGATAGAGAGAAGTCACAGTCTGAAAGGTCCAATCAGGAGTCTGTATTAAAAAGCAAGCAACTGTGAGAGACACATGTTCCCAAGAAATTCACAGCCTCAAATATACTTAGTACTGTTTTAAAACACTGAGGCATGTAGGTAGTAAAGAAAGAGCAGAATAACAATTTTAAAAAACCAGATCAACTATAATGCAGAGTTGAGAAGGATGCCATGGTGACTTGAGGAGGGCAAAGAGACATGAGGCATGGCACAAAATGATGGCTGAGGTGCTGGGACCTAAATAAGTTCATGGTCAGGGACAGGGTCATGGGGAACTTGAGAGTTCAAAGAGTCTCATGAGTTCGTGGTACAGGTCTGGCAGGTCTAGTAACCGATTGTCCAAGTCCGTGTCCCTGCCTCTAGGAATTCAGGCATGCCTATCACTTAGGGATAGGGGTCAGAATTCACTGTAAGAGTTTTTAGAAAGTCTCTCATCCACCAAGATGTCAAAGATGTTGCCAGTTAGAACCACTACCCATAATTCAAGAATAATCAGAGAAAAATGAAAAACAGCTTCAGCTGGTGAAATATGGATACTTTGTCAAAATAATACTATCTTTTCCTCACCACCATCTTGATGTGTTAATAGGTGTTAGGACATTTTCATCGAGAACTGTAGAGGTGACATAGGACTCTCTTTGAACTACAGCTGTGTTGTGGGTTGTTAAATTGTAGATGTGTTATAGGTTGCTTAGCTTCAGAAAAAAAATGTGTTCCAGAGAATACTTGTCCTTGCTCATCCTTTATTGTTCCCCCTAGATAAATGGCCTTTGATCGATCCTGATTGTTACCCCTGGATAACTTGATTTGCTTCTGAAAACACACTTTGCTAGTCCCATATCCATGTGACATCTGCCTCGATGTGGCTTTTGCCTTCATAAACTTTGTGCTAGCTGCATTAGGGACTGCAAGTTTTCTTTGAGGGGGGGTATTAATGAGTCTGCTTGCAGTCACTGGCTCATAGTCATTATGAGTAAATGATGCTTCACTTGCAGGCGCTGGTGGCTCACACCTGTAAGCCTAACTAGTCGGGAGGCTGAGATCTGAGGATCGTGGTTCAGGCACGAAAGTCAGTGAAACTCTTATCTTCAATAAACCACCAGAAAATCAGAAGTGGCACTGTGGCTCATGTGGTAGAGTGCTAGCCTTGAGCTAAAGAGCTGAGGGACAACGCCCAGGCCCAGAGTTCAAGCTCTACGACCAACAAAAAAGCGGGGGCGGAGGGCAGGGAATGGCACTGTATTTCTAAAGTGCTGTGTTGCATTGTAACTACCTAAAGAAAATAAAAATATAATAGAAATTAATGATTAATTTTTAACTAATTGTTTAAATCTAAACCATAATAAGGCTGGTTATGAAATCAAACAGACGTGAATTTAAATTTTGATTACACCTCATTCCTTTCAGGAATAAATCAAATTTTAGAGGCCTTCTTTTAGGAAAAATAGTAAATATAAAAATAAAATTAGGAGTGAAGAAAGTGTCAGGTTGATGCTGTGACACAACCTCTGGTCCTGTATTATGTGTCATGATGTGGCTGTGTTGTTACAGATATGTCCTACTTTGTGATCACTGTCAATGGCTAACCACAGGTATGTCACTACTACCCCCCAAAATGTGTCATCACTTGCTACTATTCTCTCCACTGTCACGAGAGGAAAATGATGACAAAAGTTGGACTGATTTCGATAGAACTATCTTACTTGTGCAAAGCTAGGAGAAACATATGACCATAATTCTAGGATGTGTGTGTGTGTGTGTGTGTGTGTGTGTGTGTGTGTGTGTGTGTGTGTGTGTGTGTGTGTGTGTGTGTGTGTGCTGGTACCAGAGCTTAACTCAGGGGGCCTCATTCTCTCATTTAACTTTTTCATTCATGGCTGGAGCTCCATAACTTGAGCCATATTTACACTTCAACACCCCCCCAAACCTGAGCCACCCCAGAACCTTTTTTCTTTCTGGTTAACTGGCAATAAGAATCTCTTGGATTTGTCTGCCTTGGCTGGTTTTGAATCATGATCCTCAACCTTCTAGGAATGTAGGATTACAGGTGTGAGTCACCAGCCTAGCAACTCTAGGACCTGCTACAGAGCCTTGAGAGATTCCATTATGCAAGTGAAGGAGCTGGAGACCAAGCTACATGATGTCCTGGTAATTCATGTGGATTCATTTTTGACGTTGGTTAGTCACACTATATCTATAAATACCCCTTATATTTCTCACAGGTCATACGCTGGGGAAGTAAAGGAATATATGATCCATGGTCCAAAGTAAATGATCAATGGTGAATAAAGATAAAAAATATTATTAAATTTTGCAAACCAATGGCAAATCCTTTTGTGAATTTGACTATGGGGTAAGTACCATCCAAACTCTCAAAGGCTATTGAAGGTTTTGTGTGTTTGGGCTTTTTTTCACTTACAAGAAGTCAGAGAGGGCTACTTAAGTATTTTTTTATCTTGCGAGGAGTGCCTTGGAGAATTCTGACAGAGTTTGGAGTCCCTGGGGAGAGAAGCAGTTGCAAATGGGGCGAGGAAGGTCAAGCAGCTTCAGTCCATAAGGAAGGACTTCATCTTCTTACCCTGCTAGCTAGCTGTAACAAGCAAATGGATACTTATATGAACATTTCTATATCTTCATATATTCCTGATGTAAACACAAATAAACTATTTTTTTGCTCATGGTGTGCTGGACCCTCTTGCTTTTGCCATGTTACCTAAACTTCACAGCAAAGCTATACTCAGGCATGTCCTTGTATGGGTCAGACAGAAAGGGAGAGAGAACAGCTTCTTCAGTCATCTCTGGGATGCTTGTGAACCACTGGAAAAGCCTGGAGATACATTGCTCTGTGCAGGTGGCTCTCAGCATCACTGCCAAAGTACCAGAACCAGCTAGCTTGGCATCCCTCCACATTGCCCTGGTCCTAGGGTGAGGCCATCACTCAAAGCCAGTCTCTAGAATTCTATATATCAAGTAAAAGAGGACAGAGCCAAACTTTATTAAAAGGAAGTAAAAGCCAGAAACTGGGATGTGAGTGAGGGGTAAGAGGGTTGGAAAGCGGGGTGCCTCTCGAATTTGAAGAGAAGGCTAAGTAGAAAAAGACAATTTTTGATAATGGTAAAAGAAACTTTTTAAATTTAAATTTAATTTAATTTATTGTAAAGGGGATATACAGAGGGGTTACAGTTACATAAGTAAGGTAATGAGTACATTTCTTGTCGAACATTGCTGCCCACTCCCTCATTTTCTCTCACTTTCCCTCCTCCCCAATTCCTTCTGAAAGCTGTAAAGTTCGTTTCCAACATAGTGTCTTGTGAATATTGCTCTTGCATGGTCCACCCTTTTTCCATTGTTTCACCATTTTGTTATTCCCCTTCCCTTCCCCAAATCAGTTAAAATTTTATACAAGACATAGGGTACCAAAATCAGAAACAGTGACAACAGAGTATAAACCAAAGGGAGGAAATAAATAGAAGAAAAAAGAAATAACTTCACACAGCATATTAAAAACTGCAGCAACATTGGAAGTGGCACTGTGGCTCAAGTGGTAGGGTGCTTGCCTTGAGCTGAAGAGCTGGGGGATAGTGCCTAGACCCAGAGTTCAGGCCCCACAACCAACAAAAAATTAAAATTAAAAATTAAAAACGACAACAACAACAACAAAACCTCTTGTTTGCATATCTTGGAGTTCATTTCTATTAGCAATATTTTATATGGTCATATGTACAGAGCTATTGAGCTATTGTAATCTTCTGTTTGGATTATCCTAGACATATACTAATTATTACACACGAGGGAACTCATGGAACCTATGTTTCTTTGGGTCTAGTTTACATCACTTAATATGATTTTTTCCAAGTCTTTCCATTTCCTTACGAATGGGATGATATCATTCTTTCTGATGGAAGCATAGCATTCCATTGTGTATATATACCACATTTTCTTGATCTATTCACCTACTGAGGGCATCTGGATTGGTTCCATATCTTAGCTATGATAAATAATAGTGCAGTGAACATAGTTGTGCTGGTAGCTTTAATGTGGTCTTGTGTGTTATCATTTGGGTAAATGCCCAGGAGTAAGATTGCCGGATCATAGGGAAGCTCTAGGTTTAGTCCTTTGAGGAATTGCCATACTGTTTTCCAGAATGTTGAACAAGTTTACATTCCCTCCAACAATGTAGTAACCTTCCTTTTTAGCAGCATCTTACCAGCATCTGTTATTATTTGTGCTCTTGATAATGACCATTCTAACTCTGGTGAGGTAATCTCAATGTGGTTTTGATTTGCATCTCTTTTATGACCAGAGATGTTAAACTTTTCTTCATGTGTCTATTGACTATTCTTGTTTCACCTCCAGAGAAGTCTCTTCTTAATTCTTTAGCCCACTTATTAATGGGGTGGTTCTTTCTTTGAGGATTTTTTATTAGAGGGTTTAATTTTTGAATGCTAAGTATATTTTTGATATGAGATCCTTGTTTGTTGTATAGCTAGTAAAGATCTTCTCCCAATCTGTGGGCTTTCTCTTTATCATGCTAGCTATGTCCTTTGACATGCAGAAGCTCCACAGTTTAATGCAATCCCATTTTATCCAGCTTTTCTTGTATTTGTTGTGTTTCTTGATCTTTATTTAGATAGTTTCAACCTGTGCCAAGGAGTCCTAGTGTATCTCCTACCCCTTCCTGTAATATTTTCAGAGGATCTGCTCTTACTTCAAGGTCTGTGATCTATTTCGAGTTGAGTCTGGTGCAGGGTGATATGTAAGTATCTAACTTCACTTTTCTAAACATGTATAGCCAATAGTTTTAAGCCAGCCTGGACAAGAAAGTGCATGACATTTTTATCTTCAATTAGCCATCCATAAGCTGGAAGTGGCTGTGGCTCAGGTGATAGAGTGCTATCTTTGAGCAAATAAAGCTCAGGGACAGCACTGTAAGCCCTGAGTTCAAGCCCCAGCTCCAACACACACACACACAAACGCACAAACACACACACACACAACATGGAGGCACAAATTCATAACCAAGGTAATCTTGCTTACGCATTTTATTTTAATAAAAGTTTCAAAGTGAATATCAACCCTAGTTCTGGCAAAATTGCAGGGATGGTAGGAATGGCTGGCAAGTCAAAATAAGAAAAAAATGCCAATGACCATCCTGAAGTGGAAAAAGGAAAGATAAATAAATGACTTCATTCTCCAGGAAATGGACATGGAAAGGAGAATGAGACAGATGATGAAGTGAGACCACTGAACGCCCTTGTGGAACACACTGCTGCATTGCAACATCTAGTGGACTCAAGGTAGACATGGCACTTGTTCCCATAGTTGCTGTACAAGCAGTAGAATCCCTTTGGCCAAACCCAGGTGTGGAATCTATTGAGGATAGTCCTGTGAACCAACTTGGAGAACTGAACTACACAAAACTATGCTTAGCACTATTTAGACTGACAGAATGCAGAACATGGAAGTGTTCATATGTGTATATGGCTATCTGTAACCTTTGTAGGAAAAATTCTAATATGATTTACAAGAAAATACAGATACAAACATGGGTATACAAATCTGCATGTTGCTAAATAAATTCATGTCTATCAGTAACTGAAATCTTAGTCAAATCCTGAAGTCAAATTAACCTTTAATTAACCTCCTTCTTAATTAATCTCCTCCTCTTCTTCTTCCCCCTCTTCCTCTTCCTCCTTAAGTTAGTGGTGTTTTAGCTTGTTAAGCAGGCATTCTACCACCTTAGCCATGTTTCCAGCCATTTTTGCTTTATTTTTCAGATAAGATCTCACCTCATGGTTATTCCCAGGTGGCCTGAACCATGATTCTCCTATTTATACTTCTAATATAGTTGGGATGGCACACAGTACCAGTCAGCTATTGATTCAGAGGTGATCTTTCCAATTTTCTAACCAAACTGGTCTCTGACTCTGCCTCTTCAATAACTGGGATTATAAACTTAAGCTACTGCAACTGACCTTGTTAAATTTTTGTTGTTGGTGGTCATAAATCTTGAACTCTGGGCCTGGGCACTGTTTCTGAGAATAACACTTGAGTTGAGCCATAATGCCATGTCTGGCTTTTTCTGTGATTAATTGGAAATAAGAATCTCATGGACTTTCTTGACTGGGTTGGCCTTGAACCACAATTCTCAGATCCTCAGTAGCTAGGATTATAGGCATTAGCCACCAGCACATGGCTTCTTGTTGAATTCTCTAAGGGAAAGAATATATTCTATGCCTGTTGATTCTCTTAAAGTGATGCTTGGCATACAGTAATTATTAATTATATATTTGCTGCATGAAGGGCAGATAAATGGTGAATAAAGGATAGTTGACTTCAAGCCATTCATAGGAATGGGTCTATTCTTCACGAGCTATGTTCCACTTGTAATACTTCTAGCACAAATTAGTCACAAATATTATAACACATAAATTGTTAGAAATCTTCCTTTACCCATGAGAAAAAAGGAGGCTTCAAAGAGTGAATAACTGAGAAGATGGCTGAACTAATTTGCAATCTGATCTGTTCTCGAATCCCAGGGATTCTGGCTCTGAACAATGTTGTCAAATTATTACCAGGACATATCTTTAATCAATTACATGCAGAAATATTCTCCTATGTTATTCTGTATGGAAAGCATAAGCGTGTTCATGTTTGTACATGTGTGTAATGATTTAGACTCTCCAGATTTCTTCAGCACTATTTCTATGGGATGCTCAACTCTATATCACATCCATGTTTAACTGCTGTTTTGAACCACTGTCTTTTCCTCTTTTTCATCTAGTATATTAGAATTTTTTTCTTTTTTGCATGTGGATAGTTTGTGGAATTAGCCATGTATAGTATTAAACATGATTCTAGGAATCCTGACCTTGAAAACAGTTTGTACTCCTCCTGCACATGGCCTGTTCTTTGTGTGGTTTCTGTATGAGCAACATTTCTATATTCTTGTAGTACAATTACTTTATATGAGCTATGTGATCTCACTCTTGCCATCTCAGATGCCCTCTGCAACTAGTCTTACACCACTGTGCCTGTCATCTTCATTAAAGGGTTACCCAAGCTTTGAAACAGAGTGTAGGCCTTGGCAGCTCTTTTCCCAGGGCACATCCTTCTCCATAGTGCATTACAGATTTTGATTCCCTCTGCTGCTCCATCATCCATGACCCAGAAACTGGCTTTCATTGACTTTCCTATTTTTAATTTCAGTCTCAGTTTCATTCTTCCATTACTACCATTCTCAGTCTCTGTAATGCCACATTTCAGGTCATGCTCAGCTCACCTTTCACTTTCTTCATTGAACTTCTCAATTTTCCTGAGCATTCATTTTTTCTTTGTTAAGGCTGCATTTTGAAGAATATTCTCAGTGTATAAATGGGGTTTTAGCGCATGCTTTGGAGAAAGCACGTACTTTATTTCTGATTATAGATTATAAGTTATAGCAAAGCATCGTTCATATGCAAACAGCTGTAAGCATGAGGGCTGGAGTGGACAGGGGCCTCTGTTGCCAATGCTCTCAGAGGAGAGGCAGATTAGAAATGAATGTGCATTCGGCAGCAACCAGGTAGTGAACTTGCTATGAAGAAAAAGCAGCAGGGGGAGGAAACAGCAGGAGAGATGAAGGAGCCACACTTTGGTAGAGTGAAGAGCTGCTATGAAGACTGGACACTGAATTGAAGGACTAGACAACACAGAGTCCAAGAAGAAATGGCTTAAGGCAGAAAGATGTGAGAAACACAAAGCCTGAGGTGAAGGCCAAGTCAGGACATTTCAAAGACAAGCAAGAAGGCCACCCCTCTTGCAGACTGGAGTTCAAGGAATCCCAAGGGTAATCCAAGGGTGGAAGGCTGGAAGTGGAGGCTGAGATCTGATCTGAGGATCATGGTTCTCAGCCAGCCTGGGTAGAAAAACTCTGTCTCCAATTAGCCAGCAAAAAGAGGCAAAGATGTGGCTCAAATGGTAGGGTTTTGAGACAAAAATGCTGAGAGAGTACAAGGCCATGAGTTCAAGTCCAAATACTGGCATGCATGTGTAAGCATGCATGCACACATGTATACACACACACACACACACACACAAACACACACACACACACACACACACACACACACACCCTCATATATAGAGAGAAGAGGAGGAGAGGAAGGAGGAATAAAGGGAGGAAGGAAGGGGGATGTTAGGAAAGAAGAAAGAAAAAGGAAGAGAAAGAAAGAAAGAAAGAAAGAAAGAAAGAAAGAAAGAAAGAAAGAAAGAAAGAAAGAAAGAAAGAAAGAAAGAAAGAAAGAAAGAAAGAAAGAAAGAAAGAGAGAGAGAGAGAGAAAGAAAGAAAGAAAGAAAGAAAGAAAGAAAGAAAGAAAGAAAGAAAGAAAGAAAGAAAGAAAGAAGAAGGACAGAAGGAAGGAAAGAAAGAAAGAAACAAGGAAGGAAGGAAGGAAGAAAAGAAAGAAAGAGAAGGAAGGAAGGAAGGAAGGAAGGAAGGAAGGAAGGAGAGAGAGAAAAAGAAAGAAAAGAAAGAAACAAACAAAAAGAAAAAAAGAAAGGAAGGAAGGAAGAAAAGAAGGAAGGAAGGAAGGAAGGGGGAAGGAAGGAAGAGGGAAAGAAAGAGAAAGGGAGGGAGAGAGAGGGGAGAAAGAAAGAAGGAAAGAAGAAAGAAAGAGAAAGAGGTGGTTATTGTCTGATCTCAAAAATTCAAGAAGGCAATGGATAGGAAGAACCAAATGAATTACACACTAAACAAAAATTCCAGCTATTGCTACGGTATGTAGTGGGCAAGAAGAAACAGTGGAAATGTAGTATGCAGGTAGGTGACCACTAGAGCAAGACCTCTGTATAACTCAGTAGTGTGTCCGTAATGTGATTACAGGGATATTTTGCTGTAATATGTGAAGGAAAACAAGGAGGTAAAAATGATTCCTGTGCTTAATGCAAAAGGAGAATGGAGATGTCAATAATGATTTTTGGAAGCTTGGGGATGGGTGCACATAACTGCTTTGTATGGTGGGTGGAAAAGAAATTCAGGAGTTCTGAATAGAGCTCGTCAAGGTGGCGTGTACCTGTAATCATAGTTTCATGGGAGGTGGAGATCAAGAGGTTTGGGATGCAAGGCTAGTCCTAACTAAAAGCTAGTGCAATCCTATATCATTCAGTAAGCTGGGCATGATAGTTCCCACTTGTGATCTCAGCTAGGTAGGAAGATTGCAGTCTGGGGTTTCCCTGAGCCAAAAGTTAATGAATAACATTTCGTCCTCCATTAGGCCTATGCCTCATTAATTCACTCTGGATAAATCTATAGATTTAAAAAGTCTTTTAAATGCTAAAAAGCTATCTGAGTTGTGGTATAAAACATAGGGAGCATCATCATTTATTCTTCACAAGACTTCTTCAAATGCTGTAATGGAAATAAAATAGGCCTAAAGTTCAAGAGAGAGAGAGAGAGAGACAGAGACAGAGACAGAAACAGAAACAGACACTGTGAAACAGAGATAAAAAAAGAGAGAAACCCTATCTGAGAAAATAAGCTTAACAGCGAAAAAGGGCTATAGGTTTGTGCTTGCCTAATAAGCACAAGGCCTTCAGTTCAAATCGTAGTATTGGGGGCTTGGGGGCAGGGGAGGAGAACAGAGAATGCTTAAAGGGGATACAGTAATCAAGATGTCTTGTGTCAGAAAATGACACCTTGAAAGAAAACCTATTTGTATAACTACTTAAAGGCAATATATTTTTAAGCTATATGTTCACTTAAAAGAAAGAAAAAGAGCTCTTATTTGTGTTTGACATGCTAGACTTACAAATATAAAATTCAAATAATAAAAAGATGCTTTATCTCTGTTTTAAATGTATCAATTCAAACAATGATAATTCTATTAACATTGTGCTTTTTTTTCTTTTCTGAATGCAAGGACTTTGTATGAATTATTTTACTTTAAATATACCTTCCCTTCCCTCCACAAAATTTCTGATCTTTATCCTCACACACAAAACCATTTTGTAATTGATTTGCAAAGGGAGTTTTGCTGAAAAGCTTGTGTTTATAGTAAGTATCTATGCATTATTTAAAATATACAAGGCTGAAAAAATCCCAAGCTCATTTATATTTGAAATCTGAAAAGAGAGCCATAAAGGCAGACAGTGTTAGAGTTTGGGCCATGAGCTCCCTCGGTCCACTCAGCCTCTGATATTCAGCGGTAACAAGGCAGAGTACGATGAGGTCGGCTTCCTGAGAACCTCCATGTCTTCTGCGGAGAGGACCATTAACTTTTAGACGCTTGAATACTGGCATGGCTCAGAGTTCAGAACAGACTGGCCTAGAAGTAAAAGAACCTGCCTTGCAGTCCCATCCCTGCCGCTTACTGGGATGTGGTCTTATGTCTCCACACTTTTGAAATAGAGCCGCCATTATGAAGCTATTGCAGGGCTTTTGAGGATTACTTACAATTATATAGAGATACCCTCAAGGACCATGAAACAATATGCATATAAGTTTTATTCTGAATTATAAATATCTGTTAAAAATCCCATAGATAGAAATACTTTATGGATAAAATTGAACTGAAAAAGAGATTTAAGGACAGTGCTGATGTATGCAGCAAAGAAACTTTCTAAATCTTGAAAGTAATTCTTTAATTTGTCACAAGTTCACAGTGGTGCTACAGAGCTTTTTTGTACTGGACACTGACTAAGGCATAGGAATGAATTCCCTTCTTTAAAAAGTGTAACAGGCTTTTTAAAGTGTCCTGGGTCTATACCAGCAGCTACATTGAGAGAAGGCATATGAATTTCCCTTTTTATGTAAGCAATTTTTTATTCCAGTGAAGTTTTGAGTTAGTTTATGGAGCAATCTCAGTAAAAATGATATAGTTAATGAAATAGATTTACAAGAAAAACAAAAGAAAAGAAAGTATAAGGGAAAGTTTTTACACAAAAAAATTCTGAGGGATCATTGTCACAAATTGATTATGATTTGTTTCTGAGCTTCTTGGGAGGCCCAGAACAAAGGGAAACATGAATAATGACTCAGTAGCAATTTCACAGGGGCAAAGAATTTGCTTTGTTTCCCAAGAAAAGACACAAATTTGCTCAAGTAGATACAACTTGGACAGTCTAAGCACATCTTCTCCTTTCTTCATTAAAATATTGAGACTTGAATGGTTATGAGTCTTCAGACTGAGAATCAACCTTGGAAATTTGAAGGTGCCACATGGGAGAGATTGCACTTTCTAAGTGCAATCCAAGAAACAATCTGGAAAGTTAACTATGATTAACAAAATATCAAGAAGTACTAAATTCCCACAGCAGATAAGGCATCAAGTTAAGAATATGAAACTATTTCTTTCTGTATTATACCATTGCTTATTCCTACTTTTATTATCCAAGACAAGAAAACTTTTCAAGTTTATGTTTTCTTTTTCTCTGAAAAGTTCTGATTTTGAAATCAAAGACAAAGCAATTATGCTCAGGAATCAGATGAACAAGGCAGGATATATGTAAAAAGGAAAACAACATTTAAGAGGATAGAGAGTTATCTGGGTGCTATTGATGGATACCAATCAATCATCAAAGGCAGCAACATGTTGAACTTGTGACTAAATAACTAATTTTGGTGTGAATATTTTAAGTATAGTTTTTCCTACATTGCATGTTTTTACTTCTTGAATGCTTTCTCTAGACTTTACCAACTTGGAAACTATCCAGTACACAAACCACAAAATTTCAACTGCTGAAACCATCACACATCACAAAGCACATTCAGTTAGGTGCCTCTCCACACTTCACTTCTCCCCTTACCGTGCAAAAAAAAAAAGTGATGAAATAAGAATATTAAAAGTAGTGTGAGGGAGTTCCGGGAAGATGGCGGAGGAGAAGGTGTAATCTGAACAAGCTCTCGCATAGAAAGCAGTTTTAGAGTTCCAGTGAACAGTCCTAAGCCAGAGAATCGCACCAAGTGTGCCATCACAGGACAGAGAGTTAGACAAGAGAGGGAAGCCAAGGCAAAAAGAAACACCTGAGTGCTCGCCAGCAGCCGCCGCCACGGCGGCAGTAGGGTCGCAAGCGGCGGAGACCGCAGCCGGGGGCCATACCTGAGCGCTCACACATAGAGTCCAGGATGAAGGAGCCAGACGCAGCGGGCGAGGAGATTCTACTCAACAGCAGCAAGAACCAACAAAGGGCGGACATCTTCATCCTGCAGCTTGCAGACAAGAGACAACCCAGGATCCAAGACTCGGCTTGAGTAGAAGCCCGACGTCCTCACTACTTCTCAGGGAGCAGAGGAGGGAAGGCCACCCCTCCCCCCACAGCACCGGTGATCTCCATCTTGGATACCGACAAAGCTCGGAGGAGCTGCCAGCTCCAACCCAGGCCTTGGAATAAAACGAGTCATTTAGCAGGTCACAAGAACTTAACGGCAAAGTGACCTGACAGACTCGGCTCCATCCAGGGAAAAGTCACCCAGCTAAGGCGCCAGCCATTGGAGTGGCTTCCCTCACTGTGTAACCAGAGCCAGAGGCTGCCCCTCCCTCTAGCAGCCTCAACAATCAATTGAAAAACAGAATCTCTGAGAACGGCTCCAGGCTGGGCTCTGGGAGATTTTTTTTGCACAAAACAGCCCCAGGAAAAAGCTACCGATTGTTGAAAGGCCTCAACTCTACCCAGAACCTAGCCTCACCACTGCATCCCCCTCTTTTATGATTCTCAAAGCAGATCACCCTCCTAGAAAACTACCTGGGAGGGGGAATCTCAAAATCTTGGGTAAAGCAGAGCATTTTTCTGCCTCTTCCAACAAACCGACTTAAGAAACCAATCAAGCCACAGGAACTCAAGCTGACCAGAGACTCCAACAAAAGGCTGGGTACAGACAAAAGGGAGGTACAGATACAGGATTTTCCCACCCCTCCCCCCCCAAAAAAAATCAAAGGACTTTTTCTTTTCTTTTTTTTCTTCTTCTTTTCTTTTTTTTGTTTGTTTTTGTTTTATGTTACCATATATATATATATATATATAATTTTTTTCTCTTTTAAAACTTTTATTAATCTTTAATTTTTGCCTCTTCTGAAAAAATAATTGATTTCCAGTAACTTTTTTTTTCTCCTCTTAAAATTTTTATTTTAGGAATATGTAAATGAGCGTTTTCCTTTCTTTTCTTATCTTCTTTCTCTTTTTCTTTCTTTCATAATTATCTTTTTGTTTTTGGTCTAGCTCTACTGAACTTCTGATCTTTTCTTCTCCCTTTCCCATCCTTAAAGTTTTTCACATCTCCTCTATGTCCCTCCCTTTCTCACAACATATTCACATTCCTCTCTAAATAGATGGTCTTTTAATCTCTACAATAACATTAATTTTTACGTTTCTATTTTTTTTTCTGGTCTCTTTTCATTCCCCTATCCCTCTCTTCTTTTTCTCTCTCTCTCTACATGCATCCTACCCAACCCATTTCCTGCATCGTGATTAGGACATAGTTAACTCTCCCTGTGCCTCCCCACACCAATCTATTCCTATTTTTCACCCACATCTCTCCCTAATCCTAATAATTTCTGGTTTTCCAAATTCTTTTCTGCGGTTCGAAGTCCTTCAAAATATAGTTGTTTGATGTTGAATAGATGTATCTGTTAAACTAGATTGTATCTGTAGACTATTGACTGTACAAATGCAAACTTTGGTTGATGGTTGCCTTAAGATAGTGTTCTAGCACAAAACTGGTGCTATCTTCATCTCAAATGGGCAGAGTAAGCCGGAAAAACACAAGAAAAATGGCAAATTCGGGTATCTCAATTCCCAATCTTGATAATCAGGGGTCAGATCAGATAATGAACAATCCAGAGGAGAGTTCCCAAATAGCTCTACAAACACTGGTGGCAAACATGATAAATGAGAAGTTTGACAACTTACAAAGGACTCTCTATGAGCGTGATAGGGAGAGAGAGGAGGGATCCCAGAAGTTTATACAGGAATATCATAAGCGTGAGGAAGCTACTCAAAAACTGATACAGGATTTGCGTGAACAACTTGAGAATACTCAAAGAGAAAGGGAGGAATGGCGTGAGCAGTCTGAGAACATGCAAAGAGAACTGCAGGAATCCCACGAACGTGAGGAAGCTAAACAAAGAGTAATACAGGAATTGAGAGACCAGGTAGAGAACACACAAAGATCACTAAAGACATCCATAAAATCCATTAACAAAGAGCTTAAGGAAGTCAGGGAGACCACAAAGGGAATGCTGAATGGAACCCAACAGAAGGAATGGGAGTCCAAAGAAACCATATCCAATCAACTAAGTGATTTGAAGACAAACACTGAACACCAAATAAAGGAAGTAAAGAGATTCATACAAGACCTAAAACAGAGCTTCAACAAAGAACTTGAAGCCATCAAAGCTGACCAATTAGAAGCTGACAAATTAGAAGAGATTAAAATCAAAGAAGAGAGTCTTGACAGCAGGTTAGACCATGCAGAAGATCGAATCTCAGGGATTGAAGACAGCCTAGATATTATAGAGAAAGAACATACAACCATCCAAGATAAGTACAAGAAATATGACAGATCTATCCAACACCTGGAAGACACCATCAGAAGGCCTTACTTAAGGATAATGGGTGTAGAGGAGCACCTAGAAACAGAAGTTAATGGTCTAGGAAATTTGTTTAACAGGATCCTAGCAGAGAACTTCCCAAACATGCAAAAAGATAGGCCTATTCAGATACAAGAAGCCTTTAGAACCCCAAATAGCCCAGACCAGAATAGGACATCCCACCGTCACATTATAATCCACACAGGATCAACTCAGAACAAGGAAAAGATCCTTAAAGCTGTCAGGGAGAAAAGTGTAATCACCTATAAAGGGAAAACAATTAGAATCACCTCAGATTTCTCAGCAGAGACAATCAAAGCAAGAAGAGCCTGGAATGATGTATGCCAGGCCCTAAAAACAAAGACCTATCATCCAAGAATACTGTACCCAGCTAAACTCTCCTTCATAACTGAAGGCCAAATAAAAACCTTCTACAGCAAAGAAAAATTGAAACAATACATCTCCACCAAACCAGCCCTACAAAAGATTCTTAAAGATGTCCTACACATAGAAAACCAAGAAGACCACAATAAAGGCCAAGAAACTGCACCCAAACTGAGAATCCAAGAACCATAGGAAGAACCCAGTTTTCGCAGCCCCCAAGAAGGTAGATAACATGGCAGGAACTCCCAAATACCTCTCAGTCCTATCTCTTAACGTTAACGGACTGAACTCTCCAATTAAGCGACATAGACTGTCTAGTTGCATTAAAAAACAATACCCTTCTATCTGCTGCCTGCAGGAGTCACATCTTGCCCGTAAAAACAAACACATATTCAATGTTAAAGGCTGGAACAAAATCTACCAAGCAAACGGCCCTCATAAACAGGCGGGAGTTGCAATCCTAATATCAGATAAAATAGACTTCAAATTAAAATTCGTGAGAAGAGATACAAAAGGTCGCTACATACTAATGAAAGGATCTCTCGTTCAGGAGGATATTACAATTCTAAATATCTATTCGCCAAACAATGGAGCACCCAAATTTATCAAAGAAACACTACTTTCCCTCAAATGCCATATAGATCCAAAGACATTAATTGTTGGGGATTTTAACACACCACTCTCCGCACTAGACAGATCAACTCGGCAAAAACTGAACAGAGAATCCCCAGATTTAAACAGCTGCACAGATCAACTAGACTTAACAGACATTTACCGAACATTTCACCCAGCAGCATCAGAGTACACGTTCTTCTCAGCAGCACATGGAACTTTTTCTAAAATAGACCACATTCTAGGCCACAAAGCAAACTTGTCTAAATTCAGAAACATTGAAGTTATACGCTGCATTCTCTCTGACCACAAGGGAATAAAATTAGAACTCAACACCAAACGCCACCAAAGAACGTCCGGTATCACATGGAGGCTAAACAACACACTGCTGAATCAAGAGTGGGTCATGGAAGAGATTAGAAAGGAAATTCAAATGTTCATGGTATTCAACAAAAATGAACACACAAATTACCAGCTCCTCTGGGACACAGCAAAGGCAGTACTCAGAGGCAAGTTTAGAGCTCTGAGCTCCTACATCAACAAATTGGAGAGATCTGAAACTAGCAATTTATTGACACATCTAAACCTCCTTGAAAAAGAGCAGCAAGATAAACCCCAATCCAGTAGACGGAAAGAAATAATCAAAATTAAATCAGAATTAAATGAACTAGAATCCAAAAAAAACTATAGAAAGAATCAACAAAACAAAGAGTTGGTTCTTTGAAAAAATTAACAAAATTTACAGACCCTTAGCAAATCTTATCAGAAAAAGAAGAGAACACACCCAAATTAATAAACTCAGAGATGAGAATGGAAACATCACCACGGAAACAACCAAGATTCAGAACATTATAAGGGAATACTTCTCAAAACTTTATGCTAATAAGTTCGACAACTTGACAGAAATGGACCTCTTCCTAGCAATTATTGGCATGCCAAAACTAAACCAAGATGAGTTAAACTATCTTACCAGGCTCATATCAAGCATTGAAATAGAACAAGCAATAAAAGACCTCCCAGCTAAGAAAAGTCCAGGACCAGATGGTTTTACAGCGGAATTTTACAAGGCCTTCAAAACAGAGCTCACACCAATTTTCCTCCAACTCTTCAATGAAATTGAAAGAGAAAGCTCACTACCGAACACATTCTATGAAGCCATCATAACCCTCATCCCAAAACCAGGCAGGGACTCATCCAAAAAAGAGGACTATAGACCCATTTCTTTGATGAACATTGATGCAAAAATTCTCAACAAAATTTTGGCCAATCAACTTCAACAATTCATCCAAAAAATCATAAACCACGATCAAACAGGATTCATTTCAGGGATGCAAAGCTGGTTCAATATACGCAAATCAATTAATATTATTCATCACATCAACAGGAGCAGAAAAAACATTCGACAAGATCCAACACCCCTTTATGATGAAGGTTTTGGAAAAATTAGGAATCCATGGAACATTCCTCAATACAATAAAGGCTGTATATGACAAACCTACAGCCAGCATTATACTCAATGGTGAAAAACTAAAGCCATTTCCTCTTAACTCAGGAACAAGACAAGGATGCCCACTCTCTCCACTTCTCTTCAATCTAGTATTAGAATGCCTAGCTACAGCAATAAGACAAGATGCAGACATAAAGGGGATCCAAATAGGGAAAGAAGAAATAAAACTCTCCCTCTTTGCAGATGACATGATCTTGTATTTAAAGAATCCCATAGACTCCACTCCCAAATTACTCAAGCTGATTCAAAACTTTGGCAAAGTAGCAGGTTATAAAATTAACACCCAAAAATCAATGGCTTTTCTGTATGCCCACAATGAGAAAAGTGTGGCTGAAATTAGGAAAGCAACGCAATTTGTAATAGCCCCACAAAAAAAAAATACCTAGGAATTAACTTAACCAAAGAAGTGAAGGACCTCTATGATGAAAACTTTAAAATCTTGAAAAAGGAAATCACCACAGAACTTAAAAAATGGCAAAACCTCCCATGCTCCTGGATTGGCAAGATTAACATCGTGAAAATGGCAATACTTCCCAAGGCTATCTACAAATTCAACGCAATACCTATCAAAATTCCACCCTCATTCTTCAAGGAAATAGAAGAGGCAATCCAAAAATTCATATGGAACAATAGAAGACCCCGAATAGCAAAAACACTTCTCAACGGAAAGAACACTGCTGGAGGAATATCAATACCAAATTTCAAACTCTACTATAAAGCCATAGTAATCAAAACAGCTTGGTATTGGCATAAGAACAGACCTCAGGACCAATGGAATAGAATTGAAAACCCAGAAATGAACCTACAGACCTATAGCCATCTAATCTTCGATAAGGAAGCTAAAACAATAGAATGGAAGAAAGACAGCCTCTTCAGTAAATGGTGCTGGCAAAATTGGTTAACTATATGTAGAAAACTAAAGCTAGATCCTTATATATCACCCTGCACCAGAATCAACTCCAAATGGATCAAAGACCTTGAACTCAAAGCAGACACTCTGAAAACATTACAGGATGGAATAGGAGAAACCCTAGGTCTCCTTGGCTCAGGCCGAAATTTTCTGAATAGAGACCCGGAAGCACAACCAATCAAAGAAAGGTTGGACAAATGGGATTGCATAAGGTTGCAGAGCTTCTGCAGGGCAAATGACATAGCTAGCAAGATCAAGAGAAAGCCCACCGATTGGGAGAAGATCTTTACTAGCCATACAACGGACAAGGGTCTCATATCTAAAATATACTTGGAACTCAAAAAATTAAACCACCCAACAACAAATCCTCAAAGAAACAACTGCCCAATAAATAAGTGGGCGAAAGACTTAAAGAGAAGCTTCTCTGAAGAAGAAAGAAGGATGGCCAATAGACACATGAAGAAATGTTCAACATCCCTAGCCATAAAAAAAAATGCAAATCAAAACAACATTGAGATATCACCTCCCTCCTGTTAGAACAGCAAAAATCAAGAACTCTAACAACAGATGCTGGAGGGGATGTGGACAGAAAGGAACCTTACTTCATTGTTGGTGGGAATGTAAACTTGTTCAACCACTTTGGAAAGCAGTATGGAGGTTCCTCAAAAGAATTCACATAGATCTCCCCTATGATCCAGCAATCCCACTTTTGGGCATTTACCCAAATGTTTACAAACAAAACCACACTAAAGCTACCAGTACAACTGTGTTTATTGCAGCATTATTTACCATAGCTAAGATATGGAACCAAACCAGATGCCCCTCAGTAGATGAATGGATCAAGAAAATGTGGTATATATACACAATGGAATTCTATGCCTCCATCAGAAAGAATGACATTTCCCCATTTGTTAGGATATGGAAAGGCTTGGAAAAAATTATATTAAGTGAAGTAAGCCAGGCCCAAAGAAACATAGGTCCCATGGTTTCCCTTATTTGCAATATCTAGTATAGGTATGAGTCAAGCGGAAAAGGTCAGATAATGTGATGTTAGGAAAACGAACCCTTAAATATGTATTTTAATGTTTTCGTTTCTTTCATGCATGTGTTTCTAACGCATTTATAAGATTATTTCTTTGTTGCTTTGTATGTCCCTCCCCCACAGTGTAACCCCCGCTTTCACTTTATTTGTTGTCAATATAACATGTGGAGGAGATGGGGACAACCAAGTCGTTTAAGGATTCAGGTGGACCTGTTGCAACAAGGAGAATTACAAAATGTCATGTCAAAGCAAGCTTTACAATGTCGGTGTGGGGGGGGAGGGGGGTATGATTGGGTGCCGGGGAGGGTGGAGCCTGGGAAGGGAGGTGATGGGTAAACAAAAGAGGAGGTTGCAATGCTTGGTAAGAAATATATGCATTATCCTGCCAATGTAATTGTAACCCCTCTGTACAGTATGTTCTCAAATAAAATAAAATAAAATTTAAAAAAAAAAGTAGTGTGATATCTAAAAAAGATGTTCATGCAGTTGAATATATAGGGGATTCAGTAGTTGAATATAAATTCAAATGAACTGTCACTCTTTAATTTATACATTTCTTTCCTGTATTAATGAGTAAGAAATGCATATTTATTGTAAAAAATTATTTTAAGTAGACAATCTTGAGAACAATGAGAAAAAAATCATCTGTAAACAGCCCGAACAGTTATTGTCTTAATGAATTTCCTCTAGCATTTTTCTGTTTATTTCACTAAAATATTTATGGAGTTTTCTAGTGGCAGAGTCTATGCTAAATACTCTCTTTTATTTAGATACTGAAGATTAAACTTAAATGAATGTACTTTAGGCAAGAGTTCTATCACACTCCAGCCTTTCACTTTTATTTTGTTTTTGAGATACTATCTCACTCCCTTTGTCCAAACGGGACTGAAATCTATGATTTGATCTTCCTGCAAGTAACAGATGTGCACCACAATCTAGGTGCTAAATATACACATTATTCATTTAACTCAATACTCCCTCAACAGTGTGTGCGTGTATACACATATCTACTCAATATTCTCTTTCTCTCCCTTCCCTCAACTCTTGTTCTTTTCTGTTTGGAAGAGATTAGGATCAGTCTCAATCACTTCATGACACTCTAACCCTGAAGCTGGAAAGGTCGGCACCAGGACAACATGACAAGAGAGAAGAACTCTGCCAACCAAGTCTAATGTGCCAATCTTGCCTCAGAAAATAGAATTGAGGACCTGAAAATGAGGCAGCAGATAGGAGTCTGTGATGGAACTTAATTCTATTTTCAGCCACAGTTCATTCAATGAGTGGAGCAATCAAGCCTGGAGGAAAAATCAAGAGATGGAGAAACTATGTAAGCTTGTGTCTGGGGGTGGGAAGAGAGAGGGAAAGAGGAAGGGAAAGACAGAGGGGAAGGAGAGAGAGGAAAAATGAGACACACAGACAGACAGACACACACACACACAAGCACGCACACACACAGACTCACACACACACACACACACACACACACACACACACACACACACACACACACAGAGAGATTGCATTCTTGGAGCATTTCCAATTGCAAGGAGATTTTACTGTTTTTCCCCAAGTAGACTTCTATCTTCCCTTCAAATACATTTTGAACTTAAGCTAATTGAGTATGTTCCTTTAAGATACCATGATAATGTGCATTGATAATGACTATCTTGTTCTGTACAAGGCATCATTCCAACTATTTAATGTTCATTTATTTCATTAAATACATTTTAATTGTTATATCAACCCTCTCTAAAATGTGTGTCACTGCCTTCATTTTACATAGGAGGACAGAACCTCAAAAACTTAAGCACGAGGCACTGGTTAGGAACGGCATGCTCACATACTACACCTGCCCACCCCATATATACATTTATTTTTCTGTTCCCTTTGGCACCTCCTCACCTTCAATAGAACAGAAATGGACGTCTTTTTTAAAATATGTGTGCAAACCAGCATCAAGAATACATGAACAATATAAGAAATGGGAAAATACAATTGAGTGAAAATCTGAAAACTCCTATGCCCCAGACCTGTATTTCTGTCCTGCACGGGGAGGGGCCTCTTTCTACCTCTACTCTCCCAGGCCTCCTCAGCAGGTCCCTGGGAACATAGTTGGAGAGGGACTAGTAAGTCTTTTCAAATGAAAGACATCAGTGAATTTACTATAAGAGTCAAAGGCAGAGGAATTAAAATCCACATAGACATTGACTGCTTTCCTTTACCCTGACTTTCAAAATTCTTTACTTCTTCACATACCTCAAAAAGCCAACTGTTGCTTGACACCCGTGGCTCACCCCTGTAAGCTTAGCTACTAAGGAGGCTGAGATCTGAGGATCACGGTTCAAAGCCAGCATGGGAGGGAAAGTCCATGAGACTCTTATCTCCAATAAACTAAAAGAAAACTGGAAGTGGCACTGTGGTTCAAGTGGTAGAGTGCCTTTATCAATTTTCCTAGGGAAAATTAATTTGTATTCCTCCAAACAGTCTGATGGTTGGCAAATGTTGTGAGCTCCCGAAGACACTCCTAGATGTCTGTCATCATTTCCAACTTCAAAACTTTTGCCTTCAATCAGGGTTTCTGAAGAACATCGATACAATCAAAGTTAATCAACACAGCTTTATTGTACTTGGTCTCATAAAAAATATAATAGCTCTACTTTCAATGAAGGAAATTAATGACCATGGCCTTGAGACATGGCCCTTCATTTGAAATGTGTGTGTTCTATTACTGTCATAAATTTTCATGATGCTTTTTTTTCTTGAAAACAGTCCCTGAATATTCCTTCAGCAAACATTTACTGTGCAGTGTTGCAGGATACACTGAGTGTTGGGAGCCCAGAATGCCCTAAAAGTTCCACCTGCCTTATGTATTATGTACATAATAAAGTTTGAAAGTCTGGATCATTTTAGCAACTGAAGGAAAAATCATTTCTGAAAATATAAAAGTCTCTTTAGTATGAAGAATAAGCCTGAGGAACTTGTCTTCCTGGTTTCCAGCCAGGAGATCTATCTATTTAAAATCACTTAACATCAGAATATGTAAGCAAATGTTTAAGGGCATGAAATAATTACAACTAAGTATGTAGCATGCACATGTTACTTGGGTATGGTAGTTTCTATTTTATTCATAAAAATGAATTGAGAAAAAGATTATTCTCCACATGAATGACAATGTCCCCAAATTGTTTCTTTATTACCCATTCATTATAACTCTAGCTTTTGTTGGGAGATGAGATCCTTGTTCAAAAAACATAACTGAGGGCCATTGTTACATTCTTCTTTCTGTCATTGTCAAAGATGTTTCAGAGAAAAGAGACCTACAAAGATATGAGTCCTGGCACATATTGTAAATGCCAGCATTGAATGATATCCCCATGGTAAGAAAGAGAAACTTCACAAATTTTCACCCACCTGAACAACCCATCCTGTTGCTTTGCCTCTGAACCTGGATGAGTTTTCCCATTTGTCCTTCTGTGGCACAGCTACTGTGGAAGGAATGTGTCTTTTCCTTTATTTGGCAGATTTGGAGTCCTAACTCCTCTTGCAAACATTCTGAGAAGCTTTCGCCAGGCCACAAGAAGTACAGATGAAATTTTCATCCCATACTCTCCCCTCACAGTAATCCTGTCCTGAAAAACTGCTTACTGAATAAAATGGAACAATGATTGGACAGTGATATAAACCTGAGCGAGCATTATCATACTAGTCATAACACCAGAGAGGAACAAGCAGAAGAATCATTATCTGAGTGTCACAACTATCAATTGACCTACTACACCACATGCTTAAGTGAGGCAATTAATAGATGTTTTGCTAGCTGCCAGTGGCTCATACCAGCAATCAAGCTACTCAGGAGACTGAGGTCTGAAGATTGTAGTTCAAAGCCAACCCAGGCTAGAAAGTCCATGAGATTCTTATCTCCAATCGACTACCAAAAAGCTGGAAATGGTGCTGTGGCTCAAGTGGTAGAGTGCTAGCCTTGAGCAAAGCAGCTCAGGGACAGCACTCAGGCACTCAGGCCCCAGAACCAACACACACACACACACACATACACACACAAAGATAGATAGATGCTTCACGTTTTCCTGGCCACTTTCTTTTTTCTTATGCTTCTTTTGGTGAAGATTTTGTAAGTCAAATAATCTTGATGTCAATTAATATCTATGCTGTATTGGGCTTATTGTCCTCAGCTTCATCTTCCTTGCCTGTGGAATGAAGACATTTCTTTGCAAAATTCGTGCAGTGGGTGAATCCAGTCTTAGTGTTCAATGTACATTTGTGAAAATATCACCAGGTAAATTGGGGGTGGGGTTGAGAGAAATGGAGAAGAACGATCTAAGTGGTGACATTGATCAAGATGTACTGTACTCACAAACTGACATGTTACATTAGAACTCCTTTGTACAAGTACTTAGGTATAATTTTTTAAGTAGAAAAAAATGAAACCAGTGCATCAGTGCAATCCATAACTCTGAGGTCTAGATTGTGCATAGCTGCCTCTTTTAAAGAATATAGGACAGAGAAGAGTGGAACAAATCATTTCCAGAATACAAGTGTTCAACTCTACCACGAAGTTAACATCAATAGTGATGCTGACATACATCCTTGATTTCATGCACAGAGAACACATTTTCCCCTAACTCCCCCAGGATTTGGAACTCAGGGCCTAGATTCTGTCCCTGAACTTTCGCCTCCCTACCGCTCACCCCAAACACACAAAGCTAGTGCTTTTACACTTGAGCCATAGCTCCAATTCTGGCTCTTTTCGTTAAATGGAGATGAGTCTCATGGATTTTCCCAGCCCAGGCTGGCTTCCAATCATAATCCTCAGATCTCAGGCTTGGATTATAGGTGTGAGCGACCAGTGTCCAGCATGAGAACTCACTTTTTCTCTGTAATTCTCCTCCCCAAAACCTTATAGCCACAATCTTAAGAGAAAAGATTGAGAGCCCACAACTGAAGAATATTCTACAGAATGCCCTGTCCAATACTCCAAAAAAGGGGAGAAATACCATCTCTTTTCCTTTGGTGAAAACAATAGATGTTTGATTATTATATGACAATAATAATAGATATTATTATAATGCTCACAATATGTATTCCCATCCCCATTGCTACCAGGCTTGGTTATATAACGTACTTTGACAAATGACATATGAGAAGTGATGACATGTATCTTTTCTGAGTTTTAGTCATGTGGTTTTCACACTGTTCTCTTCCCTTGGGATCCTCCAGCAGGCAGTCTGAATCCCAGAATGGACAGCATGCTGAGTGGCAGTGGACATGGATTAGGCTTGTAGCATGAGATAGTAATCAAAGTTGTAAGCTATTGCGTCATTGGAGTTGTTATCCCACCGTAAAATTAAGTTCACATTGAGGCCCCAGCTCTAGGTAATCTAGGCCTTTTTTGTCTCCATTTCCTCCTGTTCCCTTCTCATTTTTCCTGAATATTCTCTCTTCTACCAGCTTCTCCTCAGGTGACACCAAATCCTGAGTCTCCTTATCCTAGAAACACTTTTCAGGCTTAAGCATTGTGGCTTCCTTTCTTACATTTTCTCTTAGCTGTTTCTTCACTTTTTTCTTTCTGGAGTTTTCAGCCAGAAGCTCCCAAATGTGATGGAGCCTCAGATAAAATCCCTCTGCCACATCTCCCTTGCTTGCTTTCACTCTTCTCATGTTGGCATACTACGAAACCAGAATAAGATGAAGCTCCAGAAAACCCTTTGGATAGAAAAATAAACCACCGCATGGGAAGTGAGGGTTGTTTTAGAAGAGATTGGGAGCTGAACACAGGCAGGAAGGCTCATGGCTGCAGCCTCAGCTGTCTTCTGAATCATTGCCCAGTTTCCATCTCTCAGTCTTTTCTCCAAAGTCAATGGGGCAAATTCTGCATTTCTTACGGACTCATCCACATTCACAGACCCAGTTAGGAATCCAAAATGACTTAAAATATAGACTCTCCACATCATAGAAATCTGTACCAGAGAAAATGGGCAGAAAGAACTTCAGTTAATCAGGTTCAATTCATTTTTACATGTTTATAATTTATTTTATTTTATTTTTTTGGGTCCGGTCGTGGGGCCTGAACTCCGTGCTGGGGCGCTGTCCCTCAGCTCTTCAGCTCAAGGCTAGCGCTCTACAACTTGAGCCACAGCACCACTTCTGGCTTTTTTTGTTTATGTGGTGCTGAGGAATCGAACCCAGGGCCTCATGCATGCAAGGCAAGCGTTCTACCAGTGAGCCACCTTCCCAGCCCCACATGCTTATAATTTAACTGAGAGAACAATATCAAATTCACTCTGCCTTCATAAAATCAAAATATCAAAGCAACTACTTTTTACAGGA
This sequence comes from Dipodomys merriami, assembly GCF_024711535.1. Taxonomy (NCBI): domain Eukaryota; kingdom Metazoa; phylum Chordata; class Mammalia; order Rodentia; family Heteromyidae; genus Dipodomys; species Dipodomys merriami. The sequence continues at coordinate 420,950 of NW_027206374.1, forward strand.
AGTATATATTCACATCATAAATCGAGTTTCTAAAGGGGTGGTGTTCTCAGAAAGTAAGGAATTAGGGCTTAGGAAACATTTCAAACACATTTCACATCAGCATCAAGATTAAATTCATTAGCACAGGCTGCAAAAGTTGCTTACTCTCAGCAGGTAAGAATCTATCATTTTTTTCTGGCCCTTAGTAAAAAAAGATGGAAGAGTTTGATTTCCTTTTTCAATTTCAATCTTCAAAGTCACATTGTCTTCTAAGGAAGTCATTTATCTCACTCACCTGAAAATACAGAATATGTCTTCACAGGAGGGTCCTCTGGGCTTCAGGAAGCAAAATAGGAGGAGTGAAACAGGCTGCAAGATGCTTGCAGGAATAGAATATGTTTGACTTCTTCCACAGCCAAGCTAGCTTTGAGCGTTTGTCCTTTCCACAACTCAGGTGGGACGGTGGTTATGTAGGAGGGGAGAAATACCATAGAGTTTCAGAAAAAGGTAAAAGAAAGGTGCATGGCTTTTCTTCTCAGAACAGAACCTTTAAATAGGATATGTTTTTTCTCTTCACAAAACATTTAATTATACAGTAATCCACTTCACTGTATTCCCCTTCTGTAGTTAGTTACCTGTGCTCAACTCTGGTTTGAAAAGATTAAATGGAAAAAGTCTCATATTTTGGAAGATATCACATTCACATAATACCTTTTTTCTTTTTTTCTTTTTTGTTTTTTTTTTGCATATAAGGTCTCACTGTATATCTCTCTCATTATCTTCCTGCCTCAGCTTCTGTTTCCTAGGATTATATGTGTGCATTTCCACACCCATTTCACATTACATTTTTACAGCATATTGTTACAATTCTTCTATTTTATTAGTTACTGTTATTATTGTCTTACTGTACATAATTTATAACTTAAGCTTTATTGTAGCTATAATTGTCTGGGTAAAAGCATAGTATATATGGTCATCTTGGTATTTATAGGGTTGCTTCCAGAACTGATGAGCATAGTAAAATCAGCATAGGATCCAGTCCCATATAGAAAATAGCATAATATTTCATACAAAGTAAGTTACACTTTAAATCACATCAAGGTTATTTCTATTACCACCATAGATATAACAGTATATAAATAGTTGCTATATTGTCTGCTTAGGGAGCAACAAACTTTTCCTATCTTAAATTTCTGGTTGGTTGAACCCCTAGATGTGGAAATTGTAGATACTGAGGGTTAACTGTATAAATTGCTTCATTGATTTCACGTGCTCACGTGGAATGCCTCTCCAGAGACTAATCAGGAACTACTATAAAGATCAGAAAGACAGAAACTTGACCTTCTTATTTTGCCATAATTACCCACTAAATAAAATATGAATAAGTTTGATTCTGTACCTCCTCCTCCTCCTCCTCCTCCTCCTCTTCCTCCTCCTCCTCCTCCTCCTCCTCCTCCTCTTCCTCCTCCTCCTCCTCCTCCTTCTTCTTCTTTCTTCTTCTTCTTCTTCTTCTTCTTCTTCTTCTTCTTCTTCTTCTTCTTCTTCTTCTTCTTCTTCTTCTTCTTCTTCTTCTTCTTCTTCTTCTTCTTCTTCTTCTTCTTCTTCCTCTTCTTCTTCCTTGCACATGCTAGGCTTGGTACCTACCACAGTTCTAGAGCTTCTAAAAAGCTAGTTTGAGAATTTCACAATGTTTAATAATCAACACCAATTTCAGTTTTCTTTCCTAGGCTCCAAAACAGGGGAAAGTGGGGGAGGCATAAATGGGACAGTCATCTAGGGAAAACATTGCTGACTATCATATTTTAATTTTTTGTTCAGTTGGAATTTAAAAAATATATAACCATATAATTTAAGTCCTATTTTTAAAATTTTCTTCATAGGAAAAAAGACCAACTAAACAATTTTTGTCCTTTTTATGTATAAAGCTCACAATGTTGTCTCTGTAATAATTTTTAAAACATTCTTTTGAATATGACTTCTACCATCTCCTTGGAGGCGAAGCTGAATTCTACATATTAAATATTCTAATCAATAACTAGGAAGTATAAATCAATAGAAACAATTAAAAATATGTCAAACACAATAAAAAGAACAATTATCCATCAAACAGATGCTTATCATCTTGACAGTTTGGGAACAACAGTTTCAGAATGTACAGAAATACTGAAAGAACATCTTTTAATTCATTAGAAAGGGGAAAATACTTAAAATATTAAAAACAAACATGCAGCAATAGATAATGCCTGTAATCCTAGATGCTCTGGAAGCTAAGATCTGAGTATCATAGTTCAAATCCATCCAGGGAAAGAAAGTCCTGTGAGACTCATCTCCAATTAATTACCAAAATGCCAGAAGGGGAGGTGTGGCTCAAGTGAAAAAGCACTAGTCTTGGACAAAAAAGCTCAGGGGCAGTGTTTAGACCTGATTTTAAGCCCAAAGACCAGCGTGCATGTGCCCATACACACACACACACACACACACACACACACACACACACACACACACACACACACACACACACACATTATTGAAAGACAAATACCAATGCTTTTCCTAATGTATTGTTTCACATTGTAATAGGACTTAAGGCATTAGTGGGTCTAGATTCCTACTATAGTATATATGTTTGAATAGGTTATTCAGAGAAAACTTTATTTGGAAAACTCTAATACTCAAATTGTAGCTTATTTTTTAAAATATGGGCGATGGACCAAGTATATTAATGACCAGGTATAGTTATAAGGGATAAAACTCTGGCTTGATTTTAACATCATTATTTTATTTTTTTAACAATGGAAGAAAGATATTTGACTTGAAAGAGACACAGGATGAGATTCAGAAGAGATGGTGAGTCCATTCTTTGTAGAAATGGGCACATCAGACTTTTGAAGTTATTATTCATTTTTGGCATAAGACTTGATTATTCAAGTATGTGCAGTTACTAGATAAATAACTTAATATGGAAATAATAAATAAGTGTTATCAGTGCATACAAAACAATTGGTTCTGAACATCTATATTATGCAATGATTTGTACTGTTCATGTCACAGAACTGACTTAGAAGGCTGATTTAAATCAAATAGATATATTTGGTCAGCGTTAAATCCTCTTTTGCAAATTCTGCCTCCTCGATAAAAAAAGGATATTACCTATTTTATCAGTAATCAGGAATAGTAAGTTATTTTAAGTATTTATATATTTTATCCAAGTATGATCCTCCAATTTATCATTCCAGGTGCTAGAGTCTAACCATCATGGTGATGGATAGTCACATCCTAATGGAGAAATATGTAGCTTGCCCTGCTTGCATGCTCCCCAACCTTCCCTTCCATGGCTCTATATTTACATTTAGTAAAATTCACTCATCTAATAAAGTCAAGGACAATGGCAGCTCCTCCTTGAAGATTCTTCTGTCAAGAATAAGCAATCAATCATTAATTTGATAATATTTCATTATAATGCAGTCAAATATAGAAATTTTTGAGCTTTTTTTCCATGAAATTTACTTCATGTGATTGTTGATTTATAGTTGGTGGTATTGGACTTAAAACAATGTACGAGTTTCAAAGATTTAAATAAAAAGTTGCACATTGCCTTGTCTAGTGACAAATTAAAGAGAGAATTCTAGGTTCTTATATTCATCCCAGTGTGCTTTTGTTTCCTTGCTGGCTTTTTTCCTACAGTGATGACCAATTTCATTATTTGGCATAGCAAAGTTTTCTCATTTTTGTAGTCCTGATTTTATCATAGGTGTTATTTTCCTAAGCATTCTGCCCATGATAAATTAATCTATTATTATAATCACATCTTAGAACATTCATATTCAGTAATTATTCTTATATTCCTTAATAACATCTCATTATATTTTAAAAATTGTATTAATTTATATAGTCAGCAGTAGGGCTGAACTCAAGGTCTGACTGCTGTCTCTTAGCTTTGTTGCTCAAGGTTAGTACTAGATCACTTCTAGATGTTTGGTGGTTAATTGGACATGAAAGTCTCATGGACTTTCCTGCCCAGGCAGGCTCTGAACTGTGATCCTCCTGAGTAGCTAACATAACAGATGTGAGCCACCAGTCCACAGTATATATAGCAGATTACTTTTAACAATAGAAGAAAGTAATTTTACTATAGAAATTTTGTCTTTAGGAGAATTCTTTCAATGTTTGATACAAACTTTTACATGTTTAAATATTATTTTGGTATCACTGTTGCTTTTTATAATTTTTCCACTTTGTATTTGCCTGTATTATTTGTACATAGACTTTTTCACTGTTATTCATACATACTATATAACTCTATCACAATTTATCCCCTTTATCACTTTCTCTCTTTTCTACTTCCCTCTTCTTGAAACAATTTCAACAGGTTTTATTGTACTCTTCTTACACACACACAATATGAACAGAATATGTAGAAGATAATACTGCACCCTCCCCCTCCATGCCCTCTTGTTTTATCTTCTCCCCTTCCACTGGTACCGCCCCTCAAACAGGTTCTCTTCTGTTTTATATTTCTGTCTTTCATTTTTACAGCTAGATACTGCATACAAGCAAAAACATATAATATTTTACTTTCTCAGCATATTTACTTTTGCTTAATATAATGGTATCTAGTTCTATCCATTTTGCCATCAATGACATATTTTATTGCTATGTATAGTTGAAAACTCCATTGTGGATATATTTCAAATTTTCTCATGAATTTTATTTATATATGTATATATATATTGGGTCAGTCATGGGGCTTGAACTCTAGGTCTGGGAGCTGTCCATGAGCTCTTCAGCTCAAGGCGAATGTTCTACCACATAAGCCACAGTGCCACTTTTGGTTTTCTGGTGGGTAATTGGAGATAAGAATCTCAAGGACTTTCCTCATATTTTATCCTAGGATTACAGGTGTGAGCCATGGGCGGCTAGCTTAATTTTATATTTTATATATTTATCCATTTGTGTGCAATACTGGTGTTTGAACTTAAGGGCTTTCATTCTTGCTTGACCATTTTGCGTTGCTCACAACTGGTGCTCTACCACTTAAGACATGCATCCAGTACTAGGTTTCTGCTGGTTAGTTGTAGAAAAAGATCTCTCAGATTTGTATCCCTGGTCTGGTTCTGAACCACAATCCTCAGATCTCAGTTTCTTGAGTAGCTAGTATTATGGGCATGAGCCTCAGGCAGCCAGAATAACTTTTATTTTTTATAAGTAGATTGCTTAAGGTGTTGGCTTGGGTTTCCTGAGAGAAATTCATGTTTAATTTCTTGTTTCTTTTAAGGTTATCAAATGAATATCTTTAAATTTGCAAGATGTTATTATGTCAAATATGAAATAATATTACTAGGTGGCACCAAGTTTCCTTTTAGATAGAAAATATTTGGCTGGCTTCCAACCAAAATCTTTACATCTCAGCTTCCTGAGTACCTAGGATTGTAGGCATTGGTCACCTCTCCTGGCTGAGACAAATATTTTTGGTAAGGAAAATCACTGTGATGTGGAACATGAGACATGATGAATATAGACTAAACAGGAATATTTTGAAAGCTTTAACAAAACTGAAGTTATCACAAATTTGCAGGCTTCAGTGAGGAGAAAAATGACAAAGAAGTTACAGAAGCAGAGAATTGGAGACTAAAGAAAAGTTAGTGAATAATTCCCTGTTAGCAGAACTACTGATGATTTCTTTTTAGAAAACTTCAGCTTGATATACTGGTACATGCCTATAATTCTAATTAATTATGAGATAGACACTGGATGTTTGCTGTTGGTATGGTAAAAATATAATACTGAAACTCAAATCTCTAAAGCAAACTGGTGCCATATGTTGATAAGAGAGGCAGAAGTTGGAGGACCACTGTTTGAGGCAGTTAATATGAGACTATCTGAAAAGCAAACTAAAGCTAAACAAAGTGCTAGGGGTATGGATCAAGAGCAATTATCCAGCAAGTTTGAGGCCCTGAATTCCATACCTTCTACTGAGAACAAAAGACAAAGAAAAGGAAAAAGGTTCTTGTTACAATTTTCAAGATATTTTCTGTACAATTTTCTGCTATAATTTCCTTCTTCAATTGCCGTAAAATTTTGAGAAGTCACTTACACAAATGACTACCATTATTTGTGGAAATCAAGGGAAAGTCTTTGCAACCAGTTTTGTAAGACAGAACAACTCTGTAAAATTGAATTCAATGAGATGAAAATGAGAGGTAATGGTTTCATGAAAATGCACTTAATAGCTATGTGTCAGAAGGTGAGGAGCTCATTAAGAGGATTTACTTCCTAAAAGAACAGGAGATTTGAGTTCATTTTATATTAATTTTTAAAAATAGGTTAAATTTGGTTGGTATTTTAACACCTTTAAACAAGGTGTTTAGCCAGTAAAATTATTGTTGAGATTTTTATAAAAGCTATAAGACAATTGTTACATAGATTTTTAGAGAAGCTATTCAACAATTGTTGGATAAATCCCAACAATGCAAATATGTGTCCTCTGTCATCTGGTGGTGTTTCATACCTCATCATCTAAGGTTGGGAGAATATTATCTTCATTTTCAGAATACAGAAATGGAGGCAAGAAGAAAGGTGGTGTATTTCTGAAGGCTGATGTGTAAATTACAATTGAGAATGAGCAGAAACCAGAATCCATGAACAGAAACCAGAATACATGGCTTAAATTCAATTCATTATTTGCAAACCTCGTGACTATACTAATATCTGAAACTCTTCTGCTGGCTGGGTAACATGGAACTGTTTCTTAGAGTTGTCATGTGTTGTTTTTGGTAAAAAGCTAAAAATATTGGTGCTTTATAAAATTAAAGAATATGCCTTTTGTAAAGTGTTATGCACAGAATATGAAACAAGAATTCCATGAACTCTGAAGTTCTTTATGCAGGTTTTCTTAAAATTATTCTTTGAAGAATCAAGATAGTGAAATTATTCACATTCCTTTCATTCCAGAAAGCATTATCTGAACACATTTGAGAAGAATTTCTACAACAGTCTTATAATATATGGGCTTTTGGTGTACTTATTTGTCTTCTCTCTGTATCTTCTTAATGGGGTTATTATTGTCTTATTCATGGGTTTAAGAGTCCTTTATATATTATGAATAAAGCAATTTGTCAAGATCTTTATATTTTGTTTCATTAGCAAAAATGCCTGCTATGTGATTGAACAGAAATTGATGACATCTTTGCCTGAGCAACTAGGAATTCTTTCATTCTAATTCAGTACTCTTTATCAGGTCAAGAAAGTTCCCATGTAATAATTTTGACAAATTTTTACCATTCTGATATTTTGAACAGGACAGAATTATTTTAGCGTCACAGCAGGGAATTCCCCTGTGACATGTCTCCTCTACAGGCATGGAATCCCCATTTGCAAACTGCTGATCATACTGGAAGCAAATTTTTGCTTGTTAGGAATATCGAATTTTTGGCCTATGTACTCAGGATTTTTTTCCAGAAAACATAAATCCACACATAGATATTAGTCATAGCTACTTGAATTGGAAATAGTAATATTTTTATTCTTGATGTGCCACATCTCTATATAAAACTATGAAAAACACAGTTTGTAACAGAATAAACATGAGTATATCACTTAGAATGTGGGTATGGTTAGTAAACTCTAGGGGATTTTCTAATAGCTTTCAGACTTTTCATAAACATAAATAAAATGAGATGGTTTATACCTATAATCCTAGCTTCTTTGAAAATGGACATGTGGATAGTGGGAGTTCAGGGTTAAGCTGGAAAACATACGAGACCTCCATCTCAGTCAATAAAAGCGGGGTGTGCCAATGTGTGGGTGTTATCCTACCTGTATTGGACATCCAACTAGGAAGTTTACTATCCAGGTAGCCTAGGAAAAAACAAATGCAAGACTCTACCTCAAAAATAACCAAAGCAAAAATTGCTGGATGTGGTATGATTCAAGGGGTAAGGTGCCTGCCTGGCAAATGCAAGGCTCTGAATTCAAACCCAAGTACCTACCAAAAAATGAAAAGTAAATAATATGAAATAATTCTCTAAATAACTACTCACTTAGTGTAATTATCTTATGTATTCTCCAAATAATCTTGTAGTGAAGGCATAGAATTGAATAAGCCAGATCAATATAATACTCCAAAATCATAGAGTGGCCCAGAGGTCAGCTTTATGATTATTCAATGTCTGGATCTTCCTGTTCTTAGATCCACAATCTTATGGGGGGGGAACGAATGTATTTATTTACATTTATTTACACCCTTCATCCAGTTTCACATGTTGAAATCCTATCTCAAATGTAATGTTACAGAAGTGGGCTTTTGTGTGTATGTGGATGTTAATTAAGTCATGGAGGCAAGCCTTCATGAATGGGATTTAAATAAACAAAACCAAAGAGATTTCACTCCTGATCTTTAATACAGTGCATCACTCAGAAAAAAAAATACTGACTATGCTGGCATTGCAATCTTGGACCTCCAGGCTCCAGAATGTAAAAATAAATTTAGTGTTTATAACCAATTCAGTGTCTGGTAATGTGTCATCATAAGTCAAAAGGATGAACAGTAAGCCAGCTGAAAAGGACTGTTGTGGTTTCTCTACCAAATTTCCAGAGTCCCTGTGATACTGAAAAATGTTAAGGCTCCTTAGGGAAAATGTTTTAAAACTGCCTTCTTGTCCAACTCTGACTTCACAAATTTTGGAATATAAGGAATGAAATCAAGTGCCCAAGATACCTAAGACAGGACACTTGATCCTCGTCTGCTTTGCTCTTCAGCACCTGGTACAAATTTACACTATATAAACAAGTCAACTAAAGGCAGTTATAATACATTTTAAAATGCATAGCCAGAAAACACTTTATAAACACTCTGTCATTATAGTCTCATTGGCTCCCATGTCCAAAATAGGAAACCAAGGCTTAAAGAGAGGTAGGTAATTTACCCAAATTTGCAAAATTGATATATTTGTACAGTTAAATGCAGACGAAATTGTATCCATACTTAGGCTGATATACCATATGCATTTGTTTTTCTGCAGAAATAAAAGGCTCACGAACTTTTTTTCCATGTTCTAAACTCATATGCACTACCGTGATATCTCTATCCTGGTTGCCCCCAAGTCATATCAGCTGAAGTTGATACATCTCTACCCACTCAAACACAAATAGATAAGAATTGGGCAACTGTACTTTTAAATCCCCATGCAGTAATAATGTGTATTTAACAGTATGAAATCCTGGGCTAGAAAATAAAACTTCTATGATGGTGCTAGGCCCACCTCACATATCTTTCTTTGTCTCTTCCTTCCTTCCTTTTTAGGGCTTGGGATTGAACGCACGGCCTTGTGCATATTAAGCAATTGCAACAAAACTAAGTTACATGGCCATTTCAATCGCTCCAATTTGATTCACTGCTACCCTGTTCCTGATACTTTGTATTACTTGGTCATAGTATTTGGAGACTACTAAACTTCATAAGCGTTTCATCTTTTTTACTCCCTTCCCATGTATCAAGACACTGTGCAAGAAAGAATTTCCTGACCTCCCCAGACAGAGTTCATGGATCATCATCAGGTTCTATTTTACCATGCATAGCACTCTATTATTACATTTATAATAACAACTCACTTAAATAATTGTTCTCTTCTTCAGACCATTGGTAGACGATTGTTCAATCCTATATTTTATATAACCAGGAATAGAAATTTTCTTGTCATGTTTTCCTCTTTTTGACTTGGTAAAATTTTCCTGATTTTGTAGAACTGTTTATTCTCCATGAATATTGTTTCAGGACATTGCTGCATAATGTCTATAATAAAATTAAGAAATTTCCAGCCAAAGAAGACAACTCAGCATTCTAGATGTTAATGACTGTACTCTGGGTTCCTGTGCACTGGGCACTGCATTTAGCATCTCAGTTTTACAACAATGGACAATCTATATTGAAAGTTGCTTTTTTTTGGTTTCCTATTTTGTGCCATATGAAGTATTTAAGGTGTATAGCCAGTTAATTGTGGAAGTATGAGCTGGTAATCTTTTCAAAAATTTTTTGTAAAGATACTGTATAGAGTTGTTACGATTACATGAGTAAGGTAATGAGTACATTTCCTATTGAGCATTGTTACCCCCTCCTTTGTTTCCCCCCTAAATTCCCTTCCTTCTCTATTTCCCAACTCCTCTTTCCCCCTACTTTCGAAGATGTGAAGTTCGTTTTCAACATAGTGTCTTGTACATGCCATTGTTACAATGGATCAAACTGAATCCTTGTCTCAGCATTTTGTTATTTCCCTGCCCCTCCCCAAATTAGAAAAATGTATATACAAGATGGAACCAGGGTCATATGAGCTGGTAATCTTTAGCCTTCAAATCTTAAAACAAAAACAAGCAATGCATGAAAAAAATTGTTCATAATGGAAATCTCAGCCTCCTGATTGATGCTCTGATTCTTCCATTAAAGTATAATCTTGTTAGAATCAAGTTCCAGGCTAAAATGTAAATACCCAGGGAAATGATGACATTAAGTTGCTAATATTTAATTATGCCTTCCTATTAATGAAATAATTTGGAAAATGTTTTTTAAAAAACTGGATGATAGCAAGAAGGATTTTAGAAAAAGGCATTACAGTGGGTAAGGTGTGTAAAATTGTACAAAACTGGAACTACATGCTGGGAAAAGAACAACTTCACAGAGAGGGGTAACTTATTTTTTTTAGATGAGGCAAGTTAAGATGGATTATTATGTAAGAAGAAAGTTTCTATTTGTTTTTTCCTAACAACTAGCAGAGACTTATCTGTTTATAAAAAATAAATACTAGAATGAAAAATTCAAAAGACCTTTAATGATGCATTTAATATTTTGGAGACAACAAAGATTTTCAGGGTAGAGACAGTTCAATAAACTATGGTATTTATAAGCACTGGACTCCCATGTAATCATTATAAGTGATGTTCTTAGAACAGTGCAATTTCTTAGGATGTTATTAGATAGGAAATATATGCATGATATAATGCGATGTAGACTCACACCTGTAATCCTACCTACTCATAGGGGTGAGATTTGAGGATCATGGTTCACAGCCAGCCCCCATAGGAAAATCAATTTAACCATCAAAATGCCAATAGTGGAGCTGTGGCTAACCTTGGGGGGAAAAAGTAAAGCCGAGAATAATACGCAGGCACTGAATTCAAGTTCCACTTTTGGCAACAAACAAATGAATAATCAAACAAATATATCACCCCAAAGTTATATGAAAATATGTATATGCATATATGCATGGCAGAAGGTCTAACCGTAGTGTTCCAATATTCACCTTGTAGAAGTCCAAAATGGGAACAACATAAACATTTACTTAAAGAAAATCAAAAGTGACAATATGTTGGAAATGATCTTTACAACTTGGGGGGCATTGAGAAAGGGAGGAAAAAGGGAAGAAAAATAAAGGAGGGGGCAAAAAGTTAGACAAGAAATGTAATCATTACCTTACTTATGTAACTGTGACCCCTCTCTACATCACCTTGACAATAAAATTAAAATGAAAAAAACTAAAAAAAAGACAACCAAAAGCTTTTACTTATGTTATTCTATTTAAAAGTATATTTTAAAAGAATTATTGGCATGTTTTAAAGTTCTAATGCATTGCCCTACTCTACTGGATTATACTGGAATATGGAGAGAATTATTTAAACATGAGTCCATAAGTAAGGACCCCAATGTGATTGTTTCTAACGTATTTATAAGATGATTTATTTGTTGCTTTGTATGTCCCTCCCCCATGGTATAACCCCTGCTTTCACTGTATTTGATGTTGTTATAATTTATGGGGGGGAAGGGAAAAAACAAATCGTTTAAATAAGGATACAGGTGGACCCATTGCAACAATGAGATGTACAAGCTGTTATGTCGAAAAATGAACTTTACAACCTCGGCAAGGGGTGGGGGAGGGGGCCCGGAATGGGAAGGGATGGGAAGGGGAAACAAAGGAGGAGGCAACCTTGCTTGATAAGAAATATACTCATTATCTTGCCCATGTAATTGTAACCCCTCTGTACGGTATTTTCACAATACATTTTTTAATTAAAAAAAAGAATTCGACAAAGAAATGCCAACGTGGACCAAAGGATCCTACCCATAATACCGTGCTTCTACAGCAAATCACACAATCCCCCAATCCACATAATTTGATCATTTAAAGGCGATTGATGAATCAACTTCTCCATTTGTAGAAATACATACCTGTGACAAGGATGGAAAAGGCACCGAAAGCCAAAATGAATGTTACACAATTTTGTGGAAGATTCCATAGATAAAGGAATGTGTCCCACACATTTCCAACTCTCAGTCTGGGAAAGTCAGTCATCCTTACCATACTAATAAAAACACAAAAATGCTAACTGTGGGATTCAAAAAGATTGCATGAGAATATGTGTTCATTGTGACAGCACAGTAACTTCAGTGCAAATTACTGTGGCTCTCTTTCCTTGCCTTATTCCCAATTCATTCTTCAATTCTGAAGGGGAGATTCTGGGGAGCCAGTTCTCTTTGCTCCAATAATTAATGAAAGGAAACAGGTTATTGGAGATAAAATTTCTACACATAGTTCTTGGAATCTCATTCTTTATTAAGCTTACTGAGTACTAATGGGATTATAAAACACAAGAACGTCTTAATTTTTCCACTAATTTTTTAAATGCCTCTTGTAAGAAAAATCAAAATTAACGAAAGAAACACCTCAGAAATCTTATAAAGATATTTGTGGTGTATGGATGCCAGGAAAATTAGAAATGTCACATGTAACTACCAAATGATATTTACAAAGCACAAACCCTAATTCTTCTGTGAGCTAATGTGATAATTACACATTTAAACTTTCCAACAAAATCACCATTGAGAATACCACAGCCAATTTCAGTCACAAAAGAAAAGCTGCAAAGAATTGCTAAAATTTTCACCTATTCATTCCTAAAGTTGAGACAGTTGACTCTGCTGCTGTTGACTGTTTGATCCTTTTCCTCCTCACAAATAAATGTGCCTATGTAGAACAATTTATATCTATACATTAAGTTAATGGGTATCTAGCCTTTCTAGTCTGATCTTCAGTCTGAGTAGAAACGATGGAGCATAAGTAGTTTATGAACATGGACCATCCCATAACAAGCAGAAACACGCTCTAAACCAATTCTAACAGAAACATCTGTGATAATGGAAATATTCTATATATACATTCTCTAACAGAGTAGCCACTGACTATATATGGCTACTCCATCTCAAATATGAATAGTGTCTGAGAAATTAATTCTTCCAATTTCAGTTAAATGAAAATTTTTTTAATTTTATTTTTTTTATTGTGAAAATACTGCACAGAGGGGTTACAATTACTTGGGCAAGATAGTGAGTACATTTCTTATCAAGCATTGTACCCTCCTCCTTTGTTTACCCTTCCCATCCCTTCCCATCTTTCCTCCCCCCACCCCATCCCACCCCCACAAGTTGTAAAGTTCGTATTCGACATGACAACTTGTACTTCTCATTGTTGCAACAGGTCCACCTGTATCCTTATTTAAACGACTTATTTTTCCCCTTCCCCTCCACAAATTATACCGACATCAAATACAGTGAAAGCAGGGTTTATCCTGTAGGGGAGGGACATACAAAGCAACAAAGAAACAAATGCGTTAGAAACAAATGCATGAAAGACAAAAACATTTAAAATACATATTTTAGGGTTAATTTTCCTAACATCACATTATCTGAACTTTTCTGCTTGACTCATACATATAATAAATAATGCAAATAAGGGAAATCATGGGACCTATGTTTGTTTGGGCTTGGCTTACTTCACTTAATATAATTTTTTCCAAGTTTTTACATTTCCTAACAAATGGATTAATGTCATTCTTTCTGATGGAGACATAGAATTCCATTGTGTATATATATACCACATTTACTTGATCTATTCATCTACTGAGGGGCATCAGGGTTGGTTCCAGATCTTAGCTATGGTAAATAATGCTGCAATAAACATAGTTGTGCTGGTAGCTTTAGTGTGGTCTTGTTTGTAAACATTTAGGTAAATGCCCAAAAGGGGGACTGCTCGGTCACAGTGGAGATCTATGTGAAGTCTTTTGAGGAACCTCCATACTACTTTCAAAAGTGGTTGAACAAGTTTACACTCCCACCAACAATGAAATAAGGTTCCCTTCTGTCCAATCCCCTCCAGCAACTGTTCTTATTAGACTTCTTGATTTATGCCATTCTAACTGGGGTGAGGTTGTATCTCAATGTTGTTTTGATTTGCATTTCTTTTATGGCTAGGGAGGTTGAACATTTCTTCATGTGTCTATTGGTCATCCTTCTTTCTTCTTCAGAGAAGTTTCTCTTTAAGTAATTAGCCCCCTTATTTACTGGGCAGTTGTTTCTTTGAGGATTTGTTGTTGGGGAATTTAATTTTTTGAGTTCCAAGTGTATTTTAGATATGAGACCCTTGTCTGTTGTATGGCTAGTGAAGATCTTCTCCCAATCCGTGGGCTTTCTATTGATCTTGCTAGCTATGTCCTTTGCCATGCAGAAGCTCTGCAATTTCATGAAATACCAATATCCCAATTGTCCAAACTTTCTTTGATTTGTTGTGTTTCCAGGCCTCTATTAAGAAAATTTTGGCCTGCGCGAAGGAGACGTAGGTTTTCTCCTATTCCATCCTGAAATGTTTTCGTTGTGTCTGCTTTGACTCCGAGGTCTTTGATTCATTTGGGGTGATTGTGGTGCAGGGTGATATACAAGGGTCTAGCTTTAGTTTTCTACAAGTAGTTAACCAATTTTGCCAGCACCATTTACTGAAGAGGCTGTCTTTCTTCCTTTCTATTTTTTTTAGCTCTCTTATCAAAGATTAGATGGTTATAGGTCTGTAGGTTCACTACTGAGTTTTCAATTCTATTCCATTGGTCCTGAGGTCTCTTCTTGTGCCATTACCAAGGTCTTTTGACTACTATGGCTTTATAGTAGAGTTTGAAATTTGGTATTGATGTTCCTCCAGCTGTGTTCTTTCCGTTGAGGAGCGTTTTTGCTATTCAGAGTCTTTTATTGTTCCATATGAAATTTTGGATTGCCTCTTCTATTTCCTTGAAGAATGTGGTTGGAATTTTGATAGGTATCGCAGTGAATTTGTAGAGAGCCTTGGGAAGTATTACCATTTTTATGATATTAATCTTTACAATCCAGGAGCATAGGAGTTTTTCCCATTTTCTAGGTTCTGTTTTGATTTTGAATCAGCTTGAGTAATTTGGGAATGGGGTCTATGGGTTTCTTTAAATACAGGATCATATCATCTGCGAAGAGAGAGTTTTTTTCTTCTTTCTCTCTTTGGATCCCCTTTATGTCTGCATCTTGTCTTATTGCTGTAGCTATGCATTCTAACACTAGGTGGAAGAGAAGTGGAGAGAGTGAACATCCTTGTCTTGTTCCTGAGTTATGAGGAAATGGCTTTAGTTTTTCACCAGTAAGTATAATGCTGGCTGTAAGTTTGTAATATACATCCTTTATTGTATTGAGGAATGTTCTATGGATTCCTAATTTTTCCAGAAACTTCATTATAAAGGGGTCTTGGATCTAGTCGAATGGTTTTTCTGCATCTATTGAGAAAACCATGTGGTTCTTATCTTTGTTCCTGTTGATGTGATGAATAATAAAAATTGATTTGCACATATTGAACAAGCTTTGCATCCCTGAAAAGAACCCTGTTGATCATGGTGTATGATTTTTTGAATGAATTGTTGAAGTCGATTGGCCATAATTTGGTTGAGAATTTTTGCATCAATGTTCATCAAAGAAATTGGTCTATAGTTCTCTTTCTTTGATGAGTCCCTGCCTGGTTTTGGGATGAGGGTTATGATGAATTCATAGACTGTGTTTGGTAGTGAACTTTCTCTTTCAATTTCATTGAAGAGTTGGAGGAGTATTCGTGTGAGCTCTGCAATAAAGGCCTTGCAGAATTCCGCTGTAAAATCGTCTGGTCCTTGACTTTTCTTAGCTGGGAGGTCTCTTATTGCTGTTTCTATTTCAATGCTTGATATGGGCCTGTTAAGATGGTTTAACTCATCTTGGTTTAGTTTTGGCATGTCAATATTTGCTAGGAAAAGGGCCATTTCTGCCAAGTTCTCAAACTTATTAACATAAAGTTTGAGAAGTATTCCCTTAAAATTTTCTGAATATTGGTGGTTTCCGTGGTTTCCATTCTCATTTCTGAGTTTTTTTTATTTAGGTGTGTTCTCTTCTTTTTCTGATAAGATTTGCTAAGGGTCTGTCAATTTTGTTAATTTTTTTGAAGAACCAACTCTTTGTTTTGTTGATTTTTTTCTATAGTTTGTTTTGGATTCTAATTCATTTAATTCTGATTTAATGTTAATTTTTTCTTTCCGTCTACTGGAATGGGGTTTATCTTGCTGCTCTTTTTCAAGGAAGTTCAGATGTCTCATTAAATTGTTGGTTTCAGATCTCTTCAATTTGTTGAGGTAGGAACTCAGAGCTATAAACTTGCCTCTGATTACTGCCTTTCCTATGTCCCAGAGGATCTAGTAATTTTTGTGCTCAGTTTTTTGAATAGCATGAACACTTGAATTTCTTTTCTGATCTCTTCCATGACCCACTCATGATTCAGCAGTGTGTTGTTCAGCCTCCATGTGTTACCGGACTTTCTTTGGTGGCTTTTGGTGTTGAGTTCTAATTTTATTCCCTTGTGGTCTGACAGAATGCAAGGTATAATTTCAATGTGTCTCAATTTGGACAATTTTGCTTTGTGGCCTAAAATGTGGTCTATTTTAGAAAATGTTCCATGTGTATTCTGATGCTGTTGGGTAAAATATTTGGTAGATGTCTGTTAAATCTAGTTGATCTATGCAGTTGTTTAGATCTGCGGTTTCTCTGTTGAGTTTTTGCGGAGGTGATCTATCTAGTGGGGAGAATGGTATGTAAAAATCCCCAACAATTAATGTCTTTGGATCTATGTGGGATTTGAGGGAAAGTAGTGTTTCTTGGATAAATTTGTGAGCTCCGTTGTTTGGCGAATAGATATTTAGAATTGTAATATCGTCCTAAAGGAGAGAAACCTTAATTAGTATGTAGCGACCTTCTTTATCTCTTCTCACAAATTTTAATTTGAAGTCTATTTTTTCTGATATTAGGATTGCAACTCCCGCCTGTTTATGGGGGCCATTTGCTTGGTAGATTTTGTTCCAACTTTTAACATTGAAAATATTTTTGTTTTTACGGGCAAGATGTGATTCCTGAAGGCAGCATATATAAGGATCTTGTTTTTTAATCCAACTAGACAGTCTATGTCCCTTAATTGGAGAGTTAAGTCCGTTAATGATAAGAGATAGGACTGAGTGGTATTTGGGAGTTCCACCTTCTTGGTGGCTGCGAAAACTGGGTTCTTCCTATGGTTCTTGGATTCTCAGTTTGGGTGCAGTTTCTTGGCCTCTATTGTGGTCTTGTTGGTTTTCTATGTGTAAGACATCTTTAAGAATATTTTGCAGGGTTGGTTTGGTGGAGATCTATTGTTTCAATTTTTCTTTGCTATGGAAGGTTTTTATTTGGCTTTCAGTAATGAAGGAGAGTTTAGCTCGGTAGAGTATTCTTGATTGATAGTGATTTGTTTTTAGTGCATGGCATACATCATTCCAGGCTCTTCTTGCTTTGATTGTCACTGCTGAGATATCTGAGGTGATTCTAATTGGTTTCCCTTTATATGTCATTAATGTTTTCTCCTTGACAGCTTTAAGGATCTTTTCCTTGGTCTGAATTGATCCTATGTGGATTATAATTTGACAGTGGGATGTCCTATTCTGGTCTGGCCTATTTGGAGTTCTAAAAGCTTCTTGTATGTGAATAGGCCTATCTTTTTGCATGTTTGGGAAGTTCTCTGCTAGGATCCTGTTAAACAAATTTCCTTCACCATTAACTTCTGTTTCTAGGTGCTCCTCTACAACCATTACTCTTAGATTAGGCCTTCTGATGGTGTCTTCCAAGTGTTGGATAGATCTCTCATATTTTTTGGATTTCTCTTGGATGGTTGTATGTTCTTTCTCTATAATGTTTAGGCTCTCTTCTCTCCCCGAGATTCGATCTTCTGCATGGTCTGACCTCCTGTCGAGACTTTCTACTTTGTTTTTTATTTTTTTTCCTTCTAGTTGGTCAGCTTGATGGCTTCAAATTCTTTGTTGAAGCTTTGTTTTAGATCTTGTATGAAGTTCTTTACTTCCTTAATTTGGTGCTCAGTGTTTATACTCAAATCACTTAGTTGATTGGTTATGGTTTCCTTGGACTCCCATTCCTTCTGTTATTTTCTATTCAGCATTCCCTTTGTGGGCTCCCTGACTTCCTTCAGCTCTTTGTTAATGGATTCCCTGAATGCCTTTAGTGATCTTTCTGTATTCTCATCCTGCTCTCTCAATTCCTGTATTACTCTTTGATTAGCTTCCTCCGGTTCATGCGATTCCTGTAGTTCTCTTTGAGTGTTCTCTGCCTGCTCACGCCATTCCTGCCTTTCCCTTTGAGTATTCTCAAGCTGCTCATGCAAATCCTGTATCAGTTTTTGAGTACCTTCCTCACGCTTATGATATTCCTGTATAAACTTTTGGATTGCCTCCACTCTCTCCCTATCCTGCTCATACAAAATTCTTGGAATGTTTTCAATCTTTTCATTTATCATGTTTGCCAGCAGTGTTCGTAGAGCTATTTGGGAACTCTCTTCTGGATTATTCATTATCTGTTATCTGTTCTGTCCCCTGATTATCATGAGTGGGATTTGAGATACCGGGACTTGCATTTTTTCTTGTGTTTTTCCGGCTAACTCTGCCGATTTGGGATGAAATTAACACCAGTTTTGTGCTAGAACACTATCTTAAGGCAAGCATCAACCAAAGTCTATATTTGCACAGTCAATAGTCTGCAGATACAATCTAGTTCAACAGATACATCTATTCAACATCAAACAACTATATATTAATGGGCTATGAACCACAAAGAAGAATTTGGAAGACCACAAATTATTAGGTTTAGGAAGAGTTGTGGGTAAAAAATAGGAAGAGTGATGTGGGATGGCACAGTGAGTGTTAACTAAGTCCTAATCTCAAAGCAGGAAATAGGTTGGATAGGATGAAAGTAGAGAGATAGAAAAAAAAGAAATAGAAAGGGGAAAAAAGAGACCAGAAAAAATAGAAAAGTAAAAATTAAAAATATTATAGATATTCGTAAACAAACTATTCAGAGAAGAAAATCAATTTAATGAGAGAAAGGGAGGGATATAGAGGAGATGTGAAAAACTTAAAAACAAAAATACTTAAAATATTATATAGGTATAAAGAGGTAGTACTGCTATTAAGGAATTTAAGTCTAAGAGGTTTTGAATTGTGTAATAAATTTGTGGATTAAGTGTGTACACAATGGGGGATAACGTCTAATAATTGACTACGGGTTTATCTGAGGATGTGCAGAACAGCAATTAAGTCACATAAAGAACGAAAGAGAAGAACAGATGAAAAGGGTAAGAAAGAAAGAAAAAAGATCAGAAGTTCAATAGAGCTAAACAAAAACAAAAACAAACACAAAAAAGAGAGAAAAACTCACACTCACTTATAACCCTAAAATAAAATTCTAAGAGGACAAAAAATTACTATAAAACATTTTTTTTCAAAAAAGGTAAAAATTAAAGATTAAAAAATTTTTAGAAACAAAATTTTTTTTATAAAATATAGAACAAAAAATTCTTTGACTTTTTTGGGAAGAGCGGGAAAAATCCTGTATCTCCCTTGTGTCCGTAACCAGCCCCTTGTTGGAGTCTCTGGTCTGCTTGTGTTCCTGTGGCTTGGTTGGTTACTTAAGTCAGTTTCTTTGAACAGGCAGAAAAATGCTCTGCAACCCTCCTCGCAGGTTAGTTCAATGGGAGGGAGGTCTGCTTTGAGTATCACAAAAGAGGGAGATGGCTTTTTCCTTGGGTTTGTAGGTGCTGTGATGAGGCTAGGTTCTGGGTAGAGTTGAGGCCTTTCAGCAAACAGTAGCTTTTCCCGGGGGCTGGTTTGTGAGAAACTCACAGAGCCCAGCCTGGAGCCATTATCAGGGTTTCTGTTTACTGAATTTCAGTTGATTGTCAAGGCTGCTAAAGGGAGGGGCAGCCTCTGGCTCTGATTACCCAGTGAAGAAAGCCACTCCTAGGGCTGGCGCCTGAGCTGGGTGACTTTTCCCTGTGTGGAGCTGAGTCTGGCAGGTCAGGTTAGGCTCTTTTGACCTGCTAGATGTCTCTAGATTTATTCCAAGGCCTGAGTTGGTGCTAGCAGCTCCACCAAGCTTTGTCGGTATCCAAGATGGAGATCTCCGGTACTGGGGGGCGAGGGGTGGCCTTCCCTCCTCTGCTCCCTGAGAAGGAGTGAGGACGTTAGGCTGCTATGCACGCTGAGTCTTGGTTCCTGGGTAGTCTCTGGTCTGTGAACTGCAGGATGAAGATGTGTGCTCCTTGTATGTTCTTGCTGGTGTTGTGTAGAATCCGCTCATCCACCTCGTCTGGCTGCTTCGTCCTGGTCTCTTTGTGATTCAGGTATGGTGGCTGCAGTCGCTTCTGCCACCACTGCTGCTGTGGCGGCGGCTGCTGACAAGTGCTCAGGGCTGTCTCCTTGCCTGTATTTTCTCTCTCTGGCCTAACTATCTGTGTGATGGCACACTTGGTGTGATTCTCTGGCTTAGTACTGTTCACTGGAGCTCTGAAACTGCTTTCTTATGCGAGAGCCTGTTTAGCCTCCAGCTTCTCCTCTGCCATCTTCCCCTCGAAGCCTTAAATGAAATTTTATGTAATGAGATTCATCTACTCACTGGGAACTGGACAGCTCAGTTTCCAAATTAGGAAGCTGAAATTCTCAAAAACATAGTGATAAAATATAATCCAAGCAGGGCGCTAGTGGCTAATGCCTGTAACACCAGTTAATCAGGAGGCTAAGATCTGAGGATCATGATTCAAAGCCAGCTCAGGCAGGAAAATCTGTGAGCTCTTATCTCCAATAAACCACTAGAAAACCAAAAGCGGCACTGTGGCTCAAGCGGTAGAGTGCTTGCCTTGAGGTGAATAGTGCAGGGACAGCGCCCAAGACCAGAGTTCAAACTCCACTCCCAACCAACACACACACACACACACACACACACACACACACACACACACACACACACACACAATCCAAGTGAAGAAGGTTCCATTGGATACTAACTGCATGTCTGTGAATTATCTAAGTTTTTCTGTCTTATAGCAGTTACCACTCACCTAGATTGACAGCGGGAGGAAAGGGGTGGGAGATAAACACAAGCTACTTGGGATACTGAGAGCTGCTCCTTGAAGGTAAGGGTTGTGCATGAATCTTTTCTATATTTAGTAGACATCAAAGTGTGTAGAATCCTGTAGTTATAAAAATGTATTTCAACATGTACAACAGATGCTCTGTTTATCAAAATAGGAGAGAAATCAGACAGGTGGATTCTATAAATATACAAGCAATATATAGAAAATTTGCTACATTCTATTCCATGATAGGCTCTGGAATAAACTTTGGTTTTCTGTACATACTAGGTAAATATTCATACACTAAAAAACAGAAGTGTAATCCTTTATTACGGTTAAAATATATAGAATATCTTAATGAAATGTATTTGTGGACCTATTTTTTCCTTAATTTCATCCACTCCTGCATTAAAAATGGCTCTAAGAGAAAAGTTTCTAGATGTGTAAAATATGAACTCCATCTATTTCGTTTGTTGAATTTGTACTTTAGATAGGATTTAAGTCCTTATTTCATCTTTAGGCTTAGGGCTAGGAAAAGAATAAGTAATCTCAACAGATTGTCATGCCTCACTTTTAAGGAGAGTTATGTATTTATCAGGAGAAATATGTATTGGTCTTGGTAGCTAGGAAACTTCAAGAAACAAAAGAAAAAGAACAATTCCACAGCAGTCTCAAGTATTTGCATATCTTCAAGTGAACATTAGTTGCTCTTTATTCTATAGTATATTTACAAGGATAGTTTTACAACCTATTTCTAAGCTATTGTCATCCTCCAGAGTAAAGTTCAGGCATGCCTATTGCTCATTATATAGATCACAGTTGCTCAAACTCAGAACCCATTTTTTGTATAGGTTTCACCTGGCTACCTTTACCTCACTCAGTAGCACTGAGGGCTGGGAGATTTATTTCAAATATTTAAATACACACAAACACACACACACATCACTGGCTTTCACTATTGCTGTAAAAATTAAGTACCTTTTGTCCCTTACCCAAGAGTATCATAAATCGTGTACCATCCATGAAAATGTGACAAGTTCATTATTAACTTGCAAGTAGGTTAAATCTCTAGCCTCATACAATTCTACATATTCATATGAAGAAAAATATATACCTAGAGTTTTGGTGTGCTTCTACATTATGAAGCTCTCAATTTTCATTTTTTTAAAAAATACATTTTTATTGTAAAAATAATGTACAGAGGGGTTAGAGTTTCATGAGGAAGGTAATGAGTACATTTCCTATCAAGCATTGGAAGGCAGCTCAGTGGTAGAGTGCTTGCCTTGTAGGCATGAGGCCCTGGGTTCAATGCCTCAGTACCACATACACAGAAAAGGCCAGAAGTGGTGCTGTGGCTCAAGTGATAGAGCACTAGCCTTGAGCTGAAGAGCTGAGGGACAGCACCCAGGCCCAGAGTTCAAGCACTATGACTGGCAATTAAAAAATCTGTATCAATTTCATCATATTTGCCCTATTTTAGAAATTGGAAGTCACATATTTCCATCAGAAGTAACTATATTTAATGGTACAACTTTCTACGTTGTTTTTAGGACCTAATAATTTGTGGATATGCCCCAAGGCTTTTTACTAAAAGCTAAGGGAATAGGTCCAAAAATGGAAGCCGATAAACAGTCAGAGCATTATTATGTAGCTTTAGTTCACTGTTACAAAAGAGGAGTGCAAATCAATATGATGGTTCATCGTTACAGGACCAGAAGACATACTAGAAACTGACATCAGAGAAGAGTCAGTCACTGTAGGAAAACGCAAACAGGATGCACCAAAGGATGCAATCATCAGTGTCCAAATAAGCAACACAGAATGGTATAAAGTCATTGCAAGCATATATTTGATGAGTGGTTCACATCAAGAATATATAAAGAACAACATCCCAACAATAACAAACAACCTGATTTTACACTGTGCAAAGAATTCAGATGTTTCTCCAGAGAAGACAATTAAAATGTTAACATGCACATAAAGGTGTTTAACGTCACTAATCACTAGGAAAGTGTAAGTCAAAACAATGAAGAATATGACCATTTCATATGAATTAGGATAACTACAAAAAACAAAGTAACAATACTGACAAAAGTGTGGCAAAATTGGAACCTTTCTATGGGAAACAGTATGGCAACTTTTCCAGCAATTCAAAACAGGATTATTCATGCCTGTAATCCTAACCAGTCAGGACAAGAAGCTGAAATCCAAGGATCATCGTTCCAAGCTAGCCTGAGTAGAAAACAGGAAGTGGACCTGTGTTTTAAAGTGGTAAAACACTAGCCTTGAGGAAAAGTTCAGAGACAGTGACCTGGCCCTGAGTCAAGCCCATGACAGAAAAAAAAATGAAAGGAAGGAAAGAGAATTGTCATATGATCCAATGACTCCACTTCTGGGCATATACTCTAAAGCAGGGTCTTGAAGAAATCTTTGAGCACTCATATTCATTTTGTACAATACTAAAACATGGAGGCAATCCAAGTGGCCATCAACAAATGAATACATAAAATAAATGTGGTTTATACATACAGTGGTATATTACTTCAACTTTAAAAAGAATTATTTTGTGACAGATGTTATATTATGGCTGAATCTTGGGGACACTGTACTACATGAAATAAGCCAGTCATAACAAGATCAAATATTGCATAATTCTACTTATATCAGTTACATAGAACAGTCAAATTGATAGAGACAGGAAGCAAAATCATACTTGATGGAGATCTTGAAGCAGAGGAGAGTGGAAAATTATTTAATGAATATAGATTTTAATATTGGAGGATGATATCAGTGTGGACATTGAACTTGTACAATATTGTAAATATACTTACTACTATGTTGTAATCTTAAAATGATTAAGATAATAAAACCTGGGAGAAGAGAAGGAGAATGATGAAAGGGTAAATATGATCAGTGTACATTGTATGCCTATGTGGATATATCAAAATGAAATCCACTTATATAACTAGGTAATGCTAATACAAAGTGTAAAAAGATGATCAATTTTAAATTGTTTGCATTTGACCACAATTTCTGGAAAAAAAAGAAAAAAACAACCACAGACTGGGAAAAAAATTTAAATTTCCAGTAAGCAATAAACCTGGGTTCAAAACTATATCTCACTTAAGTGTGTGAAGCTGTTTTGTAATGTAATGAGAGAAGGCTCAGGAAAATCACCCCTTTTGTACAAAAATACATAGTGAATTTGCCGTAATTTGGATGTTATCATACAAATTTTAAAAATATAATAGCATATGTAGCATCTGAGATATGTTTCCTCTTTTTCTTAAGCTTCAAAGTAGTTTCTACTTGCACACAAAATGCATCATCTATTCTGCTTACAAAACAGTAAAACATTACAGGTGGGGTCTATAGCCCTTAATATACATAGCAATACATCTGAGGTGCCTACCATAATATCCACCCTTCCTTTCTGAATCAATAAAGACACCTTTCCATTTAACTGAACACCAGGCTAAGTAAAACAGTGATAACATTTCCCAATAGTGATAATATTTAGATAACAATGCAGAGAAAAATTTTGGGGAGGTTATTGTGAATGGGGTTGCTCCCTTTATTTCCCTCCCTTCTTGTACATTGTCAGTGTACAGGAAGGCAACTGATTTTTGTGGGTTTATTTTGTATCCTGCTACTTTGCTGAAGTGATTTATGATTTCTAAATGGATGGAGTACTTGGGATCGAGAAGGTATAAAATCATGTCGTCTGCAAAAAGGGATAGTTTATCTTCTTCTTTTCCTATGCAGATCCCTTTAATACCTTTTCCTTGCCTTATTGCCCTGGATAAGGGTTCCAGGACTATATTGAAGAGGAGTGCAGACAGGGGGCATCCTTGCCTTGTTCCTGATTTTAGGAGAATTGGTTTTAGCTTTTCCCCATTACGTATAATTGGCTATTGGTCTGATATAAATGGCTTTTATTGTTTTAAGAAATGTTCCTTTTATTCCTATTTTCTCCACAGCTTTTAGTATGAATGAATGTTGATTTTTATCAAAGGCCTTTTCTGCATCTGTGGCGATAATCATGTGATTCTTGACCTTGGCTCTGTTGATGTGTTGGATTACATTTATTGACTTATGTATGTTAAACCATCCCTGCATCTCTGGGATGAAGCCTACCTGGTCATAGTGTATTTTTTATGTGTTTCTGGATTCTGTTAGCTAGAATCTTATTAAGGATCTTTGCATCTATGTTCATCAAGGAAATTGGCCTGTAATTCTACTTTTTGGTTGGGTCTTTGCCTGGTTTGGGGATGAGTGTGATATTGGCATCGTAGAATGAGTTTGGGATAGCTCCCTCCTTCTCTGTTTCTCTGAAGAGCTTGAGGAGTATGGGTAATAGCTCTTCTTTAAAGGTCTTATAGAATTCTGCTGTGAATCCATCTAGTCCTGGGCTTTTTTTTGTTGGAAGACTTTTGATAACTTCCTGTACCTCGTTGTAGGATATTGGCTTATTTAATTGTTTACTTCTTCTTTGCTCAATTTGGGCAACTTGTATTTCTCTAAAAATGCATCTATTTCTGCCAGGTTTTCTTCCTTTAGAGAGTATAACTTTTGAAAGTAGTCCGTTAGGATTGTTTGGATATCTTGGGTACGTGTGGTGATTTTTCCCATAGCATCCCTAATCCTGTTAATAAGGGTTTTCTCTCTTTTTTTAAAAATTAATCTTGCCAACGGTCCATCAATTTAATTTATTTTTTCAAAGAACCAGCTTTTTATTTGGTTAAATTTGGCTATAATTTTCTGGTTTTCTAATTGGTTAATCTCTGCTCTTAATTTGGGTATCTGGCTCCATCTAGTTTTTTCTTGTTTTTCTAGCTGTTTTAATTGCAACATGAGATTATTTACTTGGTCTGTTTGCATTTTCTTGATGTGGGCACTGAGAGCAATAAATCTGCCCCTCAGGACTGCTTTTGCTGTGTTCCACAAGTTTCTTTGCGAGGTGTTTTCATTTTCATTGAGTTGTAGGAAATGTTTTATTTCTTCTCTGATCTCTTCTGTTACCCAGGCATTGCTAAGAAGTGTGCTGTTCAATTTCCCTGTATTAGAGAAATTTCTGCAGTATGCTTTGTTATTGAGAACTAGCTTAATTCCACTGTGGTCAGATAGGACACAAGGGATTATGTCGATCCCTTTGTATTTGCTTAAGTTCCTTGCATGAACTATGATATGGTCTATTTTGGAGAAAGTTCCATGAGCTGCTGAGAAGAATGTGTACTGTGTTGTTTTAGGGTGAAATACTCGGTAGATGTCAGTTAATTCCGCTTGAAGTATGGCCTCACTTAATTCAGTAGCTTCTTTGCCAATCCTCTGGTTGGTGGACCTGTCCTTTGGTAAGAGTGGTGTGTTAAAGTCTCTTAGTATTATCGTATTGCAGTCTATTTTATTCTGTAAGTTTGAGAGTATTTGTTTAACCTATGTGGGTGCACCAATATTTGGGGCATATAAGTTGATGATGGTAATATCCTCCTCTTGGATTGTTCCCTCTATTAATATGTAGTGTCCGTCCTTGTCTTTCTGTACTGATTTTAATGAAAAGTTTATTTTGTCAGATATCAGGATAGCTACCCTTGCTTTCTTACTGGGGGAATTTGATTTGTAGATCCTTTTCCAACCCTTTACTCTGAATTTGTTTGTATGTTTGGCTGAGTTTTTGGGGTTATGAAGATACAGTGTCGTTTCATCTGCACAAAGGGATAGTTTAACTTCTTCTTTCCCTATGAGGATCCCTTTAATGTCTTTGTCTTGCCTTATTGTCCTGGCTAATTGTGCCAGGACTATATTGAAGAGGAGTGGAGAGAGTGGGCATCTTTGCCTTGTTCCTGATTTTAGGAGAATTGGTAGTAGCTTTTCCCTATTACTTATTATATTGGGTATTGGTCTGTTGTGTATGGCTTTCATTGTTTTAAGAAATGTTCCTTCTGGAAGTGGCGCTGTAGCTTTAGTGGTAGAGCACTCGCCTTGAGCTGAAGAGCTGAGGGACAGCGCCCAGGCCAAAAGTTCAAGCCCCACGACCGACAAAAAAAAAAAAAAGAAATGTTCCTTCTGTTCCTATTTTCTCCACAGCTTTTAACATAAATGAATGTTGTATTTTACCAAAAGCCTTTTCTGTGTCTTTGGAGATAAGCACGTCAATCTTGACTTGGCTCTGTTGATGTGTTGGATTACATTTATTGACCTATGTATGTTAAACCATCCCTGCATCTCTAGGATGAAGCCCACCTGGTCATAGTGTATGATTATTTTGTGTGTGTTTTCTGGATTCTGTTAGCTAGAATTTTGTTAAGGGTCTTTGAAGGAAATTTGTCCAATTCTCTTTTTTGGTTGAGTTTTTGCCTGATTTGGGGATGAGTGTAATATTGGCGTCATAGAATGAGTTTGGGATAGTTCCCTCCTTCTCTGTTTCTCTGAAGAGTTTGAGGAATATGGGTATTACTTCCTCTGTATAGGTTTTATAGAATTCTGTTGTGAATCCATCTATTCTTGGGCTTTTCCTTATTGGAAGACTTCTGATTGCTTCCTGCATCTCATTGTGACATAGTGGCTAATTGATTTACTTCTTCTTTGCTCAGTTTGGGGAACTTCTGTTTCTGTAAAAATGCATCCATTTCTGCCAGGTTTTCTTTGTTTAGAAAATATAACTTTTGAAAAGACTCCTTTATAATTGTTCAGATATCCTGGCTACTTGTGATTTTTCCTATGGCATCCCTGATCTTGTTAATTTGGGTTTCCTCTCTTCTTTTCTTAATTAATCTTGCCAACGGTCCATCAATTTTACTTATTTTTTCAAAGAAACAGATTTTTGTTTTATTAATTTTATCTATTATTTTCCTATTCTCTATTTCATTAATTTTCAGCTATTAGTTTGATTGGCTTTGTCTAGTAACGTTGGGTACCATTTTTTCATGTTTTTCTAGCTGTTTTGATTGCAATATGAGATTTTTTACTTGGTCTGTCTATTTTCTTGATGTGGGCACTGAAGGTAATAAATCTGCCCCTTAAGACTGCTTTTGCTGTGTCCCACAAGTTTCTTTGTGATGTATCTTCATTTTCATTGAGTTGTAGGAACTTTTTAATTTCTTCTTTAAGTTCTTCTGTTACCCAGGTTTTTCATAGAAGTGTGCTGTTGAATTTTGATGTATTTGAATAATTTCTACGGTTTGATTTATTATTGACAAGTAGCTTGATTCCACTGTGTTTGGACAGGACACGGGATTCGGTCAATCCCCTTGTATCTGCTTAAGTTCCTTGCATGAACTATGATTTTGGAGAAAGTGCCATGAGCTGCTGAGAAGAATGTGTATTGTTGTTTTAGGGTGAAATACTGGGTAGATTTCAGTTAGTTCTGCTTTTGGCTTCACTCAATTCAGTAGCTTCTTTGCCAATCCTCTCTTTGGTAGACCTGTCCTTTGGTGAGAGTGGTGTGTTAAAGTCTCCTAGTATTATTGTATTGGGATCTATTTTATTCTGTAAGTTTGCTTAACATATTTTGGTGCGCCAATGTGTGGGGAATATAAGTTAATAATGATAATATCCTCCTCCTGGATTGTTCCCTGTATTAATATGTAGTGTCCTTCTTTGTCTTTTTCTATTGATTTTAATGAAAAGTTTATTTTGTTAGATATCAGGATAGCTACTCCTGCTTTCTTACTGGGGGCATCTGATTGGTAGATCCTTTTCCAACCCTTCACTCCGAGTTTGTATGTTTGGATGAGAAGTGGGTCTCCTGAAGGCTAAAATGGATGGGTCATGTTTTCTGATCCAATCTGGAGTTCTTTTTCTTTTGATTGGTGAATTAAGACCGTTAATATTAAGAGATAATACAGAGAGATGCATTGTGGTCCCTGTCATGCCCTGTTTCTATAAGATTTTCTTCTTTCCTTTCCTTCTGTGCTTGCTCAGTTAGAATTCTATTAAAGCCTGTCTGGTGTGGGTCCCTGTTCCTGGTTGCTTTCTTCAGGTTGTGTTCCCCCTATTGTATTCTTTGTAATGCTGGCTTAATGTTTATGTATTGATTTATTTTTCCTTTACTTTTAAAGTTTTTCAGTTCTCCATCCACTGTGAATGCTAGCTTTGCCAGTTATATCAGTCTGGGTTGGCAGTTATTGACTCTCAGGGCTCGTATGGTACTTCCCCAGGCCTTTTTTGCATTCAGTGTCTGTGTGGAGAGATCTGCATTGATTTAATTTTTTCCCATTGTAGTATACCTGCTTCTTCATTTTTGCTGCATGCAAGATTGTTTCCTTATTTTTCAGATCTACCATTTTTTACTATAATGTGTCTAGAAGTGTTTCTCCTGGGATCTTGCTTCTTTGGTATTCTATATGCTTCTGTTATGTAGGTAACTTGTTCTTTTTTGAGATGGGGGAAAGTTTCACAGATTATCTTTTTGAATAGGTGTTGCATTCGCTTGCTTTGATATTCCTCACTTTTGTCCACTCGAATTATATGAAGGTTAAATTTCCTGGAACTATCTGCTTGCTCTTGGATTTCCCTTTGGCATAATTTAAGTGATTTTTTTCCATATCTGAGATTTTTTGGTCCAGTTGGTGTATTCTGTCTTCTGTATCTGACACTCTACATTCCATTTTGTTCACTCTGTTAACTACAGCTTCCATTGTGGTTTGCATGGACTCATTTCTGGATTCAATGTTGGTTCTCCAAGTACTAATCTCACCTCTTAATGAGGTGTGTGCTACCTCTATTTTTGTACTAATCTCACCTCTTAGTGAGGTCTGTGCTGCCTCTGTGTTTGTACTAATCTCACCTTTTAGTGAGGTGTGTACTGCCTCTATTTTTGCATGCACCTCCTGTGTGATACCTTGCATCACTTTCAATATTTTGTCCCTGTGTTCTTTAAATTTCTGGTCTATTTCTCACTTTAATTCTTGAGTCATTACCTACTGCATCTCTTGGATGTAACTTTGTCTTCCATTCCTGCTTTGCTCCCACTGGGCCTCTCCCCTGCGTAGCTGCTGGCTTTTGGGGGTAGCTTGCTATATAGGGTGTTGATAAGGCTTGTAATTTTTTTCTGTTATTTTCAGGGATTATTGTAGACTAATCTGAAATTTTGTTTTGGTCAATAGATGTCTGCTTTGCTTGGTTGCTGTTTCTGTGCTGGTAGAGAGAGATTATACCTGCCTGGTCTCAGTTCTGTTGGTGGCCAACCTCTAGCTTCTACTCTGACCGATGTAGGGTTCTGTTCTCAGCTCTCTGCTGTAGAACAATGGCAGTTCCCACCTATAGAAGGGTTGAGCAGCCTAGAATGTTCCTGTTTATTCCAACAGGTGCTCTTGGTGAGATCGGATGTGCTGGATGTACTCTCCCATTTGCTGGAGTCTGCTATGGGCTCCTGATTTTTTTTTTGGCCGGTTGTGGGCTTGAACTCTGGGCCTGGGCGCTGTCCCTCAGCTCTTCAGCTTAAGGCTGGTGCCCTACCATTAGAGCCACAGCACGACTTCTGGCCCTTTCTGCATATATGGCGTTTGGGAATCAGATCCAGGACCTCATGCACACAAGACAAGCACTCTAATCCTGAGCCACCTTACCAGCCTGACCTCCTGACTATTATCAGGTGCTGGCGGCCTGCGTTGTCCAATAACCAGCCTAGGATATATGGGTCGGGTTCTGGTTGGGTTTTGGCTTCTGGTTCTCTTGTGCTGGACCCCTGATCTTTTGCTGTCAGAGGCATGATTCCAAGGCGGGTGCAGTTCCTTGTTTTTCCCCCCTCTGCTGAGGCATATGCTAAGCTTCTGAATTCAGTTGGGAAGAGTTGGTTGTGTTGCTCAGGCACTGGATCCCCAGGCCTTGTCCCGGCCCCTGCCCTGGGGCATGCTAGTTGGACCTGTGCTGCTGTGTATCCTGCCTAGGTTACACAGCCTGGAGTACACATTTCAAATTTCTTCCACTGTAGGCTGTTTTGACCCAGGGGCACTGTTCCTGGCTTGGGCATTTGCGCTCCCTTCCAGGGGCGCTCTTGCTCTAGCCTGGCCAGCTGGGTGTGCTCCATGGGCTGGTGGAGCTCTCAAACTATTCCCAGTTTAAGTGGATCCTGTGGGGGAGGAGTCTGGGTCAGGGTCTGGGGATTCCCACCAGTTCTGGTCTCCCTTGAGGGATACACTGTCCCCTGGGGAGTACTCACCCTGGAGTTAGTTGTTGTTTCTGTGTGATGTAGGTCATTGGTTGCCATTGCAATCAGAGTTCAGTTGAGATGGTTGTGGGCTGGGCAGGGTGGTGATGGCTCTGTGTGTTTCACCTCAGTCTCTGTCTCTGTTGATGCTGTTTGGGTTGGCGCCACTGGATGGACCTCCGGCCAAGGAGTTGGGGAAGGGGTAACCAGTTAATGAGATAATAGTCTAACAGACTTTCTTACTCAGGTTGTCTTTAAACCTCGATTATCAGATCTCAGCCGCCTGAGTTGCTACGATTACAGGCATGAGCCACTGGCACCAGCTTTTTTGAAAAAGCAACAATTAATAAGGCAGATACCTTAGATCATGCCTGTAATCCTAGCTACTCCAGAGGCTAAGATCTGAAGATGATGATTTGAATGTAGTGGTGCAAAAACGTTTGTGTGAGTCTTTTATCTCCAATAAACTGCTCAAGAAAATCCAGAAGTGAAGCTTTGGCTCAAGTGGTAGAGTGCACTCTTGAGCAAAAAAGAATCTCAGGGACAGCACCTAGATCCTGAGTTCAAGCTCCATTTCTGGCACACACACACACACACACACACACACACACACACACACACACACACACACACACACACACACACACACACACTGAAAAGTAAATAGACAATGTGAAGAAATCAAGGACAAAAAAAATGAATATTGTAAGGACTTTTGGGTTTAGAGGCATGACTCAGTTTGTAGGACAATAGCTAATGATTGAAACTTTCAGGTACCAAGGACTTAAAAAAAAGAATTATCTGCCCTGTATTTCACTTTTTTCATATTCTCATTTGGGAACTATTTTCTTTTTAAAAAAAAACAAATATTGCTGTTTTAGTGGTGATATACAGCATGGTTACCTTTCTCTATGTCAGGTAACTAGTACATTTTCTTCCTTTTACCTAGTCTCATCTGTTCCCCCATTCTCATCCATTTCCTCCCTCCCATCTAGACCCTCGAGTTCCATAGTTCACTTTCAACAATGTCCAGTACAGCCAGTGGGCTCTACTGCTGCAATTTTTCATCCACTTTTCACTGATTCTGTACCCTTCCCCTATCTTTCCTTAGATGTGCACGCATATTATATAATGTATATTGGGTTAAGAATAAAGAGTCATCACAAAATGAATAGATGAATTAAGACAAGTTCCTTTGTTTCCTTATCTTTGTAATTTTATTCAGTTATATGTATTGTTTTATACACATAAGAAGAGGTGCTTGGGTATTACAATTTTGTGATTTTCTCCAAAGCCTGTCCTCTTCTGTTCTTATTATATATGATGCCTAGAATCATGTACAGATTGTCATATCCCCTTGAGTTTTAAATCTAACTTTCACATATCAGGGAGAAAATGTGCCATTTGTCTCTATGATCTTGGCTTAACTTTCTTAACATGATTTATTCTAGTTCCATCCATTTCCTTGCAAATGACATTATTTTTTTCTTTCTAATGGCTCTTTCTGTAAAATTTCATTGTATATAGATAGCATAATTATTGGATCCATTTATTTATTGTGGGGCATCTGAGTTTTGTACATAACTTGGCACTGTGAATTGAGCAGCAAGGAACATGGTTATGCAAGTGTCCTTGTCATATTATGGTTCATGATTCTCAGGTTAGATGCCTAGAACTGGTATGGGATGGTATTAGAGAAGGCCTGTATTTAGATTTTTGAGCAACTTCCAGACTGCTTTCCAGAGTGGTTGTATTAGTATACATTCCCACCACCAGTGCAGTAGGATTCCTTTTCATCCACTTCCCAACAGCATTTGTTTTCAGAATTCAGAATATTTGGGTAAGATGGTACCTCAGGATTGCTTTGATTTACATTTTTATGGCCAGGGATGATGAACCTTTTCTGATGTTTCTTTGCCATATTTACCTCTTCTTCTGAGAAGTCTCTCCTTACCTCCTTGCCCATTTAGTGATTGGTTTATTAGGTTTGGGAGGGGTAGTTTCCTGAAATCCATGTATACATTGAATATTAGCCCTTTGTCTGATGTATTGCAGGTAAATATCTTTTCCCAATTTGTTGGTTGTCTTTTTAGTTTAGTGGCTATGTCCCTAGTCTTTGAAGAATTTCTTTCCTTAGATGTAGTCCAATTTGTTGGGTCTCTATCCTATCTGTTGTGTCCCTGGGACTCTATTCAGGAAGTCCATGCCTGTACCTACAATTTCTAATGCCATCCGTATTCTGTGTTACAGTAGTTTGGCTGATTTTATGGTAGTTAATCCATTTTGAATTGATGTCAGTGCAAGCAGAGATCCACTTCTAGTTTTCTGACTATAGCTGCCCAGTTTTCCCAACACTAATTGTTGAAAAGGCTATGATTTGTGTGTGTGTGTGTGTGTGTGTGTGTGTGTGTGTGTGTGTGTGTGTGTGTGTGTGTGTGTGTGTTTGTGTGTTGGTTTTGGGGCTTGAACTCTGGTCCTCAGCGCTGTCCCTCAGATATTCAGCTTAAGGCTAGTGCTTGAGCCACAGTTCCACCTCCCATTTTCTTGTGCTTTATTGGAGATAAGAGTCTCATGGTCTTCTCTGGCCCTGCTGGCCTTGAACAACGATCCTCAGATCTCAGCCTTCTGAGTAGCTAGGATTAAAGGCATGAGCCACAGGCAACTGGCAAAGCTATGTTTTTCCACTGTACATCTTTCACTCCTTTATCAAACATCAGATGATTGTAAGTATGTGGTTTTATTTCTGGGTCTTTTGACCTTTTTTAATACATTTTCAATGTAAAAAATAATGTACAGAGTGTTTACAGTTACATAATCTAGGTGATGAGTACATTTCCTGTCAAGCATTATTACCTCCTCCTTTGTTTATCCCCCATCATGCCTTCCCTCCCCCCTCCACAGCTACACTCCCCCTGATCCCGCCTAAATTCTGATGATCGTTTTTCCACAAAGTGTCTTGTGCATCTCATTATTACAATGGGTCAACCTGTATCTCTATTTAAGCATTTTGTTTTTTCCCTTCCCCTCCACAAATTAGAGAAGCATATATAAAATATGCATGGCATCGACATTACATACAGTGAAAACAGCGGTTATACCATGGGGGAGGAACATACAAAGAACAAAAAAATCACATGATATATTGTAAATACGTTAGAAACAAGAGAAAGAAAGAAAAAACCACTTATGTCCCTATCTTGTGGTTCATTTCACTTATTTGGTCATATGTACATACCTTTTCTTTTTGGAGTGCAGGATAAATGTGTGCCAATGGAAAATGACCCAGTCTATGTTTAGGAAAACCAATAAGTGAGGTCCAAAATCTAGTTTCAGTTGACGAAAGGGAATCTGTCCTCACATAATATCCAGAATAATCTGTCCTGCTGCAGGGGATCCAATATCCAATTGAGAAATTATAATCTCTCCCTCCCACGACTCAGGAAAAAATTCTATCTTTTATGAGGAAGTAGATCTCTTTGAGGACTCTGAGGCAGAATTGCTGCCTGAAGGCAACTTAGAGGCCAATCTAGATTTCGAGATTCCTTCACCTCTTCCTGGGAAAATTTTTCTTTTTCTTTTTGTCCTTATTGTTGTAAAATGTTCATTCTATTTATTTTTCTAACGTTATTAAAATGCCAATGTTTATATTATGTTATACAATTCATGAATCCTAAATGTGGTTTTTTTCAACCTACAATCTCAAGCACCATGCACTTGTTTTGTTTGTGGGAAAACACAGAGTAAGAGGGGGCTGTACAAGAGAGACTTATGGATATAAAGGGGACTGTTAAATGCACAGGCAGTGGCAAGGAAGCCAGGCCATGCCTGAATGAGGTGATAAGGTGGCTCCAAAAGCTCTAGGACATAGCAGATCAGATGTCCTTAGAAAGCAGTTCTGTCAATTGTGACAAATGCTACAATGTTTATAATGGTATATGGGACTCTCTTCCAACAGTGAATTCAAGTCTGTATACATATTTATTGTGCTTTGGGAAATATTGAAGAAAAATTTGGCTCCAATAATATCCAAAATGTACTTAGGGCTGAAAATATTTCACAAAATACATAGGAAATACCTATATTGGAAAGTAAAAGCCATCATCAATAGAAGAAAGAAGGCTTACATAGATGGACAAAGACAAAGTCAGGAAGGAAAAAAATCCACTATTAAATCAGTTATATGCAAATATTTGTTATGTTCTTTATATTTTTATAGTATATTATATGATGTATAAGAATGAATATGATTTTTCATACTACAAAGGCATTTATCACTTTCAGTCTTGAGTATATTTTTCACAAATCTAGTGTAAATCATTATTGGAGAAAGTGGTAATATAACTTTGATTATAATTATATGAATATATTTTTTGATTCTATATATAATACTGATTATAAATAGATGAATAAATATATACACATATTTTCATATCTGTCTATGAAGTGAATAGAATGAAACTTAGTACACTATGTATAAAAAAGCAGCTATGAGTTGAGTATAGGAGTCTCAGGTCTGTAATCCTAGTGATGTGGGAAGCTGGGTTCTGAGGTTTAGTCTCTCTTACCCCCATCGCATTAGATTTTGAGAGGAGTCCTTGGCCCTCCAGTGTAACAAAGAGACACACATGCAGTGGGATCACACTCCCTGCACCCAGAGGAAAGTCAATAGAAATCAGAACAAGCCTCTTATCTTATGACAGTATACTCAGTTCCTGTGCCAAGATGGACATCTGTAGAACATCATATTGAAAGTTTGCATTCCCTCCAAAAGTGTTTCTGACTATGCTGAATTAAACCTCATTTTACCTTCCAAGCTTCAAACACATAGAAATATGTCAATGGCTCAAGAGAGATGGAGAAAGACTTACAAATACACAAAATTGTATACTCTGCTTCAGTAATTCAATGACAAATCATCAAAGGCATGTTTTGAATTTTTCTTTCTTTTGAAGGAAATGGAAATATAGAGTTCATCAGGGAGTGGGTGATAATTTGGTTGCTGAGTTGTAGAATGCACTTCTGGGCATGGGACACACTTGGCTTGGTGAATTTCTGTGGGGATGTGTGTCCTCACGCAGCTTCACAAAACAATAGCCATAACTTCTATGATGCCACAGCCATCTTTCCATAGCAGGAAATAGGTGTCAGGCACTGATCTTGCCCTGAAGTGGACTCAGCGACACAGAAAGGCACAAAGAATGCTAGCCACCAGACTTCAGCTTGAAGAGCTGGCTTGACCAGAAACTAGCATAAATTGAGCTGGAGAAGGCTGATCTCCAAGTAAGGTTCCTGAGCACTAAGGACCAGGCATTATTACAGATGTTGGCGAAACAGATGTGAACGTGGATCTCTCCTTAGCAATTTCTTGCTGAATAGAAAACCAGAAGTCATAATGATAATTTCTATAAACCAGAGACATGACATTGGTCGTTTTGTGGCAACAACTTCAAAGTGGGGATGCGAGGAGACATCCCTGAGAAGGAGATAGTTAGCTTGAAAGCCATCATCCATGCAATTATCTAGAAGCAGGTACTGCAGGCAGTAAGAACAGTAAGTACATCCCCAATTAATGGGAATGGACGTGACTTGCTTCAGAAAAGGAAAACAGCACTGACATGCTTGCTTGTGAAGTAAGAATGGAAAGCTACAATGAAGAAAAAAAGATCAGAAATGAAGATAAGAATAAATTAGATAGATATTGGATGCTGCGGGTTACAAAATGAAAAATTCTCATGTTATTCTAAATCTAACATGACCCCTGGAACCAAAGTGCTCAAATAGGAGCTAGACACATATGATTCACCGAGAGAATACTTTTAAAATGTGACTCTAGCCGGGCTCTGGTGGCTCACAACTGGAATGCTTGCTACTCAGGAGGCTGATACCTGAAGATCATGTTTGAAGCAAGCCCAAAGAGTTAATTTGGAAAGACTGTTCTCCAATTAACCACCCAAAATATCATGTGAAACAACTGGTAGAGCACTAGCCTTGAGAAACAAAAACTAAGGAACAGTACCCAAGCCCAAGGTTCTAATCCCTGGAATACATAAAACAAAGAATCCAACAAATAAAATTTAGTGCTCAGTAGATCATCACTTAGCATTCTAGTTCCATATATTTGGTATGACCTTTGGAAATTATATCCTTAGCAAATGCTCTCCTCTGATATTCTCCTTCATTATCCGCTTTCAAACCCCTGGCATCACCAATGTCTGCTCCCATTTAGCATACCAGTCTGCCACTGGAAATTTTTTTTAATTTAATTTAATTTTATTTGTGAACATAGTGTACAGAGGAGTTACAATTACATGGGCAGGATAATGCGTACATTTCTTACCAAGCATTGCAGCCTCCTCCTTTGTTTACCCTTCACATCCCTTCCCAGCCTCCCCCCTCCCCCATCCCAATCCTTCTCCTTCCTCCCCTCCCTCCCCCCCCCAACACCGACGTTGTAAAGCTCGTTTTGGACATGACAACTTTACTTCTCATTGTTGCAACAGGTACAACTGTATCCTTAAACAACTGGTTTTTCCCCATCTCCTCCACAAGTTATACTGACATCAAATATAGTGAAAGCAGGGGTTATACTGTGGGGGAGGGACATACAAAGCAACAAAGAGATAATCTTATAAATGC
Source organism: Dipodomys merriami (assembly GCF_024711535.1). NCBI lineage: Eukaryota > Metazoa > Chordata > Mammalia > Rodentia > Heteromyidae > Dipodomys > Dipodomys merriami. The sequence goes on from NW_027206374.1 coordinate 459,005, forward strand.
ATTAGAAACACATGCATGGAAGAAAAAAAACATTAAAATACACATCTAAGGGTTCATTTTCCTGACATCACATTATCTGACCTTTTCCGCTTGACTCATACATATACTAGATATTACAAATAAGGGAAACCATGGGACCTATGTTTCTTTGGGCCTGGCTTACTTCACTTAATATAATTTTTTCCAAGTTTTTCCATTTCCTAACAAATGGGGCAATGTCATTCTTTCTGATGGAGGCATAGAATTCCATTGTGTATATATACCACATTTTCTTGATCCATTCATCTACTGAGGGGGATCTGGGTTGGTTCCATATCTTAGCTATGGTAAATAATGCTGAAATAAACATAGTTGTGCTGGTAGCTTTAGTGTGGTCTTGTTTGTAAGCAATTGGGTAAATGCCCAAAAGTGGGATTGCTGGGTCATAGGGGAGTTCTATGTGAAGTCTTTTGAGGAACCTCCATACTGTTTTCCAAAGTAGTTGAACAAGTTTACATTCCCACCAACAATGAAGTAAAGTTCCTTTCTGTCCACATCCCCTCCAGCATCTGTTGTTGTTAGAGTTCTTGATTTTTGCTGTTCTAACTGGAGTGAGGTGATATCTCAATGTTGTTTTGATTTGCATTTCTTTTATGGCTAGGGATGTTGAACATTTCTTCATGTGTCTATTGCCCTTCCTTCTTTCTTCTTCAGAGAAGTTTCTCTTTAAGTCTTTCGCCCACTTATTTATTGGGCAGTTGTTTCTTTGAGGATTTGTTGTTGGGGCGTTTAATTTTTTGAGTTGCAAGTACATTTTAGATATGAGACCCTTGTCCGTTGTGTGGCTAGTAAAGATCTTCTCCCAATCCTTGGGTTTTCTATTGATCTTGCTAGCTATGTCATTTGCCCTGCAGAAGCTCTGCAACTTTATGCAATCCCATTTGTCCAACCTTTCTTTCATTTGTTGTGTTTCTGGGTCTCTATTCAGAAAATTTCGGCCTGAGCCAAGGAGACCTAGGGTTTCTCCTATTCCATCCTGTAATGTTTTCAGAGTGTTTGCTTTGAGTTCAAGGTCTTTCATCCATTTGGAGTTGATTCTGGTGCAGGGTGATATATAAGGATCTAGCTTAAGTTTTCTACATGTAGTTAACCAATTTTGCCAGCACCATTTACTGCCACTGGAAATTTGAACATATATTTTTATTAATCATCACAATTCTGATAATCTTTCCATACACATCAAATGAGTAGTAACTATATTCCTCTATTCTGTGTGTTTTAATCCTCCTTTGAGTTAAAAAGCCTTAACTATTAAAAACTGTAGAAGAGTTATCAAATTAATTCTACCATCATCATTTTTCCACCCAATCTTGTTACATTAGTTATGTGAATTTTTGTGTCTTTATATGTTGCTCCGCCACAATATAATCCCTGTTTTCACTGCATTTGATGTCGGTGCCATGCATCTTCTATATATATTTCTCTAGCTTTGGGAGGAGAGGGGAAAAATCCAAATGCTTAACAATGGATACAGCTTGACCCCCTGTAACAATGAGATGTAAAAGACACTATGTTGAAAAACTTACTTTACAATTTAGGCAGGAAGGAAGGAGAGAGGAGGGAGTGTACTTCTGGAGGTGGGAGGGAAGGGATGGTAGGGGAAAAACAAAGGAGGAGGTAACAATGCTTGATAGGAAATATACTCATTATTTTGCTCATGTAAATGTAGCCCCTCTGTACAGTATTTTTACAATAAAAACATTAAAAAGGATACTATATGAAAGTTTGCACATGATACCTTATAACTATAATTCTTTGAAGAATTAGGGTTTTACACAAACATCCTGATTGCTTTGCCAAAGGATAAAAGATTTAAATAAGGTACCTAGCATCTTGGAAGGAAAATACTATTGGCTTTAGATCAAATTCATTTATCTAATACTGAGGAAATGAATTTCAGAAATGGCAGAGGCAACGTGTATCATAAAAATAACCTTATGAGGTACAACCAGGATGCCCAGATCAAACTTCCTGGAAAAAAGCAATGAATGAAAAGCTACTAATACTTCTAAAATGAGCCTATTGGTGATGGTTCATGCTTGTTATGCTAGGTAATTAGAAGTCAAAGATGAAAGGATATCAATTGAAAGCTTGGCCAGGAAGAAAACCTTCCTCTCTGCAACCAGCAGACAGGAAGCATCAGCTCTGTGCCTGATGCCCAGCTGGCTGGACGGTCTCTGCCCACATTCCGACACACAAGACCAACCCAATCTGAAATATTATCAAATACATTCAAATAATATCTCCTGTTTGGGAGATAATCTTTGAAAGATATAACAAAAACATTTCACTTATTTTCTTTTGAAAAATTCAGAATGAAAGGGGAAATATGTTCTCACTGACTGAAGGGTAAGTTAACGACCAGAATGATGTTAATGGGGGTAGAAGCGCATTTGGTAACTTATCCACTCAACCATCTTTCCTCACTTCTTGTCACATATCCTGAGCAGTGAGATTTTGTAATGCAAAGTATGTGTGTGAGCATGCAGCTTGTAAAAGTAGTAATGAAATGCTAGGCACTGGAACACAGGCCTGTAAAACTAGCTGCTCAGAACCCTGAGATATGAGGAACTCAGTTCAAAGCCAACATAAGAATAAAAGACTCTTACCTTCAATTTACCAGTAAAAACAAAAAGATGAGCTGTGCTTCAATTGCCAGAGTGCTAGCATTGCATACAAAGCTAAGGGACATCCAGGCCCTGAATTCAAGCCCCAGTACTGGCTCTCATACACAAAAAGTAACCATGACAACATCACAGGTTATAAATATATTAGCAAGGGATGTAGGAGAATGGGATGATGACAGCATTTACCTCACTTTTAGTCTCAAGCATTCTGTACAGCGTAGCCCAATCTGTGAAAAGCTCTAGGTGAAATCTTCCTCAAAATCAGATTCATCCTCATATCCCTCTGCACATTTATCACACACACACACACACACACACACACACACACACACACACACACACACACACACACACACACACACACACAAAAGTCTATATATTGCCATCTAATTTTGAAATATATAACCATACACATATGCTTCAGAATTCTGTGCCCTTGATTAGGTTACATAGGGAGCACAATATATCCAGGGTCTGGCTCATTCTTCTAATCTTAGCTGCTCAGGAGGGTGTGATCTGAGGATCACAGTTTGATGCCAACCTAAGCAAATAACTCCTCAAGATTCTTATCTTCAATTAAGAAGCAAGAAGTGGATATGTGGTTCAAGTGGCACAGTGACAGCATTGAGTAAAATAATCTAAGCAAGATTTCCAGACCCTTAGTCCAAGCCTGTGTACTGGCCCACTAACACTCCATAAGCCAAAAATCCCTGAAAGACCAAACCAAAAATATGTCAATTTTTTGCTAACTTATGAAGTGAAATCCAATAAGGCAACATAGCTTTTGGTTGTTGAAGATTTGGTTGGAAAACCAAAAATTCAACGTGTGCTTAAGTGATATAACAAACAAGCAACGAAATAAAAATTTCCCAATAAAAATCTGGAACCCCTGACCAAGAGATTTTTTTCTACGTTTTTGAAAATTACTTATTTTTCAGTAAGTGAAATAGTATAAACCTTTATTGTAAGTTATAGGAGTCAGTTTAAGCTCCAAGGAAGTGAATGTAAAACTAAAATCACACACAGCATTACAAGTTTCTATGCCTCTGGTGAGACACTAGAAATCTGTAATTGTGTAGCCTCTAGAAAGGAGAAGGGAGATGCTCAGCATCATTGGTCATAAAAGAAATGCAAATCAAAACCACATTGATTCCACCTCACCCCAGTTAGAATAGCCATTTTCAAGAGAACAAATAATAGCAGATGTTGACCAGGATGTGGCTAAATATGAACACTACTACACTGTTGGTGGGAATGGAAGGCAGTATGGAGGTTCCTAAAAAGACTAAACATAGAACTCCCGTAAGATCCAACTATCCCACTTCTTGGCCATCACCCAAATGATTTCAAAATAGAGCACAATAAGCTACCAGCACAACTATGTTCATTGCAGCATTGTTTACCATAGATAAGATATGGAACCAACCCAGTTGCCTCACAATAGATGAATGGATCAAGAAAACGTGGTATATTTACTCAATTTTATGCTTCTGTAAGAAAGAATGATATTGTCCCTTTCATAAGAAAATTGATAGACTTGGAAAAAATCATATTAAGTGAAGTAAGCCAGGCCCAAAGAAACATAGGCTCTATGATTTCCCTTATTTGCAATTAGTATTATCCTGTTAGTCCTGACAGAGGATTATAATAGCTGAAGTACTATAAACATATGTGTGATCATACAAAATGATGCTAATTGAAATGAACACGAAGATATTGAAACAACAGGTCTTATTTTGTTTAGTTGTCAACCTTGATATAGCCAATGTACAGTAACTAGTTCTTTCTTTTTACTTTATTTCATTTTTCTTTTCAAATTAGTTTTATCCCTGGCAATTCTTGTCTTTGATTCTGGTACCCTCCATCCTATATATGCATGTATTTGAGGAAAGGGAAGGGAAATAACAAAATGCTGAAAGATGACCCAGTGCAACAATAATAGGTTACATTAAAGCGGGAATGATCTTTACAACAACATGGGGGACATGGGGGGAGGAAGGAGTGGAGGGAAGGGATAGACAGAGAAAAACAATAGAGTGGGAAACAATTTTCAATGAGAAATGTAACTTATTCGTGTAAATATAACCCCTCTGTACAGCATCTTTACAATAAAATATTTTTAGTGTAAAAATGAATTTTTCCCATCAAATGTCAAGCTGATACCTTGGGAACTTCTGAGTTCATGTGAAAGAGTGTTTTAGGAGTTTCAAGAAGCTAGTACTAAGTACAAATAACCACAATTTAGTGATAATAAGAAAAGCTCTTTTTATTGTACTATATGAACAAAAGAAAATTTCTTTTTGTTTCTGTTCACTTAGAACTCTCTTTGCCATCTGCATTGTTCCAAAGTCAAACTAATCACTTATCCTTATCTTTCTTTGGTATCTAGCTTTGGCATGTAATCTGAGATATAAGCAGTATTCTTTTTTCAATTTGGAGGCCTAGCAGGGAGGTGCTCCTTCCTGGTCAAGAGGTTAGACTGGAGGACCCAGCACACTTGCTGTGGTTTCTTTTGCACAGCTCACTGAGGAACTTACTCAAATATGTTTTCAAATTCTACCAATAACTCTTATTAGTATGAAGCACTTAATTAGAAGTCACTTTCTCAAACTCCTATTTGAGTAATAAATAGAATAGGAAAAATGTTGTTTGCTATTTTTATCACTACATATCTTAATGTCTAAGTATAAAAGCCAGACTTACTCTAAGGGCCTAGAATAAGCAAAATGGCTTCTAGAGCTCAGATTATTTCTTTCCACAGAAGATGACAGCAGCAGAAACTGGCAGAAGGAAGAGAAAGTTTAATGTCTCCTTAATTCTTAAGTTTCAATGCTCATTGAGGAATCCTCAGGACTGAGGACAGTTTAAGGACGTAACAGATCCTGTGTTGTTTTCTATCATAGGAAGCAGACACCAGTCTCCCATCACTCTTTAGGTGACACACATGAGTGGTGTTCTTGGTGGGTCCTGAGAGGGTCCAGGACAGCTCTGTCATGATCACTGGAGACTCGGAATTGCTCTCTCAGAGAACGACATAGAGGAATGTGGTAACAAGACCTGAGATAGGGTTTTGTCAGATCTAGGTGATTTGTAACAGGCACTAATGCCTTCTGACTAAGAATGTGAATATATCATCAGGGTCCGGCACACAAATTTATCATGACGCGTTACCTTGCACAATTTCATAATGAAAGCCAAGAAAAGATAATGCCCTCTGGACATGTTTTCATCAATATTTATTAGATAAAAAGTTA